>NW_005356635.1:7794893-7803211 GCF_000412655.1 Myotis brandtii
ATATATATAAATTCTTTTTTAATTTTTAACTTTTTTATTGTTGAGAGTATTGCAGATGCTCCCATTTCCCCCCTTTGCCCTCTTCAACCTGGCTCCTGCCCCACCCCAGATCTTCACTGCACTATTGTTTGTGTCCATGGGCTATGCATTTTAATGAACAAAGAAAATAACCCTGTGAAAATAACATAAGTGTAAATATGAAACTGAGTCCTTTTTAGAAAGGTGGCTCTGGGTTTATCTATTTATTTTTTATAAAAATGTTTATTTTAACTTGTTCTGAAATATGAATTTTCTTTTTAATCAAATATCTTGAAGTAAATCTCAGCCTTTAGTTTTATTTTAAAAGCTGCTGAATTTTAGCACAGTTTAAAAATGAAATTCTGAGTGAATTAACAATAAAGTGAAAATTCAGGAATGGAACTGCCTTCAGTCATAATCTATTCCAGGGACTCAAACCAAACCATCAGGGCACCATGATATTTAGGACCCTTTCTCTGTAAGTACTTCCTTATCAAGGTCCACTATTTAAAGACTGTAGCCTCAGGCTAATATATTTCCACATGTAAATGAAAAAGAACAGAGAGAGTACCACATCCCAGTAGCTCCCACATAATTACCAGAATTCATTCTTTTTCAATGAATTTGGATATTTCATACGTCTTTGATCACTGTGGGAATTTTATCTTTATAAGCATTGTCATGTAGTGTTCTCATTGGCCAGGTCTGTGCCACATGCTCTGTGCCATATAAATGACTAATTCCCAAAGGACATGTTGGATTCTGTTACTAGAAAAAGAATAAGTGCATTATAGGATGGAAAAAAAATAATAAAACATTCTCTATCTACTTTGTACTATGCTTTCATAGTTATACTGTTGTCATTACCATCCCCACCTCACAGATGAAAAACTGAAACCCACCAAGTGATGTGGCTAAGACTAAAACACAGGTCTCCTCTCTCTTAACTTGGTGCTGTTCCTCTGGAGTAGATTGTGTTGCATACCAGGATACAAATTTATTATTCTGAAAATGAATAACCCCCTCCTCGCCCCCCAAAAGAAACTGAGTGAAAATGTCTGATCCAAACCAAATATTAAATAATAACAATTTAATTATTTTTATCTTAAACATGAATAATAAAATATGTCATATTTTCTTCCTGTAACCCAAAGGGTTATCTTTTATACACTTTGATTCTACACCTTATTTGAAAACCACTAAAATGCAAGTGTGCCAGTCATCAGATCAGTTTTTATACTGAGATTCATTACCTTTCCTTTCTTTCTTTCTTTCTTTCTTTCTTTCTTTCTTTCTTTCTTTCTTTCTTTCTTTCTTTCTTTCTCTCTTTCTTTCTTTTACCACATGAAATACATTTTCAATTCCTTTCATTCTTCTGAGACTCCAAGACTTACAAGATAGTCTTAACCATGGGAAGGTAACAGAAGTCAAGATATCCCCTCACCCCTTCACCCCAGCCCCACCCTGCTTCTCTTAGTGTTTCTCCCATGGCTAAGTTCTCTCTGTGCCATTAGATCTTGTTGGACAGCTTCCACCTCCCTAGTTCCATCTCCGGGCAGAGAGACCCTTCCACTTCCAGTCCTTAGTATGCTTCTGCATTCTGAAACACTTTCTTCACATTGCCCTCCAGCACTAGAGCTCCAGGGACATTTCACTATTACAAATCTCTGGGTGGCTTTCCAGCCTGTGTTGATATGCCTTCATGTTAAAATAGTTTGTATAAAACTTAGATAGGTTTCTGTTTCTCTGACTGATCCTTGAGTGATAAAGCAGGGTATATTAATTACAGGCTATTCCATACCTAGCAGGTCTGTTTATCTATCTGTGAAGAGAACATGACCAGCTGAGTTGAAGATTAAACATTTTAAGAATGTTGAAATGAGTGGATAAAACAAATTAGTCTCTACTCAGATGGCTAAATTTGCTTAATTGAGTAACCAAAATGCTTATGCAGTGATCTGCTTTATGGTAAGATCTCACTTTGACTACAAGCCAAGTAGGTCTTCTGAAATTTCTCCAACATCAAACCCTATTTCCCTAAGATGGAAAGGTGCCAAGATTTCACTTCCCTTCACATAATCTAAGAACGGGCCACTTCTAGAACAACATGAGCCAAGAATATTTTGTAAAAAGCACAGGAACTATTTCATTTATATAAACAAAGGAAGGCAAGCCAGGAGTGAGGGAAACAGAAAATAATTGAGAAACAAGTCACCATAATACTGAATAAAAAATTAAGGTTATATTAATGGATAAACCAAATAGCTGCACCCTATTGTTTTACATGATACAGCAGAGCATATTATCAGAGAATCTCATAGAGGACTCTCAATTAAAAAAAGAAACTCATTCAGATAAGCACTGAATACTATAGATGTAACTACAGATCTCTGGAATTGACTCACCCCTGTTAAATTTCTTCCTAGGCACTTGGTCAAGACAATAAGCTATTTATGATTGTGTGACAAAAGTCTCCTGTGATCTTCATTAAAATCAGGGTAAGGTAATGGCATATTGAATGTGTGAGGGACAAGTTTGCTTTGACATCATGGTAATACTCTTGAGTACATTCATCCTGACATTTTGTTTGAGGGCCTTCTCTGTACAAATCAGCATCCTGTGTGATAGAAATATAACTGCTGTAGCAGATGTGTTATATTTTGCTCTCATAAGAGGATCATTGTTCTACCAGTACTTTGTGTCTTGCTTTTGGATCAGCAGCACCTCTGAAAATGCCAATATTTTCATTGTTTCAAAGGCACAACATTATATCTTGTAGCAGTTTGACAAAATTAGCACTATGGCTTGGTGAACATTTCAGAATTTATTTTGACTTTAGAGCTTTTTAGAGAAATATTTTCAAATTATCCCTAGCTTTTAGCAATGTAAAAATTATTCCTTCTTATAGATAAAAGCTTCCAACCATAACATTATTCTCTTTTGATGCTTGATTTCTTGGAGAATATCCTAGGAAATTGGAAGTCTGGCTGAACTACAAAACATATTAACCAATGCCTCTGCCTTCTAATAGGTTATCCTTAAGATGAACCTACATTCTGTACCCTACTAATTGAGTGCACAAGTTATATAGTTAGTTTATAAACCTGTATCTGTCTGTTGTGCTCTTATAATAATTACAAAAGATAGTTAAACATTATATAAATTTTAAAAATATATTTCAAAACACTTGCTGCTATAAAACACCAATTAGAATGTCCTGGAAAAACTTCAGAAATAGGAATTCCTAAAAATTTGACTTTGGAATAAGCTATATTGATAAGATTATTTTGTCAAGGGGAGGATACAGAGATTATAAAAATCTAAAAGGAATCTGGACTCAGATATTTTTTACAAGTATATTCAAATTCTTTAAAAGTGGTTTAAAGTTGTCACCAAATTCATACACTGAGGAAAGAGCTTGGTTCTAAATCATACAATTGGTGAATAAAGGTATATTTATAACTTTAAAAACATAATAATATTAGTAGTGCATAAACACACTTATCTAAAAGGTTGTTTATACAAAATTCAAGTGTGAGTTAACCTATTCTGACACCTGCTGTCACCCCTCATGGAATCATCAAATGAACTTTTTTAAAAGTTTTAGTTTTTGCAAGGTTTCCTCATACGAGTTCACTTTAAAGAAATAAAAGCTTTGGCCCTGGCCAGTGTGACTCAGTTGGTTGCTGGTTTGATTCCCAGTCAGAGCACATACTCATGTTGCAGGCTTGATCCCTGGTAGGGGGTATGGCAATCGATGTTTCACTTTCACATCTTGTTTCTTTCTTTCTCTCCTTCTCCTTTCCTCTTCCTCTAAAAATTTTTTAAGTGTTAAAAAAAAGAGAAAGAAATGAAAGCCTTTGAAAAAAGATCATGAATACACATACTAATCAAAATGCACCTCTTGGCACTTTTCCTGTGGTCACCCAAGGGAAAATATGTCTCCATAGCAAGCATAAAATTTTTTCCTGTCTTTCAAGCAAAATACCAATGTAATTGATATGTACTACTAATCAGATGAGTATAACACATGATAATATCTTTTCCTCTGTGAATAGAAGTGATATGCTTCAGTGGTTAACACAGCATGCATGAGGCTACCCTCTTTATATGCACAGAGGTGTTCAAGTAATACATTTGAAAACTAGCACGGGGCACTCTATCCATATGTGGTTAAATAATTGAAGCAATTGCCATGTGAGTTGTTGGCTACCACATCTGTATATTTCTCCAGGCTATAATCAGCACCAGATGTTCTACCAGATGATGGTTTATGATGCCACAAACATTTCTGACAATCCTAGTGGGAATGAGAGGCTCGTGTTAAATTTATCCTGCAGTATGACAGTGAGAACCAAGAGGAAACAGCATGGTAACCAAAGAGACACTCATCTAAAGAGCTCCACCCATTCTCGCCATGTTAATAGATACACACAAAGAAATAAGTGCACAGTGTCCTCCTCCCATGACATAGAAGTTGCTAGACTTAATAAAATCCTCTAATATCATACCATTCTGCAAATTCTTTACAATTGAATTGCCCATTACATTAGCCATTGGTGAATATCCTAAAGATTTTGCTTAAGCATATTGCATAATTTACTTAAGTGCTCTTAATTTTATAGTATATATTTGAGAAATTGTAGAGGGTCACTACTTTTCACTCAGAATGCACATCTATAACTTTATTAAATTCTATGTCTATATTTTTAAAGTAAACAAGTGACCTACCTGTTGATATCATTGAAAGTAACTTCTTTTTGTAAAATACTTTTTAAAAATCATTCATTTTATAAATATTTATTGAGTACCCTCATGTACCAGACTATGTTATAGGCCTTGAGGATATGACAAATTAAACAGATAAAAATCTCTCTCCACACACAGTTAAAATTAAAGCAAGAGAGGTTACATTTCCTGGGGGAGCTTATATTAAAGAAGTGCATTCTAATGATTTATTATAAAATTAACACCTATGCATGGAAGAGTACCAAGAAAATGAGATGTGACTGAGGGTGACAAGGGTTCCTCCCTGTACAGGAGGTTAAACTGGCTCTTCAAGGCAGTGGCCTCAGAAGCCAGAATGAGATTGGCAGCTGTGTTTTTGGCCTGTTGACTTACTCTCAGAGCTGAAGGAAAGGCATAGCTGCTGTCATCTCAGTGACTCTGCTCAGGTACTTCTTCAAGGAGTCTAAGTCCTCCACAAGGGCCAGAGTCCCCTGAGGCTACAGACATGTGTGGGCCTTGGTAATGCAATGATAAGCAGCCCCAGCCTGGGGTAACTCTAGGGAGTGAGAAAGACCCTGACACCTCCTCAGATCTTAGCTAGTGTCAGGTATCCCCTCTCCCCAGAGCTTAAATGAGATTGACAGACCTGACTTAGACATTGAATAGACATCTCAGTCCTTCCCTTGTCCAACTCCAGTAAGTTTCCTGGCTCCAGTTCCTCTGTGCCCAGGATGAAATGCGTCCACAAATCTCAGGAAAGGGAAGACCCTGGCTGGCCAGAAGCTTTAAGCCTCACCTGGGTTATACTATCCAGGGAAAGCAGGAATGTCTGAAGGCAGTAGTGAGCTGGGCTTGGAATTCCTTTAGTGTCTGGAGTGCAGGGTGTGTACCAGGCCTGATTGTTGGCAGTGGGCCTTTAGTGATGAGCCCTGGCAGGCCTTGTGTGGTCTGTTGAAGATAAGTCATGAGATTGTTTGAATGTTCCTCAATGTTATAGAGTGGCAAGGTCTGACTTATTTAGAGTAACCCAGGGCTGGGAAGTGACCAGAGCTGTATGTAGGAAGATGTGCTTCCCTAAAGAGGAGAGACATTTCAAAGAGTACTTGGTAGAGAATGGGTTAATGACTGGTGAAATTAGTCAGATCGTTTCGAGTTAAAATGAAGACAAATCTCAGCAGCTCAACCCCAATTAGATCATGCAGAGCATTAGAGAACTTCCGAGGCTATAGGAGTTCATGAATCTCAGTTACTTAAAAATTAATAGTCCTCAACCTAAAGGGCAAGTCATGAAGAGTAGATGACTTCCTAACACCCTTTACCCCTTTGGGTTCCCTCCTTTTGAAGCATTAATCAATTTATTTATTACGTTGTTACTGGGAACATGTGGCATAGGAGTGGAGTTCAGAGGAATAGGGGCTGCTTTTACCTATGACAGAGACTGGAGCCATGGGCTGTCTGTGTCCAGGACCAGGAGGCTGAGGCATCTCTAGATCTCCCATCTATAAAGCAGAGTAGCAAGCTGGGGAGAGATGGGGTCTGCTCTGAGCTTGCATTTTATGGTACTATTCCAACTAGTCTAATGCTTAGGCAACTCTTACCGGACCAAAGTCACCATGAAATTCCCCTGGGTTACCAAGAAGTTACTATACCTTCTTCCTTGTTTTCCTCCATCCAGCTTCATTAGAGAGGAAAGGTTTATACTTTCTGAAACTGTAGTGTTTTACACGACTGAGAAAAACAAGGGATATCCATATTTATGGAGAAAAAAAGGAATAAAATAGAATCATGTTTTTTAGAAAGTTTTTCCTAATCTTACTAACTAGAGATAGATCTTAATACCTTGACATCCTTTTTAATTTTATCTCTGTATACTTTTCATTGTTTAAACCTTAATAAATACACAATTTCACAATATGCTTTTTAAATTTATCATTATCACATAATAATTTCCCATGTTACTAAAAGCACTGCATTTTATTTATTTTTTATTTTTTTAAAATTAAATCTTTATTGTTCAGATTATTACACTTGTTCCTCTTTTTTCCCCCCATAGCTCCCCTCCACCCAGTTCCCACCCGACCCTCTTCCCTTACCCCCACCCCCCCACTGTAGCCATAGGTGTATGATTTTTGTCCAGTCTCTTCCTACATCCCCACACCCCTATCCCCCCGAGAATAGTCAGTCCACTCCCTGTCTATGTCCCTGATTCTATTATATTCACCAGTCTATTCTGTTCATCAGATTATTTATTCATTTGATTTTTAGATTCACTTGTTGATAGATGTGTATTTGTTGTTCATAATTTGTATCTTTACCTTTTTCTTCTTCTTCCTCTTCTTAAAGGATACCTTTCAGCATTTCATATAATACTGGTTTGGTGGTGATGAACTCCTTTAGCTTTTCCTTATCTGTGAAGCTCTTTATCTGACCTTCAATTCTGAATGATAGCTTTGCTGGATAAAGTAATCTTGGTTGTAGGTTCTTGCTATTCATCACTTTGAATATTTCTTGCCACTCCCTTCTGGCCTGCAAAGTTTCTGTTGAGAAATCAGCTGACAGTCGTATGGGTACTCCCTTATAGGTAACTGACTTTTTTTCTCTTGCTGCTTTTAAGATTCTCTCTTTGTCTTTTGCTCTTGGCATTTTAATTATGATGTGTCTTGGTGTGGTCCTCTTTGGATTCCTTTTGTTTGGGGTTCTCTGCACTTCCTGGACTTGTAAGTCTATTTCTTTCACCAGGTAGGGGAAGTTTTCTGTCATTATTTCTTCAAATAGATTTTCAATATCTTGCTCTCTCTCATCTTCTGGTACCCCTATAATTCTGATGTTGGTACGCTTGAAGCTGTCCCAAAGGCTCCTTACACTATCTTCGTATTTTTGGATTCTTTTTTCATTTTGCTTTTCCGGTTGGGTGTTTCTCGCTTCTTCGCATTTCGAATCTTTGACTTGATTCTTGCGACCCTCTGGTCTGCTGTTGGGAGTCTGTATAATATTCTTTATTTCAGTCAGTGTATGCTTACTTTCTAGATGGTCCTTTATCACACCATCGAGGGTCTCATTAGATTTCCTGTACATCTCATCAAGTTTATCGACAGACTCTAGAAGCCTCTTGAGAGACCTCAAAAGTGTGGTTCTGAACTCAATATCCTCCCTTGATAGTTTTGTCCTGTTTCTTTGTCTCCGCATTTTTTACGCTTTCTTGGTACACCCCCTAGTGGTCTTTGTGCGCAGTCTTGTTCTAGTTGAGCCTTGATTGTTGTAGTTAATACTAGAGGGATTTGACCACCAGGCCGACTGGCTGTGTGAATCAGCTGTGTCTGCCGCGGAAAACTTCTGTCCTCTGGGGAGGTGCTAATCTAGCCTTTGCCTGAGGCGATCCGGCAAATGGCTCTGCGCAGGGCTTGGGCGGGGCGGGCTCAACAGGGCGGGCGGAGGGAGCGGTTATAGCCCCTCTCAGTCCCGTTCCCAGAGGCTCTGCTTCTCAGAACCCCAGGAACCGCTGCAAACCTCGGAGCGAAAGCTACCTTCCAACTGATGCCAGACAATCCCGCTTCTCCCATTTGAGTCTGAGT
>NW_005356635.1:7804026-7817115 GCF_000412655.1 Myotis brandtii
CCTCCGTACCTCTGCACTTTACTTCCACACCTCCTCTGAGTCTCAGTGTGCTTTTCTCTTTCCTTCTAGTTGTAGAATTTCCACTCAGCCAGCCTTCCTGTGGTTCTGGATGATGTCCATTTTGTCTTTTAGTTGTATTTTTGAAGTGGTTGTGTGAGGCAGCAATTTCCGGTGTTTACTTATGCTGCCATCTTGGTTTCTCCTCTAAAAGCACTGCATTTTAATAATTGTACTATATTCCATATACCAAGACTTACTTACAAATTCACCCATTGTTGGAAATTTATGTCACTTCCAATTTTCCTACTTTGAGTGCTATTGCAACAAGCATACTTATATTTCAGAGATGTTCAAGACATATACAGGGTGTCCTGCACAAAACACTAAAAATTAAAAAATAGAAAAAATAATTATAGAATAAGGATATAAGGAAAGAAAATAGTTGCCCTGTCTCAGTGGTTGGAGCGTCAGCCTATGCACCAAAGGGCCTTGGGTTTGATTCCTGGTCCAGAGCACATATCTGGGTTGCAGGTTCAATCCCTGGACCCAGGGTGGTACAGGAGGCAACCAGTCAATGTGTCTCTCACATCAATATTTTTCTCTCTCTCTCCCTTTCTTTCTCCCTCCTTCCCTTCCTCTCTCTCTCTAAAAAAAAAAATCAATGGAAAATATCCTTTGGTGAGGATAAAATAACAAAAAGAAAATAGTGTTTTGTACAGCTATACAATGTGTTTGTGTTTAAAGCTCAGTGTCATTACAAAAGAGTCAAAAATTTAAAAAATGTATAGTTTATCAAGTAAACTAATCACAATAAGCTAAGGTTAATTTATTATTGAAGAAAGGAGAATATTTTTATAAATGTATTGTAGCCTTAGTATACAGTGTTTATAAATTCTGAAATAGTATACAATAATGTCTTTACATTTACTCACTACTCACTCACTGACTCAGAGCAATTTCTAGTCCTATAAGCTCCATTCATGGTATGTATTCCATATATGTGTACCATTTTCTATACTGTATTTTTATACCTTTTATGCTGTATTTTTACTGTACTTTTTGTGTTTAGATGCATAAATACTTATCCTTGTGCCATGATTGCCTACAGTATTCAGTACTGTAATGTGCTATATGGTTTGTAGCCTAGGAGCAATAGTTTATACCTTCTAGCCTAGGCATATAATAGGCTACATCATTTAGGTTTGTGTAAGTGTAACCTATGATGTTTGCACTTTGATGATATCTGCTAATAACACATTTCTCAGAACATATCCCGGTTACTAAGCAATGCATGACTGTACTGTTTTTTTACTGTATAATCAGGTACCCTAACACTACGTTGCTAAAACAATAAAATAAAGTCTCATGTTGTTGTGTGTAGGCTAGGCATTTCTTCTGGTCTGGGATGGCTCCATTGTAACTTGATGATCTAGGGCACCGGTTCTCAACCTGTGGGTCGCGACCCCATGACTAGTACAAAACTGTGAAATATCTATCTATCTCCATTATTTATATAAATTTAATATGACTTATATAAAATATATCAATTACTATCAGTAGTTCATTCAGAGAAAAAAACTGCATTTAAGAATCATCTCATTCATATGAATGTCCACAGCTAATTCAAATGTTAATAAGACGCCTGTGGGTTCCTCCAAGAGCAGAATTTGACCCACTGTGTATAACACTTAACTGCCTTTAGTTACATTATAAATTATCACATTTTATTATGTCGACTCATATACCATTTTCATTATAGTCCATTATTTTAATATAATATGTTTAAAAAT
The DNA here is from genome assembly GCF_000412655.1 of Myotis brandtii. Classification (NCBI taxonomy): domain Eukaryota; kingdom Metazoa; phylum Chordata; class Mammalia; order Chiroptera; family Vespertilionidae; genus Myotis; species Myotis brandtii. The sequence goes on from NW_005356635.1 coordinate 7,805,817, forward strand.
AGCAATTAAATTACTACAACATTTTTCATACAACCTAAAGTGTTTGACTTCAATTTCTTGAAGCAGAACGATTTGTAATTGACTAAATTTCTATGTATGTATGTATGTATGGACACATTTAATTGTACATGATATTTTCTTGGTGTTGATGTAATCAGGAATTCTGCTTTAATTATATTAATTTCTTATGAGGGTAACTAAGTTATATTTAGAATATCATTTGAGTTCTTGTTTAGATTATCAGATTTGAAGATGTTTTTCCCAGAGAGTCCCTGTACTTCATTTAAATTCAATTATCTCCAATTTGTTTTCTTAATTTGTTATTTTATATAACTGTTTGGAATTTCTACCACATATTCATCAAAAAGCAATATGCTCTTCATTACCCACAAGTTAGTTTGTATACATATATATTGGAAGTTCTTGTGAGGCAAAGAACGTGCTTTTTATGTCATTGCATTTCTTATAGTGTCAGTCAATCTAATAAGTGACTAGAATAGTGTCTGATATTATTACTTCTTCAGGGCTGCAGTTATAGAGTTCCACAAACTGGGTGGCTTAAGACAACAGAAATGTATTGCTTGGTAGTTCGCTGCTTTATTGTCACACTAAAGGCCCGGTGCACAAAATTTGTGCACAGAGGGGGGGTTCCCTCAGCCCAGCCTGCACCCACTCCAATCGGGGACCCCTCGGGGGATGTTTGGCCACTGGTTTACAGGGATCAGGCCTAAACTGGTGGTCGGACACCCCTATCACAATCTGGGACCGCTGGCTCCTAACTACTCACCTGCCTGCCTGCCTGATCGCTCCTAACCTCTCTGCCTGCCTGCCTGATTGCCCCTAACTGCCTCTGCCTGCCAGTCTGATCACCACTAATTGCCCTCCTTTGCCAGCCTGATCTCGCCCCCAACTGCCCTCCCCTGCCAGCCTGGTTGCTCCCAACTGCCCTCCCCTGCAGGCCTGATTTCACCCCCAACTGCCCTCCTCTGCCAGCCAATTTGGTTCTGATTGGTCAGTTTGGCCAATGTGGTTCTGATTGGTCAGTTTCTATGCCAGTCAGTGTCAAAAGCTCCGCCTCCTAGGCAGCCATTGGTTCCTCACAGTTGATCCAGATTTGGTTCTGATTGGTCAGTTTCTATGCCAGTCAGCGTCTTTGGGCCTGTCAATGGGGTCTGATCAGAAAGGCAAGGCTGATCAGTAGCCCAGGTGGAGGCCTGGAGAGAAATGGAGGCATGGCTGTTGGCCAGGTGGGAGAGAAAAAGAGGCAAGCTCTGATCAACAGTTGCCACCGAGGCTACGGATCAGACCCTGCCTCTCTCTCTGCAGGCCTCTCTCTGGGCTGATCCCCAGCCCTCTAGGCAATCAGTTCTGGGTCCGGGCACTCACAGCAGCTGCAGTCAGTGCTGGGCCGCCTCGGCAACCCAGCACTGACTTCTGGTCTGGTCGAGCCTTCGGTCGTAATCGGTCGTTACGACCCTGGCTCTTTATTTATATAGATACAGTCTGTGTGTGTGTATGTGTGTGTGTGTGTGTGTGTGTGTGTGTGTCTTCACATGGCTTTCTTAGAAAAACACCAGTCATTTAGTATACCAGTATGATTTCATCTTAACTGATTAGATCTGAAATGTCCTATGACCAAATAATGTCACATTCTGAGGTACTGGGGGTTACGACTTGAACATATTTTTTTGAGGGCACACAATTCAACTCACAAATGTAAGTAAATAAAGAATATTTGTGGAATAATAAATAAACATGGAATTTTGCTAGATAATGTTTTTTCATGCATTTCTACTAAGTCTACAAAAGAAGTTTTGGCTAAGTTAGATGAGTGAGAAAACAACATCATCAGAAAAATAAAATAATTTACAAGGTTCAACACTTTTAAAAGGCCTATAAGAAAATGTTCAACCTCATTAGTAGAAAAAATATATACATTCATGGCATTATCATAGGGGTAAGAAGTTGTACTCCACAACATGGGGGGTAAGAAACAGCATGTGCCTGTTTTTCCTTGGCAATTCCAGTTTTATTTTCTTAAGGAAATTTGTTGTGATCTTTCCTCATGGTTCATATTGTTCTATTATCGTGGTTTATCAACCACTATGTATTTTACTTTGATAAAAAAAACAACTTGATACAATTATGATTTTACATATCTTTGTATTAATATTTGATTATTGCTTTCACCAGTAGGCTTTAAGTTCCAAGATGATTATTTCTATTCTTATTCTTCTTTATCTCAGCAGCATTTTGCATAGCACTTGCTAGTAGGTGCTTGATAATGATTTGTTGATAAATTAGTAAAGGAATTGGTGGGATGTATGTAGAAAATATTTGCATTGTGTTTTTATAAAGGATTTACATATGTTATATTATATATAAACTAGAGGCCCTGTGCATGAAATTTGTGCACTGGGGGCGGGGGGCTCAGCCTGGCCTGCGCCCTCTTGCAGTCTGGGACCCTTCACTCCTTATCGCCTGCCTGCTCACTGCTCCTTACTGCTCGGAGGCAGGAGAAGCTCCCGCCATCACTGCTGTGCTCACCAGCAGTGAGCCCGGCTTCTGGCTGAGTGGTGCTCCCCTTGTGGGAGTGCACTGACCATCAGGGGCCAGCTCCTGCATTGAGCGTCTGCCCCCTGGTGGAAGTGCTCCTCATAACAACCAGTCGTTCTGGTCGTTCTGCCATAATGGTTACTTAGGCTTTTATTATATAGATTATATACTTTAAAAATATTTATTTAATGTTGTTAAAGAAATCATAACCAAGGTTACAAGGCCAATGTTTATTTACATAGGTGAACAAGCTATTTGCAAGTAGTTTACCAGCAATCAGTTGTCTATAGCCATTTAGTATATTAATTACAATTTGTAGTTATGTACTCATTGTATAAACTCTTTCTCTTGGAAGATGAATCTAACTTATATTGCTAAATTCTGTATACAGGTTTTATATTAGTTTTAAATTTATGTTAGCTTGTCTCTTCTAGATTTAGTTTAATTTAGTGTTTCCTGTATAGCCTGAAATTAAAATAGTATGTATTTTAAACATACACACACACACACACACACACACACACACACACATACCCTGGAGACAGAATGACACTAATTATTCCTCTTCACATACAAAGATGTCATATTCTCTTTAGGATTTATGAAATCACCTTCCTAATCTATGCTGTTAAAAATGAATTAACTTGTTCTGATATTTTAGAGAATGTCTAATTATTTAATTAATTATTTCTGTTATATGAATAAAGCTATGGTAAATTCCCTTCCTAATGTCACCATGCTCTTCCTTATGGATAAGAGTCATTTGAATGTATAGCAAGTTCACACACACACGCATGCACACACACACATACTCACACATCATAGTGATATAATGCTACAGAGCTATTTTAATTAAAACTATTGAGAATATGTTGTTGTATTTTAAAATCATCTTCCTCTGACAATTATATGAAATGGTGATGTGTGTACGCCAGTGGGAGACCCAGCAAATGTTAGCTTTCAGTCATTTTCCTGAGATCATGCAAGAGTTCATCTCGAGTCCCTGGTTGGGCTCTTGTGGGAATAGAAATACTGCACTCTTGGCTTGACAGCACTGCCATTTCCAAATGTTACCATGGTGATCACCTATCCAGCATCGCTAACCCTTCTCAAAACAGCTCAATTTGAGATTCAAGTTTCACATTTCCAAGGTTATGGGAGGGTAATTATTTCATTACTCAAGGGAAGAAGATTAGGAGGTAAATAGCTCTTCATTAAATCTTAAAGGATTCAGGTCTTTTTGGGCCACAGAAATCCAAATATTAAAGTGATTAAATTCAAAAGAGTAAAACATGACTAGGAATTAGAAAAAAAATCAATTTTTAGTAGTATAACCATAAACATTTTTTTTCTCTAGTGAGAACATCTTGCATAAAGTAAAAGTATGTTATGTCAATAATTCATGACTTAAAATAATTTTCATGTAAAATAAATGCATGGAAATGTTTGTGCATATATTGAGTAGAAATGCCTATGAAAAAGAGGGATTTTATAAACTGACCTGGCGTGGGAGGAAGCATTGCCATATTTTATAGGCATACCTTTTCTCTATAACTCTAAATTAGAATATTATTATAAAACAAAGGATTTTCATTGTACATATGATTTTTTTACAAATGATTATTTTTTAAATATATTGTTGAGGTTTAAAGATGATGCAGTTGAAAATAAGTATTAATGAGCAGATATTTCAAAGTATACTTGATTTTATGAAATGTCATGGGATAGTTGAGAATTAAAGATATTTGAAGAGTATTTAAAATACAAAAATTAGCTCTTTACACCATGCTGCCCAAGTATACTACAAGAGAGTGCATTATGCATTTAACTGTCCAAACCACAACTCTACTGGAAGAGACCTTGCAATGCTGTAACACTTTTGGCTAAAAATGTTACAGCATTTTACTGTATTTTACTTAGGTTTTGTCCACTACAGAACAAACATTTTAAACCACACTGCATTCTTTCTAAAGAGGTTTTAACTTTTTTTTTCTGTTCCCTTTTATCTGTGTTGCCTCTGAAAAAAAAGTCCATTAAAGATTTTAAAAGATAATTAAAGATACATGGAAGGTTAACTCCTATATGTGACAGAGGATGTACAGTTCAATATTAGTTATTTAATTTTGACCTGTCTGAGATTCTATGGTCATATGACTTACGGAAGACAAGGATGAATTCAATCATAATATTTTCCAAGAGGAAAGTCAATGTATTTTTATCCCATTTCCCCCTTTCTTGGTCTTTAATATTTCCCACTCTGCATTAATTACTGGTATTGGGGACAGTCTTTTTATTTTTTCTTCTTTTTTTTTGGCTTAGTGGAAGGAAAATTAGTCAGAATTGATTGTTGGAAGGTTCACTGATTAATTAATTGAAATTATTCATCCATAAACCTCTGGAGAGGTGAAATGGGAAGGTTAAGAGATTCAAAGTGGCTGCAGTCTACAGTGCCTTTTTGCATATTACTTAAGTAATCCATTAAAATTTCATCTAAGCTATTCTAGCTTGCACACCTCTCAGAAAATACAGACTGAAAAGTGGGCAATCACAAACAATAACTCCACTACCAACAAAATCATGTAAGTCATAGAAACACTCAATGGATATTAGGATTTCAAAAGCTAGGTCCAATAGAGTCTGCCTACCATCTGCAAATCCTGAGGGGGTCATAGTCCAAAGTAGGACAGCCAACAACTAAAACAGAACAAGTCCTGGTGAACCCACTATTTGGTGCTCTTCATCCTGTGTCCACCTAGACTTTCTGGTGGCCTGCTCTCACTGAGCTTAGCTCTGTGTTACTCACTGAACTCCCTTACCCTGATCCCTGGCTCCCCAATTTCAGGGTCTTATTGGAGGTACATTCAAAATTCCAATCAGTTTTTAAGCAAAGTAATTTAGAAATCTATCCAAATGCTACAAGTTTGAATGTATGTATGTGTGAGAGAGTTTGTGGGTGGGAAATCGCCTTACCTAACAAAAAGACCCATAAAGTTGTTTATTTCAAATTCTTTTAAAAATATTAAAGTACAGTTGACATTCAATATTATATTAGTTTCAGGTGTACAACGTAGTGATTCAACATTTATATATCTTAAGATGTGATCACCACATCTTAAGAAGTTTATTCTGCTCCATTGGCACATCCAGTTCAAAAGAAAGCCAGCTTTTAAAATAATGTGTTTTTCTCTACTCTAAATTTACTATCTATAAATTGTGTTTAAAAACTTTTGCTGCTAGTATATCATATCATCACTATGTATACCTTAAATATCTTACACCTTTGTCAATCATTTCTCTATAAAAGTGAGTAAAACTTTGTTGCCATTGGTTTGAATGGCAATAAACATTTGAGGGAAAATCAGTGTTGTGAGTGTTATAAATATAAATGGATAAGGGGATTCTGAGTAAATAAGCCAAGAAAGCACCCAATCTCACAGCTTCTTACTTTAAGTTCTTCTCAAGGTGTATTAGTTGGGTAAGCTGATAATCTCACCAACATTTATTTCTCACTGAGGCAAAGTTCTCCAGTAACACTTGGGACAACTATCCTTCATGTGGTAGCTCACTGAACTGTGGCTCTTCCCAAAGTCATGTGGCAGGGGTGAGAAAGAGTGAAAACTGGGCAGAGGATTTTTATTGGCCCAGCCTGGCAGTCCATGTGGCGCTTCCACTCACATGTTGTACAGAACCATTGGCTGCAGGCCCCAACTCACAGCCACAGGCTGGGGCCCTGGAAGAAAATCAGAACTGACATTGGGAAGTCCCAGATGAGTATCTGGAGAAGAGCAGGAGAGTAGATGAGGAAGTGGAGAAATCCTCAACCACGAAATGTGTTTCTTTTTCCCATCAGCTCTTACTGAGAAATTCTCCATAGCATGGGGCCTGTAGTGGGACAAAGAAGCCTACCCAAGAAAGAGAGGGTGGCCTGTGCACTATGCTCCAGTTTATAGGGGAAGGAAAATAGCATGGCAGTAGTTTGAAGGATATCCAAATTTTGGCCTTTGAGATTAAAGAAAAACAATCTACCAAACAAGACAGTGGCTACCAAATAAAGTACTGTGAGAAGAGTACTCACACTATTTATTTAGTTATTGTGCATTAGTGGCTACTGCCAGGTCTCCTGAGCAGAAGGATTTACTAAAATAACTTTTTAGTTTTATTGTGTGATAAGAACTCTACCAACTACCTTAATTAACTGCCAAAAAATGTTAATAACTATGTCATCATAGACCATCATGTAAATGAGCTTTAAAAAGTAAAATTTGAAGAGCAATCTTGCCATTAATTTATCTGAACAAATTATAATGTAGGAATACTAGGCAGTCTCACAGCAGGTGAAAACTGAGAAAAAGCATGCTTTTGCAGAAAAGCAAAACATTTTAAATATGACATCAAAATTTTGGAAGAAAGAGCTTCCTCTTTTGCAAGGGAGAGTATTTTAAGTATGTTATTTTTGTTACAATCACATTATTATTGAAGTAATTATAAACCTATCAAACAGCTATGGAAGGAGAGATTCAAAATAGCAGTGGACTGACACACTCCCAGGACCAAACCAGAAATAGGACTAAAATACAGACCACTTGGTAGAGTTCTTATCACACAATAAAACCTAAACCACCCTGAAAAATCAATTGAGGACTAGCTGGAGAGAAATCTGAAACAAGGATGGAAAGTGAAGAATGCATAGAGACTGGTACAAAGTGCAGAGGTGTAAAAGGGCTAACCAGGCTCCCATAGACAGCAGCTAAAGTCCCAGAGAGACATCTCAGATGGGGGAGGGGGCATTTCCCACTGAGAACTCTAGAGTCTAAACCACAAGCTGGGCTCCCCAGACCAGAGCACAGAACTGATAAAGGTTCCCACATAGCACCTGGCAGAGAAAAGCAGCAGGATTGCTCTCTGCCAGCAAGAGACGGTTGGAAATGCAGGCACCCTTGTAAAGGGCCAACACAAAACATTTCATGTGTAGCCACTCACCTTGGGCTCTGGCAGAGGGAATGCAGAGTGTACTGGAGCTGTGTGAGGATAATTCAAGACTGGGGGCACTGGGGCTGGAGCTTGGAGGGCAGCCACCCCAGGTTCCAGTGCTAAGTCATTCCCTCACACTGTGGAGGACATCTTTCTCCCATGGACTATTACTAATGAGGCTTTTTTTTTTCCTGGAGGGAAAGCAATTGCCCCACCTATTTGAAAGACCTCTTGCCCCAACCTGAGGTTGATAACCTGAGGCTAATCAAGGCTGATAATAATCAGACTGCAGGCAGAGGAAGATCTTTGGAGGATTTGAGTCTTTGCTTGATCTTCTTCTAGGACTGGGGCTAGGAAAAGTAGACCCTGGTGTACATCCTGGTCCTTTCCAAAGGCATCCACCCCCAGCAGAAGAAGTCACAAACTGGATTGCTGATAGCTCCAAATGTTATTCATGGCAAGTCACAAACAGCATCTGACATTGTCCTGCAACAGAATGGAACTCGTAGCAGATCTACCTAATACACAGACAAAAACCTAAACAGGCAGCCAAATTGGAAAGACAAAAGAACAACCCCAAAATGAAAGAACAAAATAATTCTCCAGAAGAGCTAAATGAAATGGATAAGAAATTTATCAGAATTAGAGTTCAGAATAATGATGACAAAGTTGCTCAACAGCATGAGAAAAGATATAGCAACTATGAAGAATGACATAGTACTAATAATGAACACAGTGGAAGGGATACACAACACATTAGGGGAAGCCAAGGATCAGATCAGTGAATTAAAAGACTGTAGAAAAAAATCACTTAATCAGAGAACCAAAAAACAACAACACACAATTTAAAAATAGGAGTATGGCTTAAATGGGCTGTGGGACAACATGAAACATTGTAGAGCAGTGGTTCTCAACCTTCTGGCCCTTTTAATACAGTTCCTCATGTTGTGACCCAATCATAAAATTGTTTTCCTTGCTACTTCATAACTGTAATGTTGCTACTGTTATGAATCATAATGTAAATATCTGATATACAGAATGGTCTTAGGCGACCCCTGTGAAAGGGTCATTCGGCCGCCAAAGGGGTCGTGACCCACAGGTTGAGAACAGCTGTTGTAGAGAGTGCCCGGGAAGGCACATGGATATTTCTTTAATTATTGTCAGCTGAATCCAGTGGCCTTTGGCAAAGCCACATCCTGGAAACACGTCCTTTGCCAAAAAGCAGGAGTGTTGTCAGCTTGACCTTCAGCCCAGGTGCCAGGGGGTGGGTTTTGTTATTTAAATCTAGCCAAGCACCAGGAATGAATAAGATTCAGGCCCACCCAAGAATGCAAATAATCTCCTTTGTCTTGAATTTTAGTAAAACTTCCTGTTTTTTTGTTTGTTTGTTTAGTTTTTATTTATTTTTATATATTTTATTGATTTTTTACAGAGAGGAAGGGAGAGAGATAGAGGGTTAGAAACATCCATCAGCTGCCTCCTGCACACTCCCAGTACTGGGGATGTGCCTGCAATCGAGATACATGCCCTTGATCGGAATCGAACCTGGGACCCCTGAGTCCGCTGAGCAAAACTGGTTAGGGCAAAACTTCCTGTTTTTTGCTGTATAAAATAAATACCCTGTATCAGCTCGGGGTCACTCTCTCTGTCCCTGTCCTGGTCAGAGGACAGTGGTCTCACCTAGCCCCAGTTTTTTTCTTTCATATCTGTGTCTGTCTCTTTTTTTCATTTTCTCAATCCCCAGCCACCCCTACTCAAGAACTGGACTGCTCTCTAGCCGTGCTGGATGCGGAGAAAAGACATATTTACATTTGGCGCCCTGATCCAGGGACTTGAGTACAGGGGAATGCTTGGAAGTCAGGCGAGGGGGTCGCTCTGAGAAGTGCACCGACCAACAGATTAAAGTACTGTAGTCAGGTAAGGAGCGGATTGTTGTAAGTTGTACTAGCTGGGTGTAAAACATGGGTAATTCAGGGTCTCAGGAAAGAGATTTCTACTCTCAAATACTTAAAACTATGCTCAAAGCTCGAGGATGCTCTGTTAAGCGTAGTCAGATTCTTGATTTCTTAAGTTCTGTTAATGAAACTGACCCTTGGTTTCCTGAAGAGGGAACCGCCAACTTTCAAACATGGGAAAAGGTCGGAAAGCAGTTGTGTGACCAATACACAGCAGAAGGTCCAGAGAAGATTCCTATTCCTACATGGTCTTTAATTCGTGATTGCCTTGATCCAGCACAGGAAAGTTTAAGAATGTCTAATAAGCCGGGAGCCACGGCTTTACAGCCTACAGTGGAGGGGTGCGAATCTCTAAAAATACCACTTCCCCCCTCTGTGCCTCCTCTGCTTTCTCCTGTCGCTACCACCTGATAAAGATTTACCTTGTAATTATGAACAGGAGCTAGAGTTTGAGGCAGAGCAGGACAAGCGTCACTGTGAGCGGGGTGACTCAGATGATAAGAAAGGTTTTGCTTACAGCTGCCCAGCCTTTACTGCTGGATGCAGGCACTTGGCCAAAAGTGAAAGCGACTTCATATTTCATTTTGCTGGAGGCTCAAGCTATTTGTATCAGGCTGAACCAAGTAGAAAGGATTAAAGGAATTTCTCAACAACTGCCAATAATTCTTTATCTTAAAAAATATTTTTCTTAACAAAAACAAACAAACAAACAAAACAAACAAAAACAAAAACAGTAGACACCAGACCATTACTGAATTTTCCCCCAAAACAAGAAAGAAGTGGGAGAAGGGAGACATGTGGCGATCCTGTGTGGATGCCCACTCCCCAAGAAGGCTATTTAAAAAGGGTCTCACCTTCGCCATGCTTTTTTCTGGCTAGTGACTTAAAAGTTTTACAAAATTTTTCCTCAGAAAGACAGCGGAAAGGAACCAAAAAGAAAAATACAAGCTGGTTCTAGCAATAAGATTGGTATTTCCATAATAAAAGGTAGTTTATTTAAGTAATCATGGTCCTCATTCAAAAGTTAACTTTAAGGCTGCCAGGAAAATTAGTAAATTATCTCTGTTACAGAATTTACCAAAGTAATTGCCTTAAAATAATTATGATTAACTCTGCAATCTCAAAATTGTTAAAACATAAATAAATAATATATTGATTGTAAAGGTCCAATAGCCCAGGAAGAAACTAGCTTAGCTCTTTGACATTTAAATGGACCAGGTTAGACCAAACTTGTTTCACCATTGAAAAACTGTTTTTCCTGCAGCTGTGAACTCATGGCCATTTTGAAATTTCCTGCTGGCAAGCAACCTGGCAGAAAACAATGTGGCTAATTTGCATTTGAATGGCTACAGGCCTGCTTTCAGTCACTGGCTACTTGAAACTTTGGAAGCTTGCTGAATTAAAAGATAAAATTATATGTCTAGGCATTTTGAAATGACAAAATACTGAAATGTTGATCTGAATTTGCCTCATGAAAAATATAGAGGATAGAATTGAATTTGTTAATTACATATGTCTTGTATTTTTTTTTAAAAATATGAAATTATTATTAATCTGAATATTTGACTTGCCAGCTCTAAAAGTTTAAGATTCAAATTAATTTGAGAGAAATTATATAGTTGTGGTAATTAAATGCCTAAAGTATAGAAATTTATTTTTGAGAAAATATTTTTTGTGTTTTCTCTGAAATAATTAGGAATTCAAAATATGTTACTTATTGGTCTAATTAAAAAAAGGAAGATTAATTCTGTGATTCCAACCAAATTTTTTAATACAAAAACCAGTTTAAATTTAATTGATATTCTTTAGGATAATTA
>NW_005356635.1:7817197-7822663 GCF_000412655.1 Myotis brandtii
TATTCTTGAAGGAAATATTTTAAATTTAGCCAATCTAATATACTTGAAATTGCTTAGAAAGTTTTATCAAATAAAAATTAATAACTACATTTTTCTTATATACATATATTTTAAATGTTATGAAGGTTTTGGCTTCTAAAAAGGGCAAAATAAAGTAACAATATATTTTTAAAATACAGCCAAATTTTTCAGCAATGGAAATTTAAGAGACAAAAAGCCCCTAGCCACCTGCATTTTAAATAGGCTGGAGGTGGGGCAGCATTTGTGCCTTGTGAATCAGATGTATAGGTTTACTAAATTTACTTGCTTTGCTTTTTTAATAAAGATACCCACTTTAATTATTTTATAAATTAGCTTTTTAAATTATAATAAAAATTTCATATAATTTCAGCTAAATGAAAAGCCAATATTTTTATAAACAATTAAATTCTAATAAAGCCCTCTGAAAGTTACTGGGACTACCCATGATCCCTCTATATATGCAAATAAGCCTAAGGGGACATTAATTAGTTAAGACCCTATCTAAAAATCTCTATGGGAGAAATGACAAATTTATTCAATATACTTAGGAATCCTAAGAAAATTTTTATTAAGTGTATGCAAAGACCTACGGAGTCAATTTTCTAATTTTGTGACTCACATGTAATAGCATTTTGCAACCATCTAAAAAATATGAATGCCAAGCAGTTTGGGGCCATCTGGTAAATCCTATCTTCCCTAAACCGAGGACACTTAAAAGTCAGTGATTTACATTTTGCCTCCCAAAGAAAGGGTAAATAGCTTATGCCAGGGGTCCTCAAACTACGGCCCGCAGGCCACATGCAAATACAAATATTGTATTTGTTCCCATTTTGTTTTTTTACTTCAAAATAAGATACATGCAGTGTGCATAGGAATTTGTTCATAGTTTTTTTTTAAACTATAGTCCGGCCCTCCAACGGTCTGAGGGACAGTGAACTGCCCCCTGTTTGAAAAGTTTGAGGACCCCTGGCTTATGCAAAAGTACTCAAAAAGACTGATGGCAGAAATCCAATTAGTGACATTTACTGTCACACCCTAGGTCAAATAAAGTTTAGGGGAACTAATAGTGGAAGGTTACCAGAGCCTTAATATTGTCGCAGAGGCTTGTCTCACCTGGAGATTACTCATGGAAGCATTTTATCTGTATTTGTGCTGATATTGGACAAGCCTACGTTCAGGGAATGGTATTAGCTGCTGCATTAAAAGAGATGTTATACCTCAGGCATTAACCATTTTTACAGATGGATCCAGTTCTGGAAAGGCTGGATCTACTGCAGCCAAGGAGAAAAGGTCCTTCAAACCCCTTATATTTCAGCATAATGGGTAGAAATATAAGCTCTTATTTATGCCTTGACAGATTTTGCTATGGAGCCCATCAACCTATAGTGATAGTGCTTATGTGGTAAGTATGGCCAAAATTAATGAAACAGCTATTATAGGGCACACTAATTCAGAGGAACTCTTTCATTTATTTTTCAGCCTTCAATAGGTTGTTTGAGAACAACAATTTCCATGTTTTATTGGACATATTAGATCCCATTCTGACCTTCCAGGTCCCTTGGCTGCAGGTAATGAGGAAGTAGATCGCTTCATTGTCTCAGTAGGGGGGGTCACTCCATTTTCCATGGCACAGGCCTCGCTTACCCTACATCATCAAAATGCCTCTGCCTTGTGCAAGGAACTCCATATTTCCTGAGAGCAGGCTTGCCAAGTTGTCAAGAAATGCCCTCAGTGTGTTATCCACCTCGCTGTGCCAGCATTAGGGGTAAATCCCCAAGGACTTAAACCTAATCAAATCTGGCAAATAGATGTCACTCAATAGTGGAAAGAGCCAATCGTACTCTTAAAATGCAATTACTAAAACAAAAAGAGGGAGACAGATGTTATGTGTCACCTCAAAACAAACTCAGTCATGTTCTTTATACTTTAAATTTTTTGAATTGCGATGCAGAGGGTCATACAGCAGCCGAAAGGTATCAGGTCTCCTGTACAATAGCCTCCGTCGAGTTAGCCTGGTGGAAGGAAGCACAAACCAGATTAGAGTTTTACCAGATTCAGTAATAATGTGGGGAAGAGGTTGTGTTTTGTATCTTTCAAGCAGGAGCAGTGCAGCCAATTTGGGGGCCAGAGCATTATGTGCATCTCCACAATGGACCGAGAGAAGCTCCTCGTCCCTTCACTCAAAAAGACTGAGAGTTGCCCTGATGACAGCAAAGTGGAAGAAGAAGAAAACTGAAGGCTACGCAAGGGACTGAGGTACCAACATGGGGTCATCTGAAGAAGTTAATGACTGAAGCCCAGCGGACAGTAGAAAATCTAGAAGTGGAGGCTACTAACTCAACCATGTTTCTTGCTATGCTAACATTGGTTAGCTACCAGTCTTCTATAAAGTCTTGTGAAGCCAAGTCCGAGGACTCTGAATAAATATACACCAGTAGCAAAAAAAAATTTCATTTAGTAGCTAAAAATGTATAACATGTCTGTAGTTTGATTTTTGCATTGGCATTGTTTGCAATTGTTTTAATATCAGAGCTTTGTTTAAATTTTACTTTTCTTATAGTAGCTTAAAAACAAAAAAAAAAGGCCTGACTGGAAGATGGCGACCCGCAGGAAGGTAGGGAGGGAGAGAGTGTGAGAGCGCGAGGGAGTGATAGAGGAGTGTGTGAACGTGTGTGGTATGTGTGTGTGTATGAGCTAGGAACAGTTAGATTCTGCAGGTCTTCTAAGGGGCTGCTAAACCAGGCAGTCTTAGACGGCGGAGCCCCGCTCCCAGCGCGGACACTCCTGGGTGGCCAGCGCAGGCATAGAGACCACGCCATCTTGAGAAACAGAGCTGCTTCAGACTAGGATCCTGGCCTCAGCACCACCCAGTCTGGTCTCAGACGCAAACCAGGACCCTGCAGCCACTGGGGACAGAGACCTGCGACCACAGCTACAGACCCACAGACACCAAGAATCCACACATCCCCTTCGGGACAACATGAAACGAAGTAACATACGCATAATAGGGCTGCAAGAGGGACAAGAAGAGCAGCAAGGATTAGAAAATCTATTTGAAGAAATAATGACAGAAAACTTCCCAGATATGGGGAAGAAAAAAGTTACACAAGTACAGAGAGTCCCAGGCAAGATGAACCCCAAAAGACCCACACCAAGACACGTCATAATAACGATGGCAAATGTACAAGACAAAGAGAGAATCTTAAAGGCTGCAAGAGAGAAACAGAGAGTTACCTACAAAGGATCCCCCATCAGATTATCAAACGATTTCTCAACAGAAACACATCAGGCCAGGAAAGAATGGACAGAAATTTACAAAGTGATGCAAAGCAAAGGACTGAATCCAAGAATACTCTATCCAGCAAGGCTATCATTCAAAATTGAAGGGGAAATAAGAAGCTTCACAGACAAAAAAAGGCTAAGGGAGTTCATCACCACCAAGCCAGCAATGCAAGAAATGCTAAAGGGACTGGTGTAAAAAGAAGAAATAAAAAGCCCAGAAAGAAAACAGCCACACAAAAAAAGAAATGGCTACAAACAAGTACCTTTCAATAATAACTTTAAACGTAAATGGACTAAATGGTCCAATCAAAAGACATCGAGTGGCTGAATGGATAAAAAAACATGACCCATACATTTGCTGTCTACAAGAGACCCACCTCATTAAAAGGGACTCACACAGACTGAAAGTGAAGGGATGGAAAAATATCTTTCAGGCAAATGGAAATGAAAAAAAAGCTGGGGTAGCAATACTTATATCCGACAAAATAGACCTCAAAGTGAAGGCCATAACAAGAGATAAGGAAGGCCACTTCATAATACTAAAGGAATCAATACAACAAGAGGATATAACCATAATAAACATATATGCACCCAATGCAGGAGCACCCAAATACATAAAAAAAAACCTCCTAGAAGATAACAAGGGAGAGATCAACAACAACGCAATCATAGTAGGGGAATTAAACACACCACTAACATCACTGCATAAATCCTCTAGACAAAAAATCAGCAAAGAAACAGCAGTCCTAAATGACTCACTAGATCAGATGGACTTAATTGACATCTTCAGAACATTTCACGATCTGAAGAGCAACAAGGATTAGAAAATCTATTTGAAGAAATAATGACAGAAAACTTCCCAGATATGGGGAAGAAAACAGTTACACAAGTACAGAGAGTCCCAAGCAAGATGGACCCAAAAAGACCCACACCAAGACATGTCATAATAATGATGGCAAATGTACACAACAAAGAGAGAATATTAAAGGCTGCAAGAGAGAGACAGAGAGTTACCTACAAAGGATCCCCCATCAGATTATCAAACATACCAAGCATATTCTCAGACCAAAATGGCATAATATTAGAAATAAACTACAATAAAAACAATCCAAAAAACTCAAACACTTGGAAGCTGAATAACATGCTACTAAATAATGATTAGGTTGCAATGAGATCAAAGAAGAAATTAAAAACAACCATGAAACTAATGACAATAAAAGCACAACAATCCAAAACCTATGGGACACAATGAAAGCAGTCCTGAGAGGGAATTTTATAGCTTTACAGGCCTACCTCAAAAAATAAGAAAATATGATAGTAAATCATCTAACGCTACAACTCAAAGAATTAGAAAGAGCAACAAGAAAAGCCCAGAGTGAGCAGAAGGAAGGAGATAATAAAGATTAGAGCAGAAATAAATGACATAGAGACCAAAAGAAAAAAAAAAAACAATACAAAAGATCAATGAAACCAAGAGCTGTTTCTTTGAAAGGATAAACAAGATTGATGAGCCTCTATCCAGGATCATGAAGAAGCAAAGAGAAAGGACTCAAATAAACAAAATTAGAAATGAAAGAGGTGAAATAGCAACAGACCCCAAAGAAATTCAAAGAATTGTTAAAAAAAATACTATGAACAACTCTACTCCAACAGACTAGACAACCTGGAGGATATGGACATATTCCTAGAAAAATACAATCTTCCAAAACTCAATCCAGAAGATTCTAAACATCTCAATAGGCCAATAACTATGGAAGAAATTGAAGCAGTCATCAAAAAGCTCCCAGCAAACAAAAGACTGGGGCCAGATGGCTTCACAGGAGAGTTTTACCAAACATTCAAGGAAGAACTAAAACCTATCCTCAGACTATTCCAAAAAATTCAAGAGGAAGGAACACTTCCCAGCTCATTCTATGAAGGCCAGCATCACCCTCATACCAAAACCAGATAAAGACAACACAATGAAAGAGAATTATAGGCCTATATCCCTCATGAACATAGATGCCAAAATACTCAACAAAATTCTAGCAAATTTGATCCAGCAATATATCAGAAAGATCATATACCATGATCAAGTAGGATTCTCCCAGGGATGCAAGGATGGTACAATATCCACAAGTCAATAAATGTGATACATCACATAAACAAATTGAGAGAAAAAAA
>NW_005356635.1:7823635-7823920 GCF_000412655.1 Myotis brandtii
AATGGAGTGAAGACAGTCTCTTCAATAAATGGTGTTGGGAAAATTGGACAGATACATGCAAAAAGATGAAACTAGACCACCAACTCACACCATATACAAAAATAAACTCAAAATGGATAAAGGACTTAAACGTAAGATGGGAAACCATGAAAATATTTGAGGAATCCACAGGCTGCAAAATCGCAAACATACACCAAAGGAATTTCTTCTCTGATACTGCTCTTAGGGCAATGAAAACTAAAGAGAAAATAAACAAATGGGACTACATCAAAATAAAAAGCTTTT
>NW_005356635.1:7824187-7827674 GCF_000412655.1 Myotis brandtii
TATCATCTCACACCTGTCAGAATGGCTATCATCAACAAATCAACAAACAACAAGTGTTGGAGAGGATGTGGAGAAAAAGGAACCCTTCTGCACTGCTGGTGGGAATGCAGACTGGTGCAGCCACTGTGGAGAACAGTATGAAGTTTCCTCAAAAAACTAAAAATGGAACTCCCATTTGACCCAGTAATCCCACTTCTAGGAATATATCCCAAGAAGCCAGAAACACCAATCAGAAAGGATATATGCACCCCTATGTTTATCGCAGCACAATTCACCATGGCTAAGATTTGGAAACAGGCTAAGTGCCCTTCAGAAGATGAGTGGATTGAAAAACTGTGGTACATCTATACAATGGAATACTACACTATGGTAAAAAAGAAGGAATTCTTGCCATTTGCAACAGCATGGATGGAACTGGAGATCATTATGCTAAGTGAAATAAGCCAGTCAGAGAAAGATAAATACCACATGATCTCACTCATTTGTGGAATATAGAGAACAACGTAGACTGATGAACAGGGACGGATCCAAAGACAGAAAAACATTTATCAGACTATCAATACCCAGAGGGAAAGTAGGGGAGGGTGGGGGTGAGTGGAATAGATCAACCAAAGGACTTGTATGCACACATATAATCCAAACCAATGGACACAGACTACAGGGTGATGAGAGCATGTATAGTGGGGGGGAGGTTGGAGGTTAATGGGGGGGGGGCATGAGGACACATTTGTAATACCTTAACCAATAAAGAATTTAAAGATAAAAAAATGGTGAGATGTAGAAAGCACCCGGGAAGGCACATGGACATTTCTCTAATTATTTTCAGCTGAATCCAGTGGTGTTTGGCAAAGCCACATCCTGGAAACACGTCCTTTGCCAAAAGACAGGAGTGTTGTCAGCTTGACCTTCAGCCAAGGTGCCAGGGGGTGGGTTTTGTTATTTAAATCCAGCCAAGCACCAAGAATGAATATGACTCGGGCCCACCCAAAAATGTAAATAATCTCCTTTGTCTTGACTTTTAGTAAAACTTCCTGTTTTTTGCTGTATAAAATAAATACACTATATTGGATCTGGGTCACTGTCTCTGTCCCTATCCCAGTCATTGGACAGTGAACCCACATGGCCCCAGCTTTTATCTTACATCTCTGTGTTTGTCTCTTGTTTTCATTTTCTCAATCCCCAGCCGCCCCTACTCCAGAATCAGACTGCTCTCTAGCCATGCTGGACACGGAGAAGAGAGACATATTTACAAAACATAACAGTATTTGAATAATAGGAGTCCCAGAAGGGAAGAAAGTGAGCAAGGGATAAAGACCAGGTTTGAAGAAATAATGGCAAAAAAGTCCCTAACCAGGCAAAGGAAAGAGTCACACAAAGCCAGGAAGCAGAGTCCCAAGCAAATTGAACCCAAACAGGTGCATGCCTGGAAAAATTATAATTAAAATGCCAAAAATTAAAGAAAAATAGAGAATCTTATACATAGCAGGAGAAAATAAATTTGTTACATACAAAGGAGCTCCCATAAGGCTTCCAGCTGGTTTTTCATCAGAAACTATACAGACCAGAAGGGAATGACACGAAATACTCAAGGTAATGAAAAGCAAAAATCTGAGACTAAGATTACTATATTCAACAAGACTATCATTCAAAATAAATGGGGAAATAAACAGCTTCCCAGACAAAAAATGACTAAAGGAATTTATCACCAACAAACCAGCCCTGCCACAAATGTTAAAGGACAGCTGTCATGAGAAGAAGAAACAGAGAGAGACAGAAACATGGGCATACAGAATAAAAATGGTAATAAATAAGAACCTATCAATCATAACCTTAAATGTAAATGTATAGAATGCTCAAATCAAAACAAATAGGGTAGCAGAATGAATACAAAAGCATGGCCCAAGTATATGCTGTCTACAAGAGACCCACCACAGAACAAAAGACACACACAGGATGATAGTGAAGGGATGGGGAAAAAATGTCTATGGAAATGAATAAAAAAGCTGGGATAGCAATACTCATATCTGAAAAAATAGACTTCAAAATGAAGGCCATCACAAGAGACAACAAAGGTCACTACATAATACTAAAAGTATCAATCCAACAAGAGTATATAACCCTGGTAAACATATACTGCAACCAACAAAGGAGCAAATCCTATATAATAAAGAGCTAATATGCAAAGGGTTGTCACACCCTCACGCTGTCACACCATAATGGCTCAGACACTCAACACTGGGGAGAGAGGAATGGGGACCAGCCAGGCATGAATGAGCTCATGAGAGAGGAATGGGTACCAGCCAGGCTGCAGCCCAGGAGATGGACAAGCCACCTGCCCAACAGTCCCGGGTGCCAACACCTGGGGCTGTGGCCCAGGAGAAGGACAAGCCACATGGCCTGCAGTCCTGGGCACCGGCAACTGCGCTGTGGCCCGAGAGAGGGACAAGCCACACGTGTCACAGTCCCGGGCACCAGTGGCTGCCCCTGCAGCTGTGGCTGCGGCCCAAGAGAGGGACAAGCTGCCCACCCCGTGGTTGGGATGCCTGCGGCTGTGGCCTGGATGAAGCCACCTGCCCACAGTCCATTGCGTCTGTGGCTGGACTGGGTGAAGCTGGCCCAGGTCCTGGTTGCCTGCAGCTGGCCAGAGGAGGGAATCCTGTGTCCTGAGTGTGGGGCAAGGCAGAGGTGGTTAGGGGCAATCAGGCAGGCAGGCAGCTGGGTTAGGGGCAATTAGGCAGGCAGGCAGGTGAACGGTTAGGAGCCAGTGGTCATGGATTGTGAGAGGCAGTTGGACATCCCCTGAGGGGTCCTGGATTGGAAAGGGTGCAGGTTGGACTGAGGGACTCCCCCTACCCCAGTGCATGATTCATGCACCAGGCCTCTGGTAAATATATAAAATGAATTGTAGAGCACTTTAAGGTTGAGATCAATAGCAAAACAGTCATAGTAGGGGAAATTTTTTTATTTTATTTTATTGCTTAAAGTATTACAAAGAGTAGTACATATGTCTCCTTTTTTCCCTATTGACCTTCACTTGGCCTCCCCAAACCCCCAGTACCATGCATCCATTGGTTATGCTTATATGCATGCATACAAGTCCTTCGGTTGATCTCTTACCTCCCCACTAACCCTCTCCAGCCTTCCCGCTGTAGTTTGACAGTCTGTTTGATGCTGCTCTGCATCTGTATGTATTTTTGCTCATCAGTTAATAATGTTCTTTATTATCCATAAATGAGTGAGATCATGTGGTATTTTTCTTTCATTCACTGGCTTATTTCAGTTAGCATAATGCTCTCCAGTTCCATCCATGCTGTTGCAAATGGTAAGAATTCCTTCTTTTTTACAGCAGCATAGTATTCCATTGTGTAGATGTACCACAGTTTTCTAATCCATTCATCTGCTGATGGGCATTTAAGCTGTTCCCAGATCTTAGCTATTGTAAATTGTGTTGCTATGAACATAGGGGTGCATATATCCTTTCTGATTG
>NW_005356635.1:7828375-7874677 GCF_000412655.1 Myotis brandtii
CTGTGCAGAAGCTTTTTATTTTGATGTAGTCCCATTTGTTTATTTTCTCTTTAATTTCAATTGCCCTAGGAGCTGTATCCGTAAATATATTGCTACGACAGATGTCTGCTATTTTGCTGCCTATGGTTCTTCTAAGATTTTTATGGTTTCCCATCTTACATTTAAGTCCCTTATCCATTTTGAGTTTATTTTTGTGTATGGTGTAAGTTGATGGTCTAATTTCATTTTTTTGCAAGTTTCTGTCCAGTTTTCCCAACACCACTTATTGAAGAGACTGTCTTGTCTCCATTGTATGCACTTGCCTACTTTGTCAAATATTAATTGAGTGTACTAGCTTGTGTTGATTTTTGGGTTCTCTGTTCTGTTCCACTGGTCTATATGTCTGTTCTGGTGCCAGCACCAGGCAGTTTTGAGAACAGTGGCTTCATAGTATAGCTTGTTATCTGTTATTGTGACCCCTCCTACATTGTTCTTCTTTCTCAAGATTGGTGCAGCTATTCGGGGTCTTTTTTTATTCCAGATGAATTTTTGGAGAGTTTGTTCTAGGTCTTTGAAGTATGCCGTTGGTATTTTAATGGGGATTGCATTGAATTTATAGATTGCTTTGGGTAGTATGGACATTTTAATGATGTTGATTCTACCAATCCATGAATATGGTATATTCTTCCATTTGTTCATGCCTTCTTCCATCTCTTTTTTTCAATGTCCTGTAGTTTTCTGAGTACAGGTCTTTTACATCCTTAGTTAAGTTTATTCCTAGGTATCTTAATGTTTTGGTGCAAAGGTAAATGGGATTTTTTTTCACTTCTCTTTCTGTGAGTTCATTATTAGTATATAAAAAGGCCATAGATTTCTGGGTGTTAATTTTGTATCTTGCTACTTTGCCAAATTCACTTATTAGGTCCAGTAGTTTTTTGATGGAGTCTTTGTGTTTTTCTATGTACAGTATCATGTCATCTATGAATAAGGACAGTTTTGCTTCTTCTTTTCCAATTTGGATGCCTTTTATTTCATTTTGTCTGATCGCTATGGCTAGCATTTCCAGTACTATATCGAACTGGAGTTGTGAAAGTGGGCATCCCTGTCTTGTTCTCATTCGTAGGGGAAATGAGTTTAGTTTTTGCCCATTGAGTATGATGCTGGCTGTGGGTGTGTCATATAAAACTTTTATTATGTTGAAGTATGGTCTGTCTATTCCCACTTTGCTGAGAGTTTTTATCATAGAAGGGTGTTGGATTTTGTCAAAAACCTTTTCTGCATCAATTGATATGATTATGTAATTTTTGTCTCAGTTTGTTTATGTGATGTATCAAATTTATTGATGTGTGGATGTTGTACCATCCTTGCATCCCAGAATAAATCCCACTTGGTCACGGTGTATGATCTTTCTAATGTAATGCTGAATTCTATTCGCTAGAATTTTGCAGAGGATTTTAGCATCTATGTTCATCATGGATATTGTCATGTAGTTCTCATTTTTTGTGGTGTCTTTATCTGGTTTTGGAATTAGGGTAATGCTGGCTTCATAGAAAGAGCTTGGAAGTGTGCCTTCCTTATGAATTTTTTGAAAGAGTCTGTGGAGGATAGGTTTTAGTTCTTCTTTGAATGCTTGGTAGAACTCACCTATAAAGACTTCTGGACCAGTGCTTTTCTTTGCTGGAAGATTTTTGATCGCTGCTTCAATTTCTTCGGTAGTTAAAAATCAGCCTAAGATATTTTGATTCTTCTTGATTGAGTTTTGGGAGCTTGTATTTTTCTAAGAATATATCCATTTCATCTATGTTGTCCATTTTGTTAGAATAGAGTTGTTCATAGTATTTTTTCATATTCCTTTTTATTTCTGTGGGATCGGTTGTTACTTCGCCTCTTTGATTTCTGATTTTATTTATTTGGATCCTCTCTCTTTGCTTTTTGGTGAGCCTGGCTAGAGGTTTGGATTGTTGTGCTTTCACTGTCATTTGTTGCCATGATGCTTTTTATTTCTTCTTTGATCTCATTGGTAACCCAATCAATATTTAATAACATGCTATTCAGCTTCCAAGTGTTTGAGTATTTTGGATTGTTTTGATTGTAGCTGATTTCTAGTTTTATGCCATTGCAATCTGAGAAGATGCTTGATATGATTTCTATCTTCTTGAATTTGAAGAGACTTTGCCTGTGCCTCAATATGTGGTCTATCTTTGAAAATGACCCATGTGCACTTGAGAAGAATGAATATTCTGTGGCTTTGGAGTGGAATATTGTGAAGATGTCAATTAATTCCATCTGATCTAGTGAGTCATTTAGGATTGCTGATTCTTTGCTGATTTTTTGTTTAGAGGATTTGTCCAGTGGTATTAGTAGGTTATTAAAGTCCCCTACTATGACTATATTGCTCTCAGTCTCTCCCTTGATATCCTCCAGAAGTTTTTTTTTTTTTATGTATTTGGGTGCTCCTGAATTGGGTGCATATATGTTTACCAGAGTTATATCTTCTTGTTGAATTGCTACCTTTAGTATTATGAAGTGGCCTTCCTTATTTCTTGTTATGGCCTACACTTTGAGGTCTAATTTGTCAGCTATAAGTATTTCTACCCCAGCTTATTTTTTCATTTCCACTTGTTTGAAAAACCTTTTCCATCCCTTCACCATCTGTCAGTGTGAGTCCTAATTTCTGAGTTGGGTTTCCTGTAGATAGCAGATATTGGGTCATGGTTTCTTATCCACTCAGCTACCCTATGTCTTTTGATTAGGGCATTTAATCCATTTACATTTAAAGTTATTATTGATAGGTACTTGTTTGTCGCCAATTTTATTCTTTATGCCTGTGTTCCTTCTTCCCTTCCTATTTCTTCCTTTTATAGCAGACCCTTTAGCATTTCTTGCATTGCTGGTTTGGTGGTGATAAAATCCCTTAGTCCTTTTTTGTCTGTGAAGCTCCTGATTTCACCCTCAAATTTGATTGATAGTCTGCTGGGTACAGTATTCTGGGATTCAGACCCTTGCTTTGCATGACTTTGTATATTTCATTCCATTCCCTTCTGGCCTGATGTGTTTCTGTTGAGAAATCAGTTGATAGTCTGATGGAAGATCCTTTGTAGGTAACTTTCTGTCTCTCGCTGGCAGCCTTTAAGATTCTTACTTTGTCATTGGTGTTTTCCAATTTAATTATAAATAAGCCAGTGAATGAAAGAAAAATACATAATTAAGATATAAACTGATGAACAAAAATAGATACAGAGGCAGAGTAGCATCGAACAGACTGTCAAACTACAGTGGGAAGGCCGGGGAGGGTTGGCGGGGGGGCGGGGGGAGGCATGTAAGAGATCAACTGAAGGACTTGTATGCATGCATAGAAGCATAACCAATGAACACAAGTCACTGGGGGTTAGGGGAGGCCAGGGGAAGGTCAAGGGGAGAAAAAAAGGGAGACATATGTAATACTCTTTGTAATACTTTAAGCAATAAAACAAAATTTTTTAAAAAAGAAAGAGAATAGTTTCAGGAGAATGAAGTAAAAAGGCAACATTTATAAAAAATGATATAAGGAAACCACAAGTGATAGTGTAGCCTATAAAAGTGGGTGTCTGTTACCTAGTGAGAGGACACTGGACAGGTGCTATGACCTTGGGCTGAAGGAGTAGACCTTGTGGGAAAGAAACTGTGGGAATGAATATCATAACTACTCCTTTGTTCATCTCTTGCTGGTGTTCCCAATTGACTAAATTCAACCAGAAACTAGATTTCTGGCTGATGCAATTCATACTGGTGAACCTCCTGGGGGCCAGAGTAGGGTGGAGATGGGTAGAAACAGACCTACAATGAATATGGAAGATGTCCTGCACACCTGATAAATAGCAACAAGGATGTTAGTTGCTAGCATATAGGATAAGAGAGGCTAACATTGCAAGTCTTTTCTAGCAGGGATGAGAAGTTTGTGCAATTCACAATTTTAGATCAAGGTGACATTTACTATTGAGTGGGAGTACTGCAGGTCCAGATGGGGACTCAGACCTGGAGGGTAGCAGCCAATAA
The DNA here is from genome assembly GCF_000412655.1 of Myotis brandtii. Taxonomy (NCBI): domain Eukaryota; kingdom Metazoa; phylum Chordata; class Mammalia; order Chiroptera; family Vespertilionidae; genus Myotis; species Myotis brandtii. Next base: position 7,832,390 of record NW_005356635.1, read on the forward strand.
ATTTGGGGACAGTTTCTATGAACATAAGTGGTTGAACTGAATTACACTCTGTAAACAACAACTTGGTGGCAGTGGGACAGACTTTTTAACTTGTCTCCTTATACATTTCTTAATGTGTAAAATTAAAGAATTGTAATAGAATGGATGTTTTATTTTCATATAATTTTAAGTGGGAAAAATAAGAACACCATTTTATCAGTTTTTATATTGCCTTCTAAGTACTGTTTTATTTAGAAGAGCAGCTAAAACAGCATCTTTTGTGTCTTTATATTATTATTTATCAGTGAAATCTCCTCAAAGGAGGCAATCAACATCAGATTGTAGGGTCACTTTAATCAGAGAGGTAATGGTTTATTCTAGTTGTGAAGCTGATATTTACTCTGTATGTAACAAGGAAGCAAGGAGTGATCAAATGGTCAGCTGTAAGAATTAAGCACTTATAATATCCAAATGGAGAGAACATTTTTATTTTAATTAGCTATTTCTCTTGACTATAAAGGAAAAAGTTAAGTTACAAAGAAGCAAGTCAAGGTTAAGTAATTTGAACGTGTACTAGTTGACCTAAAGAGAATGAGGAGATTGATATTTAACCTAAGGTCATGTGCATTTCTAGCCTTGAAGCCTGGAAGATTTTCTCTGAATTTCACTGTGGAGATCTGTGTGTACAGCTTGATTGACCCTTTCAAGTGTGTGCTTGGCTTGTTCTTTAGCTCGCTTTCCTCTGCTGATTACTGGCAGCTTGATGGTTCTGAAAGAGAATGAGGGCTCTTGATTAATCCCCATGCACAATATCAACATATTATTGATTGATTATCAGCTCATTGTGTATTATTCCCAAGCAACTGGGATGGGTTAAAAGCAAATGTGACTTTTTGAAAACTGAGGCAACCCAGTGAACATCCAAGTCTGGTAATTAATGCTCTTTTGATGGGTAAAGTCCTTCCACTACATAAAACACTGAAAATATATATTTTTTTCTCTATAGAAGAACTGTAGAGTTCAACACCTCCAGTTTAACACTATAAAGTAATCTGGCTTATTATTTTTGTGTTTAGTTATTCAAGCAGTAGATAAGTAAATACTTTATGTTAAAGTGCATTCGACATTACTCTACTAGTATAGCTGTTATTTATATAATTGTTAAATATATAGCTTTATAGAGATGTGTATTTATTTATTTATTTATTATTCATTCATTTATTCAATTGTCTATTTACTGTGACATACTATATTCTAAACACCAGGAGTACAAACCTGAACAATCATGGTTTAGGTTCAAAATTCAAAATGAGCAGAAGAAGTAGGCATATAAATATATATTAAGTAATAGAAATACACACAAAATAATGAAGAGATACTTAATTCTTATGGTGGGATTTCAGAGAAAGTTGTAAACTTTCCAGGGTCTAGGAAATAAATAAGTTCCATAAGAAGAAGAGGGTAAGAAGAGAATTGGGGGCAGAGGAAGCCGTTTATGAAAGGGAACTATAAGTCTCCTGTAGGGTACTATAAGTAGTTAGTGCTTCTGAAGTGTACATTTCAAAAGGGAAGTATTGAGATGTTAGGCTAGAAAGGTAGGCAAGGAATAGATTTTTGAGAGTTTGTCTTATTACAAGGCAGGTTGGACTTTCGTTTAGTAGGCAATAGAGTTCTGAAGAGTAGAATGAGATCTGCATGTTCAAAAATTACCCTGATACACTGCATTTGTGCATATATAATTAGAATTAAGGATTCTAGTCAAAGTTTATCCATTGAAACAGGACAGTTGAGGAAATGACTAGGCAGTGGCAATGGAGATGAAGACAAAGACTTTAGCACGTATCTAAGAGATAAAATTGGAGAGACTTAATTCAAATTGGATATTGGGAATAACAGTTGTTTAGGATGACTCACAGGATACTTTCTTATGTCTGTTCCTTACCAACTGAGGTAGGAAAGAACATTAGAAAAATACAATTGTGGTGGTAGGAAGCAGAGGTAAGAGATGGTGTGCAGGAGTGATAGTAATTGGTAAAATGTTCACTTTGTTGACTTTAAGTGGGTGTCTAGTAGGTAATTGGATCTTTAAATTCATTATTCAGGCATAGAAATTCCACAAGGTAATGGAAAAGCCTAAATCACAGGCAGAACTGATAATAGTACATATTACTAGAAGGTGTAAGTAGTGATATCTCTATCTTAACAACCAAACCCAAGATAGTATAGGCAAAGTCAGAAGATAACCGTTTGCAATTACTAATACATAGGTTAACTATGTCCCTGGGGGTTGCTTCTTTTAATTAAGTTGTATTGATCATATCTTCATTTAAAAAATAAGACTGTAAATATTTAATCACTGAAAATTTGTCTCTTTCTAATGTCTTTATTGTTTCCTACTTTTTAAAACTTTTTATTTTGAAATACTTTTAGTATTTCATAGAAACTGCGCAAATAATACAGGTAATTCTTGTAGACCCTTCATCTGGCTTCCCTCAATGATGTCATATTAGAATTACCAAAGTAAGAAAACTGATATTAATATAACGTTATTACTAAATTATAGACCTTAAATTCCATCACATTTCCCATGCACTCATTGTTTTGTTCTTTTGGTGTATGGTCCTAAGAAATTTTAGCGCACTTATGGATTCATGTAACCACTACCATAGTCAGAATACAGAATAGTTCTACCACCCCCAAAACTCTCTTCTATAAATTTAGTCATTCATCCTCTACTCCATTCCCTAACAAATAGTGATCTTTTCTACATATTTATAGTTTTGTCTTTCTGATAACATTATATAAATGGAATCATACAGTAGGGAATATTTTGAGAAGGACTTCCTTCACTCGGCCTACTTCCTCTGAGATTCATCCAAGTTGTTATGGATATCAATAGCCAACCCTTTTTAATTAAAAATTAAACCCACTTGCAAACCTGTCTCTGGAATACAATTACTTTGAGGTTTTGAACACTCTAGTTAGCAATGATTAATAAATGGCAATGTTTCATTTATCTCCCTAAGGTTGAAATATAACCATAATATATTCACATGCATGCATAAAGCCATGGGAATCACCCATGGAGGTAGCTTAATTGTACTAGCTGAACACCTCACCTAGAACCAAACAGAAGCCAGAATAGGGCATGGGTGCAGCCAATTCTCAGAATGTAGATACCTCTGAGGTGGTGACAGATCAGAATCTGAATTTCTCCTGGCTACATGAAGTGAGGGCTTAGAGCATACCAAATGATGGGATCTGAATTACAGGGCCTGACAAGGAAGTGCATACATGTGATAGGGCATCTGTCCATATGGACTGAGATTGGAGCATCACCGTGCCTCTGTAGTTGCTGGTCTTCCCAGAAAAACTGGCAGAAGCCTGTGAATAGTACCTGTGCTTGGTCTGCAACTTGAAAGGAATGTATGTGGGATTTTTTTGAGTTGTACATGAGGACTTTATTTACATTTCATTTCAAGTAACTCATTTGTACTTTATTTTCCTGCTATTCATGCAATTGATGGTGATTAGAATAAAATATTACTTTTCAACCATACAGCTTCAAATAATTATCTCCCATACATAATTCAATCTTCAAAAACATTGAAATTCTTACAATGTTTAAAAGTTTTTTACTTCACCTGACCTATCAGGTCCTGAATTACAGGAATAAGTAAGCTTTTTAATTTAGGAGAGACATGGTTGTTGATGTGTGTTTTTTTTTGTTTTGTATTTTCAGAGAACCAATCTGCATGCTTGAAGCAGATGACCTCACAGGTTCAGAATTTTATTTTTTGACATATTTGACAAAAATGAAGCTTTAAAACAACTAGCATCCACTAAATATAACTAAATTGTAAAATAATTACATGGTAGTGGGAATTCACCTCACATGGACACCATCATGATAGTTACTTATGCCTCTGATGATTTACAGTGGCTGTTGATGGCTGAAAGCCTTTCAAGTAGCAGAAACAAAAGACCATTTTTGTGCATAGACTTTTACATACGTAGAATTTCCCAAGTTTCATGGTCCTCAGGTAGATGTAAAAACTCCTTAACATTATTCTAAACCTTTAAACTAAAAACCACATTCAGTTGTGTTTAATCGGATACTTAGTAGCAGATTGTATTAGCGTGAGAGGTGAGGTGTGGAGGGGACATTTAGTTCATTTAATGATAGCAAGTTTGTTAAAATTTCATATTTTAAAATCTGTTCTTAGAACTATGTTCAGATGTGCTAGAAGTACTAAAGTAGATACAATCTGATATGCTCTCAGGAAAGCAAACAAAGAAACAAAAATGCTGGGTCCTGAGCACAGCTGTTTGTTGAGGACATTACATTTTTACAGTCTTTCTTATAGGCCAGTGTGCTTTTATGCATTGATTTATATTTTAATTATGAAATGAACATTTCAGATCCTCAGAAATTAGATAAAATTATAATTTAGACCCAGGATAAAAGGTGGAAGGACTTAGCATTTTGCAGCATTAATTAACTTCCTTACCCTTGCTTATTTCTGATCAAATGGAGGATGCTTAGTGCAGCTGCAAACAGGGCTATGAGTATCCTTCAATTGTACGATGTGACATTGATGTTCCTAATGCATGTAAAATCAATTGCTTTGCCTTGATTTTAAAAGTATGTTTTTTAAAACACTAGTTAATTTTAAATCACTAGGATCAGCAATGAAGAAAGGAAGCTATTAGATATAAAATTTAACATTGAAAGGACTCCTGTTGAAACAATGCTTTGAAAACCTCCTAGAGAATGTACAATTATGCAAACTTCCTCCCATTTTGGTACTCCAATTCCTCCTAGCATTTCACTGTATTGCATCTTCATTATGATTCAAAGTTGCCAAAAGAAACTGATAACTTTAGCAGACAGGCATTTCATTTTTAAATAATTGCTTTTATTGTTTTCCAGAGCAAACTTCAATCTTCCTCAACCAGCTCCTCCTTGACCCCATACCTACCCCTGTAGCTACTACTCTGTTCTGCTCAGCCTGTGTATTTTCTCCACTGTCATCTCTTGGCACTAGGTTTCTCACTTTCCCTTTCCACATGGCTGCTTGGTTTGCAGAAGATGCCTTCTTACAGATGTGTTCCCTTTGCTGACAAACAATTACTCCTGTTTCCCCCAGCGGGAGGCCATTAGGACATCATCACGGGTTCTGCTAAGTCATCTCACAATCACAGTTTTGTGCAATCACCTCTCATCTGAGACTCTCTGGGTACATGCCATGCAGGAAAACTAGCAGTCAGAAGCGGCAGCGGCTCCAAGCATATTATTTGTTATTTTCGTCCAGAAGTGTATAGATAATGGCTAATACACTAGTGTCTGAGGGTCTCATTGGATGCTTTACTGGCATCATTTGCAGAAAACTTGAGAAAGGCTGAATAAAAGTTATCATGTGCTAGTTGAGAGGGGAAAAGAGGCATTTTTACATTTCCATAGCAATTATGCACAATGATATAGATGAGACAATAGGCATCTTATAAAGTTATTCAATTTGGGCAGACTTGCACAATTCTAAACTTTGAAAGAGTAAATTGCCAGCTATTAGTTATTTTCATGGAACATGGTTAACGAGTTATATGTTTATTTTTATTTTAATCTCACAAATCCAGCTATGTGAATACACATAGTGAAGACCTACCTAATACGTATTCTTTTTAAATCAATGAATACACATGCAACTGAACACTTGTGATTATTTTTTTAGGTTTTTCTGACAGCTCTACCTATTCAATTGTCTTGTTTTAATATGCAACATCTCACAGGGGTTTCAGTAAATCTAAGCTCACCACTTAGTATATCAAGAAATAAGTGGATTTTAGAATAATGACACATTAACACTCGGATTGTTTTTTATTGGTTTTTGGGCGTAGTCTACTGCAGCACTGGGGTGCGATGTGTCTTCATGTAAAATCAAACAATGTGCTAACAAGCAAAGCTTTCCACAGAGGCCTGCAAGGCAAATGAGGAAGGGGGCACCGTTTTCCCTGTCAGAAATTTCAACAGTTCATTTGTTTCTGTCACTGGTTTGCACAAATTTATTAAGCTCACACCCTCAAAGCTCCAAAATAAAATGGTATCAATTTAGGCTCATTGAAATGAAATCCAGTCAAGATTAGTGTGAACATCTGAATTATAGGATCTTCGGAAGAAACAGTTTTATTTTTGTCCAGGACACACAGGTAATTGAACTAAGCACTGAACACAGTGTCCAAGTCTGGCACAACATAAGCACTCAATAAATGCTTATTTGATTGAACTCAGTTGCATCCAAGATTAGTATAGAAGTCCTACTTTAATGAGCAGGTGAAATCATCTGTAATTGGAAAAACACAGTTTCAGCCACAGCAACAAAGGCTCTTCTTAAATTTTACCTAGCCGCTTGCACTTGGAAAAATGCTCCCAAAGTACTGAATTCAGTGTGTTCCCTTTAGCTGGAGAAACATTCTGATTCAAAGTGACTTGAGTTGTTCATTTGCTCTGTTAAACCAGTGTTCCTTGCCTTATTTTTTCCTTCTACTGACAGGAAAAAAGAGAAACTGGAGACCTAGTTTTTCTCTTCTCATGGATTTCACGAATTCCAAAATTGGCTAAGAGAATGTGGACTATTCTCAATTTTATCCCCATTCATTGTTGCCTCTACTCAAAAGATTAAAAAAAAAATAAAGAAAAACAGAGTTCCAGTTGAATTGGCCAAGTGGTATCAGTTACATAAAAATTCAGATGCTCTAGTCCTGTCTTGATGCTTCTTATCTCAACTGTCAAATACATCCAACTTCTGAATCCAGTGTCTTTGAAAGTCAGAGAGAGGAGAGTAGAAGAGAGGAAGGGAGGGAGAGGAAGGGAGGAAGGGGGAGAGAGAGAGAGAGAGAGAGAGAGAGAGAGAGAGAGAGAGAGAGAGGATGCACATTGTATATCTGGAGAGAATAAAGTCTGAAAACTCACTTTACATGTAAGTGAAAAGACTGACCTGTTCCTTGTTAGACTCAATTAACTATCGTAAATTATTCAATACAATAAATATTTGTTGAAGTTCAAGACAATCTATTAGTTGCTACAGCTGGATACAAGAGAGAGAGAGAGAGAGAGAGAGAGAGAGGATGCACATTGTATATCTGGAGAGAATAAAGTCTGAAAACTCACTTTACATGTAAGTGAAAAGACTGACCTGTTCCTTGTTAGACTCAATTAACTATCGTAAATTATTCAATACAATAAATATTTGTTGAAGTTCAAGACAATCTATTAGTTGCTACAGCTGGATACAAAATGGAGGAAGATAGTGTATCTGCCTTTATAGGTGCCTAAGGAAAGAAAGGGGTGAAATCATTGTAGTAGACAACTACATAAAAGAAATCATTCTAAAAATTACTGTACAAGAGTTAAAAGTCAGATGGACCTGCATTTGGTCCCAAATGAACTCACTATGACCCTGGATCATGCCACTTAACTCCTTTGACCTCAATGTTCATATCTGAAAAAGTAAACTCATTACAGATGATAGGCTTAATAGAAAGATTGAAGTACATGGTGTAGTACCTGTTAAAGTCAAAAAAGGGGGAAGGGGACTTATTAAATGGTCTGAATTAAGGTTTTCTCCAGAAAGATGGTAATGAGATTGGCCTTGAAATATAAGAGAATATCACCAGCTTTACCTTGCTGAGGTGGTTCAATGGACATCCATGAGCAAGGACATTCATTTTCATGGTTACATGCAGAGTTGTCATCATTAATGCCTAGCAGATTGTTGGTCTGACCATCAACCTCAGTGATGTATTGAGAGCAAAGGGAAGACAGAGTCTCAGTAGAGGGAATTAGTGGGACTTAAGAGAAATTCGTGTCAAGCCAGAACACCCTACTGGATACTTGCACAGTACAAAACAAGGGGAAAGTATTCTTTATTAGAGTAACTCATTAGTGGTCCAAAGAGATTCACATCAGGGGAAGAGAGAAAAGCGTACTGGTGGGGAAGTATAAAGAAAAGATAAGAGGCTGTTGCAAGTGTTGAATCAGAGAAGGACAGAGGAAGACAGAATGGCTTTCAGACGTGTCTTTCTTGGGAATTGAGAGCTAATAGCAACAAAGGGAGGAAACACACTTATTATTCTGTCTATATTCTGTCTTTGTCAGCTGTATTAATTTGAGGTGCTATAAGCAAAGGAAAGGAAAATCAGTCATCTCCGTAACAGCTTCCTGGAATTCTGTTTGGAGCAGAAATGAAATTGTCATCCACTACTAGGCTTCGGCTTAGGAGAATCATAATGTAGTCTACAGTTTGGAAGCACAGTATATTCCACAGAGTTTGGGAATGCAGTCTATTCTACACAGTTGGTATAGGAACAATGAAAAAGAAAAAAAATGGAGCAAGTGATAAAATCTCATGGGAAAGCAAATACTTGAGTTTGGGAGAAATCTAAAAATACATACAGAGGTAAAATTGCTAAGAACATTGCATGTTAGGCAGAGGAGGTATCTTTAGTTCAATGTAAAAGGGAAGCTCTTGGATATTATTGAGAGGCATAGGGAAATAATTGGAGCCATGCTTTCTAAAATTGGACCAGAAGGAAGGGAAAATGAAAACTAGAGGCAGAGAAATCAGCTAGAAGCCAGATCTAAATCAGTGATGAAATAACAGTTGTATGGAGCAGAACACAGGAGTTTATAGCTGGTTAGAGGGATGAGGAATGAAGGAAAGAGTCATGTAATAAGTGACTATAGCAGGTATAAGCAGTCCCTGAACTCAGATAGACTTAATGGCATTATGGTCTTGAAAGGTTATATAATTTTTCTGTATCTCATTTATGCTTATCTATAAAACTGATGTATTAATAGTACCTACCCAATAGGATTGCTGAAAGGATTAAATGGGCAAATACATGTAAATTGCTTTGAAAAGTATCTGATATATAGTAAGTACCACACAACTCAGAGATATATGGAGAACTTTGAGCTTCTTGAGAAACTGATGGATGTGGTGGTGCCATAAACGGAGAAAAGGAATATGGGACGAGAGCATATTTGGGGGTAGAGAAGAGGATAAATCAGAAATCAAAGTTTTCAAATTCCATCCTTTATCACAACAGGTCTGATGTAGGTAGCCCTATCCATTAGCCCAGTGGTCGGCAAACTGCAGCTCGTGAGCCACATGCGGCTCTTTGGCCCCTTGAGTGTGGCCACGAAGTTTCAATCGCACTGTACGTGCGTGCCCTCACGTGGTATTTTGTGGAAGAGCCACACTCAAGGGGCCGCAGTTTGCCGACCACTGCATTAGCCAGTCTGTGAGGGAAAGCTGATGACAAAGATTTTATTCCAGATGGAATAAGATAAAGCCTTCCTAGGGTGAAGGGGGAAAGATCACTTCACTCTCATAAAGAATATAGTTATGGAGATGTTTTAATCAGGAAGTTGAAGGAATTATTTGAGTAATGTTAGTAATGAAGTAAATTTAGGATTTTTAAAAGCATGGAGAACCTGGAGCAGTGGCTGGCAATCTACAGAGGGTGAGAAATTTGAAAATAATAGTTATTTACCTAGTGATAAAGGTAAGAAATGCAAAGTCACTTGGCTGTGGAATCTTTTCACAAAATGTCATTTCAGATTTCATTTTCCAGAAGTTCCAAAATTTAGATATATTATGTAAACCACGAAACACTAAGCTTTTCTCAGATGAATGCTAGCAATGCCAGTTAGCCAAGTATTGAAAATAATTTTGGGTTGTTGAAAGGTATGTGATGTGCCTGTGTGGGACCGAAAAGGTATATGCATATGTGTGCGTGTGCATGTGTGTGTGTGTGTGTGTGTGTGTGTGTGTGTGTTGGAGGTAGGGTGTGATCATATAAAGTGACACCATTCTCAGAGTTTAATTCACTTTGAGTTATTTTGAGTTTCACTGGGTAATGTCTAGCAGTTTTTTAAATATTATGCTAAATAAATTACCAAACAAGTTATAAACTAATCAATTGAATTTTACAAATTAAAAAAATGATTTTACAATAATCTATTGTATACCATGAGACACAAGGTCTTACAAATTTAACCCCTCTGGACTATCTTTTCCTATTAATATAGGAAATAGGATAGGGAAGATGGAGACATTGTGGCATTTCCTATGTACATTAATCAAGGACCAAAAAGGAAATATAGGATCAATTCCATGTCACTGTGGTTAATTGCACATAAAATAACTTTGGATTTTAGCTTGATTCATAATCTAGGATGGCTTTTAGTATCCTACAGAGTCAGCACTGTTCATTTGAAGGTGTTTTCCATCTATTTTTACATGCATAATTGCTCAGCAACTGGTGGGTTTTGTTTAATATGAATAGTCTTTTTTATTATTAAATATTTATTGTTGAAAATATTACATACTAGTATGTTTTCTTGGATTACAAAATCTGTATTATTAACCGGTACACCTAGTATGTCCCCTTTAGCCTCCATTGACCCCTTTTAAACTGCCCTGCCCTGAGCCTCAGGCCTTCACCACCCTATTGTCTATGCATGGGTTATGCATATATGCATACAAGTTCTTTGGTTGACCTCTTCCCACCCACCGACCCTACCCTGCCTTTCCTCTGAGATTCCACAGTCTGTCCTATGCTTCTATGTCTGTGGATCTATTTTGTTCATTAGTTTATTTTGTACATTAGATTCCACATATGAGTGAGGTCATGTAATACTTGTCTTTCTCTGACCAGCTTTTTTTGCTTAGCATAATACTCTCCAGGTCCCTTCATGCTGTCTCAAAGGGTAAGAGATTATTATTTTTTACTGCTGCATAGTATATTCCATGTGTAAATGTACTATAATTTTATTTATCAACTCATCTACTGATGGGCACTTGGGTTGTTTCCAAACCTCAGCTATTGTAAATTGTGCTGCTATGAACATAGGGGTGCATACATCCTTTCTAATGGGTGTTTCAGATTTCTAAGGATTTATTCCTAAAAATGGGATCACTGGGTCAAATGGCAGTTCCATATTTAATTTTTTGAGAAAACTCCATACTGTTTTCCATAGTGGCTGCATCAATTTACATTCCCACCAGCAGTGTACTAGGGTTCCCTTTTCTTGACATTCTTACCAACATTTGTCATTTGTTGATGGCAGCCATTCTGACAGGTGTGAGGTGATAACTCATTGTCATTTTAATTTGCATTTCTCTGATGATCAGTGACTTTGAGCATTTTTCATATGTCTCTTGGCCATCTGCATGTCCACTTTGGAGAAGTGTCTATTTAAGTCCTTTGCTCATTTTTAAATTGTATTGTTTGCCTTCATTTTATTAAGTTGTATGAGTTCCTTATACATTTTTTATATTAACCCTTTATCAAATAGATCACTGCCAAATATGTTCTCCCATGCAGTGGGCTCCCTTTTCACTTTGTTGATGGTTTCCTTTGCTGTGCAGAACGTTTTTATGTAGTCCCATTTGTTTATTTTCTCCTTAGGGTCTTTTACCCTAGGATGTGTATTCATAAACATATTGCTTCAAGAGATATCTGAAATTTTACTGCCTATAGTTTCTTCTGGGATTTTTATGCTTTCACAACTTACATTTAGGTCTTTTATCCATTTTGTGTATGGTGTAAGTTGGTGGTCTAGTTTCATTCTTTTGTATGCAACTGTATAATTTTCCCAACACCATTTATAGAAGAGACTGTCTTGACTCCATTGTATCTTCTTGCCTCATTTGTCAAATATAAATTGAGCACAATGTCTTGGGTCAATTTCTGGGGTCTCTGTTGGTTCCAATGATCTATATACCAGGTCTTGTGCAAGTACTAGGCTGTTTGAGTACAGTGGCTTTATAGTATAACTTGATATCTGGTATTATGATCCCTCAAACTTTATTCTTCTTTCCCAAGATTGCTATGACTTTTCCCAGTCTTTTTTGGTTACATATAAATTTTTGGAGTATTTATTCTAGATCTGTGAAATATGCTGTTGGTATTTTAATGGGGATTGCATTGAATCTATAGATTGCTTTGGGTAGTGTGAACATTTTAATTATGTTAACTCTACCAATCCATGAATATGGTATATTCTTCCACTAGTTTATATCTTCCTCTATCTCTTTTTTTCAATATCTTTTAGCTTTCTGAGCACAAGAATTTTACTTTCTAGGTTAAATTTATTCCTGAGTATCTTAATTTTTTTGTTGCAATGGTAATGGGATTATTTGTTTTGTTTCTCTTCCTGATAATTCATTAATGGTATATAAAAATGCCATTGAGCCCTGACTGGTTTGGCTCAGTGTATAAAGCGTCGGCCTGCGGACTGAAGGGTCCCAGGTTCGATTCCAGTCAAAGGCATGTATGTACCTTGGTTGCAGGCACATCCCCAGGAGGGGGTGTGCAGGAGGCAGCTGATCCATGTTTCTCTCTCATCGATGTTGCTAACTCTCTATCCCTCTCCCTTCCTCTCTGTAAAAAATCAATAAAATATATTTTTAAAAAATTTAAAAAAAATAAAAATGCCATTGATTTATGTGTGTTGATTTTGTATTCTGCTACATTGCTGAATTCATTTATTAAATCTAGAAGTTTTTGGTGGAGTCATTAGCATTTTCTATGTATAATATCATGTCATTTGCAAATAATGACAGTTTTACTTCCTCCTTTCCAATTTGGATGACTTTTATTTCTTCTTGTCTGATTGCTGTGGCAAGGACTTCCAGTACTATGTTGAATAAGAGTGGTGAAAGCAGACATCCCTGTCTTGTTCCTCTTCTTAGGGGAAATAGTTTGGTTTTTCCATTGAGTATGATGTTAACTGTAGGTTTGTCATTTGTGGCTTTTATTTTGTTGAGATATAATCCCTCTATTCCCACCTTGCTGAGAGTTTTGTTTTTTTTTTTATCAAAAATGGGTTTAGACTTTTCTCAAATGCTTTTTCTGCATCAATTTATATGATCATGTGATTTTTGTCTTTCAATATGTATATGTGACATATCATGTTTATTTATATGCAAATATTGTACCAGCCTTGCATCCATGGAGTAAATACCACTTGATCATAGTGTATGATCTTTCAAATATATTGCTGGATCCAATTTGCTAATATTTTGTTGAGGATTTTAGCATCTATGTTCATCATGGATATTTGGCTATAATTATCTTTCTTCGTAGTGAGTGTCTTTATCTGGTTTAGTAATTAGGATAATACTAGCTTTATAAGAAGAGCTTAGAAGTGTTCCTTCCTCTTGGATTTTTTAGAAAGGTTTGAGTAGTTTAGGTTTTAGTTCTTTCAATGATTGATAAAACTCTCCTGTGAAGCCATCCTGACCAGGGCTTTTGTTTGCTGGGAGGTTTTTTTTTTTTTAATTATTGCTTCTTTTTCCTCAGTTGTTATGGTCTATTCAGATTTTCTGATTCTTCTTGATTCAGTTTTGAGTGATAGCATTTTTCTAGAAATTTTTCCATTTCATCCACATTATCTAACTTGTTGGTATATAGTTGCTCATATTATTTTTTTACAATCATTTGTATTTCTATGGTCTCAGTTGTTACTTCTCCAATTTTGTTTCTGATTTCATTTATTTGGGTCCTCTATCTTTGTTTCTTGATGAGTCTGGCTAACAATTCATCAATCTTGTTTATTTTTTCAAAAAAACAGCTATTGGTTTCATTGATTGTTTTTAACTTTTTTTTTTTTTGCCTCTACATCATTTATTCCTGCTCTAATCTTTACTACTATTCGCTTCTTTCTACTTATTCTGGGGTTTTCTTGTTATTCTCCTTCTAGTTCTTTAAGTTGTAGGGCTAAATAATTGATTATTATTTTTTCTTGTTTTTTTTTGAGGTAGGCATGTAGTGCTATGAACTTACCCCTCAGGACTGCTTTCACTGTATCCCATAGATTTTCCATAGTTGTGTGTTCATGTGCAATTGTTCCCAGGAAGTTTTTTATTTCTTTCTTGACCTAATTGGTAACCCATTCATTATTCAATAACATGCTATTTAGCCTACATGTGTTTGGATATTTTTGAGTGTTTTTACTGTAGTTGATTTCTAATTTCATTCCATTGTGATATGAGGATATGCTTGATATGATTGCAATCTTCTTGAACTAGTAGACTAGTTTTGTGGCCTATCATTGAGAATTACCCATGTGCACTTGATAAGAATGTATATTCTAAAGCTTTGGGATGAAATGTTCTATAAATGTCAATTAAATCCATCTGCTCCAGTGCACCATTTAGAGTCTCTATCTCCTTGTTAATTTTTTTTCTGGGATAACTATCTAGTGAAATCAGTGGGGTGTTAAAATCCCCTACTATGACTTTTTGCTGACAATCTCTCCCTTAAAGTGCTCTATAATTTTTCATAAAATATATTTAGCTGCTCCTATGTTTAGGGGCATATACACTTACCAGGTTTATATCCTCTTGTTGGATCAATCCCTTTAGTATTATATAGTGATCTTTGTTGTCTCTTGTGATGACCTTCATTTTGAATTTTATCAGATATGAGTAATTCTATCCCAGCTTTTATTTTTGTTTCATTTGCATGGAAAATTTCTCCATTCCTTCACTCTCATCCTATGTGTGTCTTTTGTTCTGAGATGGGTCTCTTGTAGACAGCATATAATTGGGTCATGTTTTTGTATCCATTCAGCTACCCTATGTGTTTTGAATGTAGCATTTAATACATTTACATTTAAAGTTATTATCTATAGGTACTTATTTATTGCCATTTTAATTCTGTATGCCTATGTTTCTGTTTCTCTCTGTTTCTTTTTCTCATTAAGTAGTCCCTTTAGCATTTCTTGAAGTGCTGGTTTTGTGGTGATAAATTTCTTTAGCTTTTTTTTGGGGGGGGAGGGGAGGGAAGCTCTGCCAGAGGCTAAGACCAACAAGTAGTTCGCATAATTATGCAAGCAGTCTGATGGAAGGCTATGGACTTTGATATTCAGCAAGGGCCAAAAATCAGCATAATATTGCCTTGCTTTTGGTTGAATGGCTGAAGATAATCCCCTAACCTGATAATCCTTTTACTATTTACCAAACTTTACCTTTGATATGCCTGTTTGCTTTGCTAAAGGGCAAATGTGTATTCTAGTAAATAAAAGCTAATGGGTCCGGGGTTTCAGAAACCCTCTCCACTAGAGAGAAGGGTCTCTGCCTGGCTGCCCCATGCCTTAAAATTTATATTTCTTGTTTAGTGTATCCGTTTGTGTGCAGCCCCTTTTCCAGATCCTTGAACCCTAGCTGCAAATGGATGCAGCGTTCACATCTGGTGCCTCGAACATGGACATGGAGAAGATTCGCCGAGCAAAAAATGAAGAAAGTTCACCGGAAAGGTGGGAAAACCGAAAAGGTGGGGAAAATCACTGCATACAAAGCCCATGCCAGCTTCAGAAGTCGCAAACCGTAAAGTAGGCGGGAACATCTTTTATTTCAAGCCAGGCTATAATGGGGAAGAATTCAAGTAAAAGGCAAAAACATCATTGTAAATTTTTAGCTTGTATGCTCAAGAATAAAGGAATTATAATGTCAAAAGGTACTCTCTTAAACCAGGCTCAAGGAAAATGAGTGCCCTTGTCATCTTTAACTAGGTGGGCTCTTGTTAAAATTGCATTATGCCTAATTCATATTAGGGATCAAAGGCTGTAATACTTAAGGCCCTGGATTCTCCGCCTCTAGTGTGGAAAGGCTCAACAGCTAGAGAAAATAAGGCTATCAGTCCTTTTTCAAAAGGACCTTAATGCTCTGTCTGAAAATTGCCATATGATGCCTTGGGACAGGCAGATTTTAGCTAAAATAACTTTAGACGCCAGCTGATGCTATGGAGAGCAGAATAGGATAAGATCCATGAAAAGAACTCTGATTTATTAAGTCTTGTCTATATGTTATGGGCGCTTGTCTGTTAATTGTTGTTTTATCTGTCTTTGTTGTTTATTGTTAGTCTATTAAGCATGCTTTTTATTTAATTTAATAAGAAGATAAACCTAGGTGGCCAGGCCATTACTAAATTTCCCCAAAGCAAATAGAATATGGGAATGGGGAAAGAGAAAATATGAGCAGTACATGTAGCCGATAACACAGGTCCTAGGAAAATTCCCTAGACCAAGGGAAGTAACTAAAAAAGGCCCCAGCCCATTAATTACTAGATCTTTTGGTGATCCTGTAAAATGGACACCCACTCTTGAGAGTGCTATTAAAAATATCATTTTCACCATGTTTTTATTTCCCAGACTGTCATTTGAAATTTGGATAGATGAGACATTTCTCACAATTTAAGGGATGCATCTAGGATTTCTGCACCCATGAAGAGAAAAAGGCTAGCTTAAGGGAAAGCGCGCCCTGCCTGATTTTGAGTGGCCTCTTGAGCCCCATCTCTTTACAGATGCTATAGAATAAACCCAAGACTGTTTTTCTTTAAAAGATGGCAAAAATGACACAAGAAAAATATATAGGCTGGGTTTAGGCAACAAGATTAGTGTTTCCATAATAAAGGGCAGTGCTTGAATAATAATAGACCGCATTCCAAGGTTAACATTAAAGCCACTGAAAGTCAGTAAATTATCTCTGTTACAGAATTTGCCAAAGAAAATGCCTTGAATAGTAATAATTGGCTTTAAAATCTCAAAATTGTTAAAACATAAATAAATAGATGTAACTAAAATGAAGGATTTGTGGTGAAGCTTTTCAGTAATTATTATAAATATATTAATGATGAGTGTCCAGTCGCTCAGGAGAGGGCTGACTGTGCTCTGTTGGAGGAAAGGGACAGTTGCTCTTCTCCCTGTAAAAGCAAAGAACCCTGCAACAGCAACCTTAGATGTTTTCTCTAAGGAAGAATGTGGCAGTTTTAAATTCAAATGGCTGAAGAATGGATGCCTGCTCCCTCCTCCCCCTGACTTTTCACCAGAAACATAGTTTTCCAAAGTCTTTGGTAACTTAAAACTTTGGAGTTTGCTGAATTAAATAATAAAAATTATTAAATATCTAGGTATTTTGAAATGACAAGATACTGAAATATTAATCTGAGTTTGCCTCGTATGAAAAATCTAAAGGATAGATTTGAATCTATTAATTGAATATGTCTTGTATTTTATTTGAAATAAATCCTTAAAAATGTGAAGGTATTACTAATCTAAGAAATTCTAAATATTTAACTTGCCACCTAAAATTTGAGGCTTCTAAGAGTTAAAA
Source organism: Myotis brandtii (assembly GCF_000412655.1). Classification (NCBI taxonomy): domain Eukaryota; kingdom Metazoa; phylum Chordata; class Mammalia; order Chiroptera; family Vespertilionidae; genus Myotis; species Myotis brandtii. The sequence goes on from NW_005356635.1 coordinate 7,849,552, forward strand.
GTTCAAAATAAGTTAGGATAAATTATATAGTTATGATAACAAAATGCATAAAGTATAAAAATTCATTTCTAAGAAAAATAATTATTATATTTTCTCTAGAAGAGAATTAGTTGTTCAAAATATATTGTAGTCCTTATGTGCACTACGTGTGGTAAAATTTCAACCAAAGATATAATATTTTACTGGCCTAATTAAAAAAAGGAGGATTAATTCTATGGTCTGAACCAAATTTTTAATATAAAAACCAGTTTAAATTTAATTAATAACTTTTAGAAAAATTACAAAAAAATGTATAACATAATATTTAGATTATGTATATTTGATATTCTTTCCAAGTTAAATTTCAAGACTTTAACTGAAAAATAGCTTTGGAACATTTCAAGTGCCCTGAAATAATTCAAGGATTTACTCTCTTAAATATATTTTATTCATTTTTTTACCGAGAGGAAAGGAGGGAGGATAGAGAGTTAGAAACATCGATGAGAGAGAAACATAGATCAGCTGCCTCCTGCACACCTCCTACTGGGGTTGTGCCTGCAACCAAGGTACATGCCCTTGACCGGAATCGAACCTGGGACCCTTCAGTCCGCAGGCAGATGCTCTATCCCCTGAGCCAAACCGGTTAGGGCAACTCTCTTCTTAAAAGAAATATTTTTGAACTAAACTAGGCTGATTTAGTATACTTGAAATCACATAGAAAGCTTTATCAAATAAAAATTAATAACTGTGTTATATTTATATAGATATATTTTAAATTTTATAAAGATTTCAACCTCAAAGGGAGAGCAAGACAAAGTTGCTGAATCCTTCTTAAGCAGAACCAGATTATTCAGCAGCAGAATTTTAAGACAGGAACCCTCAGGCAGCCTGCTCTTCAGATAGGCTGGGGGGGTGGGGCAGCATCTGTACTTCCTAGGTCAAATGTATAAGTTTGCTTACTTTACTTTTTCAATAAAGATGCCTACTTTAGTTACTTAATAAATTAGCTTTTTACAGTATAATCAAGGTCTCATGTAAACTCAGTTATATGAGAAGCCAATACTTTATAAGCATTTGGTTTTAACAAAGTCTAAAGTAAAAATTTGCATACATATGTAAATGAGCAGTAGCCAAAAAGAATGCTGTTTAAAAGTAAATTTTAAGCTTAATAAAAAGGAGAAATTTTAAAATATCTTCAGCTAATATTTACAAAGTAAACTAAAAAGTTATTATTCAAGGATTAAATTTCACCATTAATAAGACACCATAAGTAAAAAAAGAGTTACTTTTACTTGATATGTATGCATTACAGTATTGTCCAGCATTCCTCTCTCCTATTGGTATTTCTGAAAAGCAACCAAGTTTGTTGCTCTATTTAAAAAGAACAAAAAAGGTTTTTAAAAGAAACTTCCTAAATATGACCTAGAAATTACTCTGGGAGAAAAAAACAGAAGGAGATTCCTTTCAAATATGTGGAAAACTGTAATTAAAACTCAATGTATTAGGCCTCAAAAAGAAAAGTAAATAATTTGCATTTTGCCTCCCTAAACAAAGGTTGTGCATCTGCCTTAAAGGCCTCTAAATACTAACTTGAAAAACAAAAAAGGGGGAATAGTGAAGAAATCTCCTGTAAATAAACTACATCAATCTTTAATTACTTTAATTTTTTTCACTTGTAATGCTGATGGCAAGACACCCATGAAATTACACTGGTGTCAGAATAAGCCAACGGAAAATGGTCTGGTTAAATGAAAAAAATCCAGAGTGTAGTTTATGGAAGGATCCCTTTATTAACCTTTGGTTGAGGATATGCTTGTGTATTTCCAGAAAACTCCTTCAAGCCTGTGTGAAACTTCAACAATGGGTCCGAGAGAGGAACTGATCAGTCTACTCCAACCACGGATAGTAGTAGCCCCAAGTAACACATTGAAGGGACAGAGGAGAAACAGTCCAGAGATGGGGGATGATAAAGCCACCTTGCCATGCTAGCAGTCATCAGCTGTGCGTCGGTGCAGGTTGCCTTGGACAAAGCCAAAGAAGGTCGGACCTTCATTGTCATTTCCCACCGTTTTCCACCATCCAGAATTCTAATATCATTGCTATCATGTCAAAGGAGACAGTGATTGATAAGGGAACCCATAAAGAACTGTTGGCCCAGAAAGAAGCCTACTGCAAACTAGTTCCTTAGATGCCTGACAATGATTTTAAAAGGACATGAAAGAACTCAATCCTTTTAATTGAATCTAAAAGTCTTAAAAGGACTCAAGCCCTGAAAATGGCATACACCTTTCTAAATTTATTAAGAAAACAAAAAGGGGGAAATGCTGTAGTATACGACCAACAAGTAGCATAGTTATGCAAGAAGTCTGCTGGAAGGCTAATGGACATTGATTCAGCAAGGGCTGAAAATCAGCATAATTTTGCCCTGCTTTTGGCTGAATGACTGAAGGCAATCCCCTAACCTGATAATCCTTTTACTGTTTACCAAACTTTACCTTTGATATGCATGTTTGCTTTGCTAAAGGGCAAATGTGTATTCTAGTAAATAAAACCTAATGGGTCCGGGGTTTCAGAGAGCCTCTCCACTAAAGAGAAGGGTCTCCACCTGGCTCCCCCATGCCTTCTAAATTTATATTTCTTGTCTAGTATATTCATTTGTGCACAGCCCCCTCTCCAGACCTTGAACCCTAGCCTTTAGAAGGGTTCAGGAATCTGGAGAAGGTGCTGAGTGTAAATTAATAAAGAGACTAGAAATATAATATAAATTTGTAATCCATGGGGGAGCCAGAGGAAGCTTAGCTATAGGAACCAAGTTCTCCCTATCTCCTGAGCCAGGGCTCTTTTTATTCCCACATCTTGCCCTATAGCAAAGTTGATATACATATCAAAGGTAAGTTTGGTATATAGTAGGCATTGTCAGATTGGGGGAACTGCCTTCAGCTGTTCAGGTGTTTGGCCAGCAGGAGGCAATAACATGTAGATTAAAATGCCCTCAGCTGTCTGGTAGCAGGTAATAATATATGCAAATCTTTAGGTGTGGGGAAATGCCCTTAACTATTCCAGCAGCAGGTAATATGTATTCAGCCCTGCTGAATCCCCAAGTTCCATCAACCTTTTGATGGAACTTTTTGCATTTATGACATGCTGGAATTAGCTTCCAGCACTAGCCACAAATGGATGCGGCGTTCACAAAGCTCTTTATTTCACCATTTATTTTGAATGATAGTCTTGCTGGATAGAGTAGTCTTCATTTCTGATCCTTGCTTTTCATTACCTTGAGTACTTCATGCCATTCCTTTTTTACCTGTAGAATTAATGATGAGAAATCAACTGGTAGCCATATGGGACCTCCTTTGTAGGTAACAAATTTATTTTCTTTTGGTGCCTTTAAGATTCTCTTTTCCTTTAATTTTTGACATTTTAATTATGATGTGTCTGGGCATGTGCCAGTTTGGGTTCTTCTTGCTTGGGACTCTCTATACCTCTTGAACTTCTGTGACTCTTTTCTTCACCAGGTTAGGGAAGTTTTTTTGCCATGATTTCTTTAAAATTGAGTATTTTTTTTCTACCTGTCTTCTAATTCAACAGTCTCCAACCTTTCAGACCTCATGGACCACCAGTGGTCCACTGGTGAATTAGACCACTGTTCTAATTCACTGATATGATCCTCAGCTCCCGCTAATATGTTGTGTATTCCTTTAACTGTGTTCTTTATTAGTGCTATGTCATTCTTTATTTCTGACTGGTCTTTTTTCATAGTTACTATATCTTTTCTCATGCTGATGAGCATCATTGCCATCATTATTCTGAAGTCTAATTCTGATAAATTTTTTATCTCCATTTCATTGAGCTCTTCTTCTGGAGAATTCTCATGTTCTTTCATTTGGATGTTGTTGTTGTTGTTTGTTTGTCTCCCCATTTTGGTTGCCTGTTTGGGTTTGTGTCTATGTATTTGGTAGTTCTGCTATGACTGCTGATCTCTAGTGCAGGACAATATCAGATGCTGTTTCTGATTAGCCTTGAGTACCCTGTTTGGAGCTATCAGCAATCCAAAGATTGTGGCTCCCTCTGTTGAGTCTGGCTGTCTTTGGAAAAGACCAAAATGTTAACCAGGCTATGCTTTTCCTATCCCTGGGCCCAGGACATCAGGCAAATACTCAAAGCCTCCAGAGACCTCCCTCTGCCTGCAGTCTGATTTTATTCAGGTTTTATTAGCCTCAGACTATCGACCACATGGTGGGGAGAGAGATCTTCCAACAGGGTGGGGCAACTGCCTTCCCCCACGTAAAAACCATCTGGAAAGCAAAAGTCCAGGGGAGAAGTTGTCTTCTGCTGCATAAAAGAATGATTTTTCACAGGAAACTGTGGTGGCTGCTCTCTGGGCTCCAAATCCAGAGCCCTCAGCCCTGGATTCTTCTCACAAAGCTCTAGTCTACTCTGCCCTCCCTCTGTCAGAACCCAAGGTGAGTGGCTGCACATGAAATTTTGTGTGTTGTTCCTTTAAAAGGGTGCCTGTATTTCTAGCCATCACTGGCTTACAGACAGTAACCCTGCTGCTTTTCACAGCCATATGTTATGTAGCCACCTTTCTCATTTCTGGTGCTCTAGGCTGTGGAGCCCATCTTGAGGTTGAGACCCTAGAGTTCTCACTGGAAACCCCCACAATTAAGATATCCCTCCAGGACTTCAGCTGCTGTCTGTGGGAGCCCAGCCAGTCCTTTTACACCTCTGCACTTCCTACTAGTCTCCATGAAGTCTCAATTTTCCTTTCTTGGTTATCAGGGTTCTCTCCAGCTTCTCTTCAGTTGATTTTTCAGGATGGTTTTTCTGTATTTCCAGTTCAGTCCCGGGAGAGTGTCAATGTAGCTTCTTCTTATTCCACCACCATTTTTCAGTATGACCAGTCTTAAGGCAAAGAGGCAACCCTTGGGCATCAGATTATTTTTTTCAATTTCAGTGGTGTCAGGAGCAGTCCTGGATTGATGACTAGCACTGTGCCCAGCAATCTTCCAGATCCACTGGTCCATCAGTGGATTTAAATGGTTCATTTCAGTGACTTGATATTACACTATAGGAAGGTAAAGTGGCAGCTGGTTTTAAAAATAATCCTCTTCAACTTTTTGTAGCATCTCCAGTAAACCCATCATAGGGAAGGGGAAAGCAAGGTTTATTAGAAGCAACTTAGACTCATTAAAATTCTTTAACATGCCCTGACCAGTGTGGGTCAGTCAGTTAAGTGTTGTCCCAGGCACTAAGAAATCACTGGTTTAACTATTGGTCAGGGTAAATGCCCGAGTTGTGGGCTCCATCCCCTGTGAGATGCATGCAGGAGGTGACTAATCATGTTCCTTTCTCCCTCTCCTCTCCTTTCCTCTCTCTCTAAAATTAACAAAAACATTTTTTTTTTAAATCCTGTAATATAATTCTCTACCTAGAAATACTACTTGGATACCAATGGTTAGGGTTATATGAACTCTGTGGAGTAATAACACTGATTCACTGGAATAATAACCACAATTATTTATTGAGTACTATGTGCCTGAGTATCTTTTACCCTCACAGCAATCCTTCATGTTAGATGCAATTCTTTTCATATTACAGTTGAGAAAACTGGGTCTGTAGAAGATAAATTCCAGAAATCACACATTTAAATCCATTTCTGTTTCATTATAATGTACTAGTAGCCCGGTGCATGAAATTCGTGCACTGGGGTGGGGGGTCGGGGGGAAAGGGGCCCCTCAGTCTGGCCTTCACCCTCTCCAATCTGAGACCCCTCAGGGAATGTCCAACTACCTGTTTGTGCCCACACTTTTAACAGATAACAGCCCCATTGTTGTTTCTTTCTTATGCTTAAAACCATTGGAATTAGTAGGTATTCAAAGTGTGTATACATTTTGGGGGGACACCCTGTATATCTCTAGTCAGTGGTGAAAGAAACCAACAGCAGATTTGGAACCCCCAGACAGGGAACCTCGCTCACTCCCCACATGTCTCCCCACTTCACTTTCCACCTTCGTGGGCAGCAGGAGAATCAAAGTTTTCTCTCATTAATTCAGAAAAGCACGTCCTATCACCCGCTGCCTGGCAGGAGTGAGCTAGGCCCCAAGCAAGCGAGGCTCAGTCAGGGCAGCCTTCGCTCATGGGTGCTGGCACCCAAAGTGCACATTCCTTCTCTACAGTTGCCCCGACTATCCCACTGTTTCAATGCAAGGACTGAATTCCTCTCCGCCTCTGCGTTCTTGATCTTGAACGCTGACCGAAGGCACCTCAGCGAGGGCCACCCGTGCCCACCAGGTGTGTCTGTCTGCACCTGCTCCTGCCTCAGCACCTGCATTAACCCCCAAGAGGTGATCTCGTAGCTGCACTGGGCCTCCGTGGGAACAGGGCATCACCACTCCGCCCTCTCACTGTCATCTCACAGGCGCCCACCCTCAGCACCCAGAACACCCAGACACTCTCCAAAGGACGTGAGCGCATCAGAGGGGATGTGTGCACATCCTGTGGGGGTGTTAGGCATGCCGGGTTGATGGAAGGGCGGTGGAGAGGCTGGGGGAACTTGTGCACGCCTTGGTTTGCAACTGTTGCAGGCGCGGAAGGGTGACAGTGTGCTGGGTGATGTTCACATGCCAGGGGGGATGTGCACACAGGAAGCCTCTGGCTTTGCAGATCTGCAAACCCCCGTAGTGCGGCCAGGAGGATGTCAGTCTGGCCTGCCGCAGTGGCTGTCCCTGTGATCCTGCACCTTCTGGGCTAGGGGGCGGATCTTGCACAGCAACTCCTGGGTGCTGATGGCCTGCAGGCACTACTTCAGCTCAGCCTGCAGGCTCCACTTGGCACACTCACAGCTGTCACCACCGCCATGTGGGGAGTACAGGCCGCCCTCTGCTGGCCTGCCTCCCCTGTCCAGAGGCTCTCTGCGCTGCTCACCTGCCCAGAGTGACTGGGGCTGGGCGGAAGCCAGGCGTACTGCCCTGCCCAACCCCGGCCGATCCACCCCTGTGCGAGCTGCCTCCCCACCGTGAAGGGTCACGGATCCGGGTCCCAGTCCCGTGGACAGCCTCAAGCACTGCCCCCCGCCCGGCAGGGTCACAGATCCGTGTCTTGGTCCCGTGGACAGCCTCAAGCACTGCCCCCCACCTGGCAGGGTCACAGATCCATATCTGGGTCCCATGGACAGCCTCAAGCACTGCCCCCCACCCGGCAGGGTCACAGATCTGGGTCCCAGGACCACGGACAGCGTCAAGTGCTGCCCCCCGCCTGCCAGGACATGGATCCCGGTCCCAGACTACCGACAGCCTCAAGCGCTCCCCTCCGCCCGCCAGGTCACGGATCCAGGCCCGGACCACGGACAGCCTCAAGCACTGCCCCCGCCCGACAGGGTCACAGATCTGGGTCCCAGACCGCGGACAGCCTCAAGCACTGCCCCCGCCTGCCAGGTCACGGATCCGGCTCCCAGACCGTGGGCAGCCTTAAGCACTGCCCCCCGCCCAGCAGGGTCACAGATCCGGGTCCCAGACCACCGACAGCCTTTCCCGCTGCCACCTGCCTTCAGTATGCAAATTAGCCGCCATCTTGTTGCTTCAGGGTGAGGGTCCCCACTGGGGTGCCTGGCCAGTCTGGGTGAGGGGATGATGGCTGTTTTCAGGCTGGCAGGCAACTGAGGCTTCCAACCTCTCCTTTTTTTCTTTCTTTTTTTTTATTCTGGGATTTATTTACCTTCTATGGCTGTCACTGGAGCTGAGAGCTGGTTTTAGCTCTGAGGCTCGGCTCCAGCTATGAGACCTCCGCTGCTGAAAGCAGGGATCTGGGTTTGTTTGGGTTCTATAATTGTAACACTGTTGCGGTCCTGCTGGCTGAAGCCCGGCTGGCTGAAAGCAGGTTTCTGGGGAATGTTTACCTTCTATACTTGCAACAATGTTTCTTAGAGTTGCAGCTCAGAGGCCGGCAGCAGCAGGCAGGGAACCTTGGCTTCCTCTGTCACTGGAGCAAGCAAGCCTCCTGTTCGCTTCAGGTGCCTGGCTGCCGGCCTCCATCTTGGTTGGCAGTTAATTTGCATATCTCCCTGATTAGCCAATGGGAAGCGTTCGGGGCCATGGTCAGTTTGCATCTTTCTCTTTTATTAGATAGGATTAGTTTGCCTCTCAATAGGAAATGATGGAATAAAGACTATGTTAATCCACTTTTTCATGCTAGAGACAATTCATCCTTCATGGAAAATTGTTTCTTCCTCTATATTATGCTGAGTGGATGTAAGACCTCTGGTAGGAAACTTGAACATTTTACAGCTATCATAACATCAATAGGCACAAAAGCCTAACTCTTATTAGATTTCTTTCTGACCATATCATTGTGATATTCTGCAGAAATTAGAAGCACAAGAAATTTAGTTTAGAAGAAGATATTCAAGTTTTAGACTAGGGCAAACTATTTGTATGCATTTTATCTACCCAATGCCTTTACTTAAATTCAGGAGTCATGTTTTCTGCTGTTATTGAATTTACCATCATGCTTGGCAGTGAGAGAGTTTTTTGGTAAATTTTAAGAATATCTGATTCCTTAACTCTACTTCTTCCAATATGCACACTTGTAGGTCACTTACTAGAGACTTATACCTGTCCCAGCTGTGGGATCAATTTAAGTCTTTGCTGGATGGAATCTACATTGCTTAGGTTAATGATGTGATGGTCTAATAGCTATTCATACTTTTTGCTCTGGCTTCTAGTTGCTATCATGCTACGACGATGTGCTTTATTATAGAAACGAGACTGCTGCCTTGTTTATTGTGTACATATCCCCTTGTTCACCTAGGCATCACTGACATTTTGGTCCTGTTTCTCCCTGACCAGCTTGCTTCTGCAGTCCTCCTGTAGACTAGTCTTCCAGCTTCAAACTTTATACTAGGTTTTCAGATGCCTATGGCAGACATTTCTAATGCTCACATCTCACCTACCCAGATCTGTATAAATCTCCTCCCACACACTTTCCAGATAATAAGCCCTGTCTAAAGACCTACTATTGGCTCTGCTCAGAGAGTATGTCCTACTCTGCTAAATTGTTTTTCATCTTGGACTCTTTTTAAAAAAATTCCCTGTCTAAGGGTATGTTTTTTATTGATTTTAGAGAGAGAGAAAGAAACATTCAGGTGAGACAGAAATATCAATTGGTTGTCTACCCTACATGCCCCAACTGGGATAAAAATCACAACCCAGTATGGGCTCTGGCTAGGAATCAAACTGCCAACATTTTGGTGCACAGGACAATGCTCAACCAACTGAGCCACCTGGCCAGGGACATCTCTGACTCTTTATCTGAGATGAAACATCTAACCTGAGCTTTAATTTGACATGATTTCTAATCAAAATATAACCTCTCAATTTAGACTCAACCTTCCTAATGCCGCGACCCTTTAATACAGTTCCTCATGTTGTGGTGACCACCAACCATAAAATTATTTTCGTTGCTACTTCATAACTGTAATTTTGCTACTGTTATGAATCATAATGTAAATATCTTATATGCAGGATGTATTTAGGCGACCCCTGTGAAAGGTTCGTTCAACCCCCAAAGGGGTCGTGACCCACAGGTTGAGAACCGCTGATTTAGAGATTTGTTCATTAGAATTTTGGATTATGTTTTTCTTTTAAGGCAGCTAATTGCCCTTTTTTTTTTAATAGCCAAATGATAGACAAACATGTGTCTACTCTTCCCCCTTTCTTAAAGAGAGGAAACTAAGGGAGAGACAACCATGACTATTTCAGATCTCTCATGCATGTATGTATATAATGAACACAGTCAACATAAGAGTCTCAATTAATAGGCTTTTAGAGTATTTCTGTGTACTTAACATAGAGTAACCCAATGAGACCATCAACATTATGCAACCTGAGAACAGAAGGGAATCCCTCAAAAATTAATTCAAAATTCATGAAGAATCTAATCAACAACCAAATGACAAGTGTTTATTGAGCATTTTCAGTTAATATACTATACTAGGGGTGGGCCATATGTAGACCTGTTCTTCACTGTCAAAGGACTCACCAATTTAAAGCTTTGGTAGTTCATGTGAAACATGTAACATTCTACCTTTTAGTGCCCTAACATAAGGCAGAATGAGGAGAATAGCAAGGAACTACTCCCTTTTGAAGATAGGCCATATAGGAAAGGGTCAGCTAAATTGCCACACCTAGACTTCATGTCTGACATCTAGTGGTCATGCTAAGAATTTTAGCACAGAATACCAGACAATGGCTTGGTAAAGGACCCAGTGAAGATTTGAAGTAGCTGAAGTGAAAATGCATTTTCCTTGGCTTCTTCTCTCACAGTCCTGAACATGCTGCATATATTCTTTATTACACTACATTTTCTAAATATTATTCTAGCCCTGACTGGTTTGGCTCAGTAGATAGAGAGTCGGCTGTGGACTAAAAGGTCCCAGGTTTGATTCCAGTCAAGGGCATGTACCTTGGTTGCAGGCACATCCCCAGTGGGGGGTGTGCAGGAGGCAGCTGATTGATGTTTCTCTCTCATCGATGTTTCTAACTCTCTATCCCTCTCCCTTCCTCTTTGTAAAAAATCAGTAAAATGTATTAAATATTATTCTAAATAATTATTTAATGTTAGCACTAGTGGGCTCATGCACAACTTTCATTTAATTATATTCTAATCAGGGTATGAGGATATGAAGAAAAGCAAAACTTTAAGTTTTCTGACTGTAATGAATGTTTTATGTAACATTATCCTATTGAAAAGATAAATCCATACTAATTTATTTTGACTATTGTATATTATTTTTCCTTCTTGAAAAAAAAAAACTAACTAGTTTAACTTATAGGGGTATGCATCTACCTATTAAGCAGTAAAAATAATTATAACTTATAGGCTTGCTTTGATAATTTAATAATTTATATTATGTAAAAAATTTGGACAGTGCTTGGAACATAATACTAGTAGATATTCAACTGGTATTTGCTATTATTATTTTTTTATTTTGAGCTTCATGATAATAAGTATTATATAATATTTTAATTCATGCACATTAGTAGCCCTATTACCTGTGATAAATATTATTTCCCCCAAATATTAAGATACACCTATTAGTGAATTCAAATCTTATATGTGATATTTAATGATCATAGAGATTTAAAGTTGAAGGGATAATCCCAATCTCTAATATAGCACTCCCATTTACATATAAGGAAACATTACTTGCGATGTTATGCAACTTTGCACACTTATTCAAATAGTTAAAGATGTGATTAGAATATGGATTTTCTCATGAAGCTCAATGCATTTATCAACACTACAAATGGCTCATTTAAATTTAAATATTAAAACTAATGCTGACAAATGCATTCTCTATCACATACTGAAATATGAAATACATGGCTATAGAAGTTAAATGCATTCCTACACTTTAAAAATACTAATATTTTTATATAAATAGAAAAATAATAATTATTCACTGTTGGGAAATTAATAATATAGGTAAGAAAAAAGATTAAACTAAAAGAGCAACCATAGCCCTGACCAGTGTGGCTCAGTTGACTGGGCATTGTCCCATGCACCAAAGGGTCATTGGTTTGATTCCCCATTAGGGCACATGCCTGAGTTACAGGCTAGATCCATGGTACTGGGCATGCAGGAGGCAGATGATTGATGTTCTACTCTCACATCAATGTTTCTCTTTCTCTATCCCTCTCCCTTCATTCTCCTGAAAAATCAATGAAAACATAATAAACAAAAAATCAACCATAACCCATTGCTTATAAATAGATATATACATGTATATTCATTATGTTCATTTATGTTCTTATTTACTATTTTATAAATAGACTAGAGGCCCAGTGCACAAAAATTTGTGCACTCGGGGGGGAGGGGGCTCCCTCAGCCTGTCCTGTGTCCTCTCGCAGTCTGGGACCCCACAGGAGATAATGACCTGCTGGCTTAGGCCTGCTCCCGGGTGGCAGAGGGCAGGCCCAATCCCTAGGTGCAGCCCCTGGTCGGGCTCAGAGCAGGGCCGATTGGGGAGTTGGGGCACCGCCCCCTGTCACACACATAGCAGGGTGGATCAGGGGGTTGGGGCGCCGCCCTCTATCACCCACAGAGCAGGGCCGATCAGGGGGTTGAGGAGCTCGCCCCTGTCACGCACAGAGTAGGGCCGATAGGGGAGTTGGGGCACCGCCCCCTGTCACACACATAGCAGGGTGGATCAGGGGGTTGGGGCGCCGCCCTCTATCACCCACAGAGCAGGGCCGATCAGGGGGTTGGGGCGCTGCACCCTGTCAAACACAGAGCCGCAGGGCAATCAGGAGATTGGGGAGCTCCCCCCTATCAGGCACAGAGCAGGGCTGATCAGGGGGTTGGTGCACCTTCCCCTGTCACGAACAGAGCAGGACAGATAGGGAGGTTGTGGCCCTGCCCCCTGTCACACACAGAGCCGCAGGGTGATCAAGGGGTTTGGGCACTGCCCCCTGACACGCTGATCCTGGTGCCAGGAGGCCTCGCAGCTCCGCTGATCCCAGGGCTGGGAGGCATATTACCCTTTTGCTATATAGAATAGAGGCCTGGTGCACGGGTGGGGGCCGGCTAGTTTACCCTGAAGGGTGTCCTGGATCAGGGTGGGGGTCCCCACTGGGGTGCCTGGCCAGTCTGGCTGAGGGGCTGAGGGCCGTTTTCCGGCTGGCGGGTGACTGAAGCTCCCAACCCCTCCTTTTTTTCTTTTTTTTTTTTTTATTCTGTGCCGGCTTTAGCTCTGAGGCCTCGGCTGCTGAAAGGAGGTTTCTGGCCTTTGTTTACCTTCTGTTTGATACAATGTTGCGGTCCGGCTGGCTGAAGCCTGGCTGACTAACCCAGGTTTCTGGGGTTTTGTTTAGCTTCTATATTTGCAACATAGTTGCTTAGAGTTGCAGCTGAGAGGCCGGCAAGTCAGGCGGGGAACGTTGAAGTCCGCCCTCACTGGAGCAAGCAAGCCTCCCTGTTCGCTTCAGTGCATGGCTGCCGGCCGCCATCTTGGCTGGCAGTTAATTTGCATATCGCCCTGATTAGCCAATGGGAAGGGTAGCGGATGTACGGCTAATTACCATGTTTCTCTTTTATTAGATAGGATGCACATAGGTTTCAACTAAGAGGTAGGCTTAAACTGTACATATTATTTTGTAATGTGGGTTGTTTATTTAGGTTATAAACATATTTTCATAATGATATTTATTTATGTCATAATTTGTGTTGGTTGCATATATATTACACTAGTGGCCCGGTGCACAAAATTTGTGCATGGGGGGGGGTCCCTCAGCCCAGCCTGCACCCTGCACCCTCTCCAATCAGGGACCCCTTGGGGGATATCCGACTGCCGGGTTAATCCCAATCCCAAAGATCAGGACAGCTGGATCCTAACCGCTCACCTGTCTGCCTGCCTGATCACCCCTAACTGCCTCTGCCTGCCTGCCTGATTGCCCCTAATCCCTCTGTCTGCCTGCCTGATTGCCCCTAAGCTCTCTGCCTGCCTGCCTGATCACCCCTAACTGACTCTGCTTGTCTGTCTGATTGCCCTTAACTGCTCTTCCCTGCTGGCCTAATATCACCCCCAACTGCTCTCTCCTGCTGGCCTGATCTCCCCCCAAACTGCCTCTGCCTGTCTGATCACCCCCAACTGCCCTCCCCTGCCGGCCTGATCTCGCCCAGTCTCTGTCTCTCTGTTTTTCTCAGCAGTCCTCCAGGACTCCCTGAAGACCTGTCTCCCTCTTCCTCTTTCCCAGCTGGGAAGGGGCGGGGCCAGTGGGGGCTGCTCCACCCTCTGCCCGCCCTCCCTTCCATCCAGGCCTCTTCAGGCTCAGTCTGTTTTGTTTCCATCTTTCCATCCCAGTATCTCCCAGTCTCTAACTCTATTTGTTTTGCTCAGCAGTCCTCCAGGCCTCCCTGCCTCCCTGTCTTCCTCTTCCTCTTTCCTGGCTGGGAAGGGGCAGGGCCAGTGGGGGCCGCTCCACCCTCTGCCTGCCCTCCCTTCCATCCAGGCCTCTTCAGGCACAATCTGTTTTGTTTCCTCATTCTGAGAGAGGCTCCGAGAGTGAGCTGGGAGGGAGGGGAAGAAAGGGAGAAAAGTCTGTGAGCTGGTTGGTGCTTTGTGTGTCTGTGCGTGTGTGCAGTTATGAGTGAGTGTGAGTGCTGGCCCCGTCTCCTCCATCCCTGTCTCTGCTGCTACAAGTACCCACCCACCAGAGCCTGCTGCACATGCAGCCTGGGAATTAGGTCGAGCCTCTGGTCATTGTGGATGTGACTGACCCAGGGTTTTTATATATTAGGACTAGAGGCCCGATGCAAGAAAATTTGTGCACTTGGGGGGTCCCTCAACCCGGCCTGTGCCCTCTCACAGTCTGAGACCCCTCAGGGTATGTCAACCTGCTGGCTTAGGCCCACTCCCCCGGGGATTGGGCCTAAGCTGGCTGTCAGACATCCCTCTGGCAGCACAGGAGCCCTCGAGGGATGTCCACTTGCCAGCGGGGAGCAGGCCTAGCAGCACTCGGACATCCTTAGTGCTGCTGAGCTGTCAGCCTGTACTGGAAGCTGTCAGCCTGGCTTATGGCTGAGCAGAGCTCCCCCATGTGGGAGCGCACTGACCACCAGGGGGCATCTCCTGCATTGAGCATCTGCCCCTTGTTGGTCAGTGTGTATCATAGTGACCAGTCATTCCCAGTCATTCTGCTGTTAGGGTCAATTTGCATATTACCCTTTTATTATATAGGATAGAGGCCTGGTGCATGGGTGGGGGCTGCCTGGTTTGCCCTGAAGGGTGTCCCAGATCAGGTTGGGGGTCCTGCTGGGGTGCCTGGCCACCCTGGGTGAGGGGCTGAGGGCTGTTTTAAGTCTGGCCACACCCCCTTCAGGGAGGGGGGTACTGCTGGGGTGCCTGGCCAGCGTTGGTGAGTGGCTGATGGCTGTTTTCAGGCTGGCCACAGTTCTCCCCTGGGGTGCCTGGCTAGCCTGAGTGAGGGGCTGATGGCTGTTTTCAGGCTGGCCACAGTGCCTTCAGTGTAGGGGTCCCCCCAGGGTGCCTGGCCAGCCTGGGTGAGTGGCTGATGGCTGTTTTTCAGGCTGGGTGAGGGGCTGATGGCTGTTTGCCGGTTGGCCACAGCCCCTTCAGGGTGGGGGTCTCCCCTGGGGTGCTTGGCCTGCCTGGGTGAGGGTGTGAGGGCCGTTTTCAGGCTGGCCACAACCCCTTCAGGGTGGGGGGTCCTGCTGGGGTGCCTGGCCAGTCTGGGTGAGGGGCTGTTGGCTGTTTGCAGGCTGGCCAAGCCCCCCAGCAGGGACACTTACCCCATGAGGGTGTGGCTATCCTGGGTGATGGCTGATGGCTGTTTGCAGGCTGGCCACCACCCCCAGCCACCCAAGCTCCCAGTGGAGGCTGGCTGGAAGCAGGTATCTGGGATTTATTTATATTCTATAATTGAAACTTTGTTGCCTTGAACACAGGCTACAGCCAGCCAGGGCAGGCAGGAAGCTTGGCTTCCTCTATCGCCGGGGCAACCAAGCCTCCTGCTTGCTCCAGCTCAGTGGCTGCCGACCGCCATCTTCGTTAGGTTAATTTGCATATAGCTGCTCTGATTGGCTGGTGGGCATGGCTTGTGAGGGTAGTGGAGGGATGGCCAATTTGCATGTTTCTCTTTTTTTTTAGATAAGATGCTTATACCAAATCAATTTAATTAATTTCTCTTTGAAATCTTAATAGCTAGGGTCAACGGATAATAGAAAAAAAGCTCTTTCTCCTCCCTTATTTTTCAGACTTAAGCCTTTATGTTCCAGAAACTGGTATCAGGAAGGCATACCTGGATGAGGATGGGCCCTGATGGCAGGGAAAGTGTTATGATCAGCTGAGGAATATAAGTAATAAACTTGGAAACAGTGGTTTTATAAATGGCAGAAAATGGAACACTGAGTCCAATAATCTGAGGGTAAAATAACAAAGAGAGAGTAAGCCTCCCCATCTTCCTAGGCCCAGAGCGGCCGGGGTCTTGGAACGTGACAGAGGGTGCACATCGGGCTGAGGGGGACTCCCCTCCTCCCCCCGTGCACGAATTTTGTGCACTGGGCCCCTAGTCTCTATATAATTGTTTCCTGAGAACCAAGCAGAGGGATGACCAGAAAAGGCATATATATTCTCACAGGTGTGGTGGGGAGTGGCAATGCTAATGGAACATAAGCAACTATATGACAGTGACCAATCCAGGGTCTTGACAGAAAATTCTACACAGAGTTGGAACTCCAATTATAAATCTTCCACCAAATTTCCATACTGAAAACAAAGAATAGAGAAAAACAAAGACTAGTGTAAAATTATATGAGGATATGATCAGAGTAAGGGCAGAACTACATTGTTTCCTGTCTCTCTCTAAATCTAATTTTTTTTTTTCATCTATCACAACTATCTGTATGAAAAGATCTGGAAGTTTCCCAACTCATGCTGTTGCCTCCTTTCTTGGATGTTCTTCTGCAGCTCTGTATGACCCTTTTGAATCCAACATCAAAATAAATATTGTGTATATTTTCCTTATAGAATGCATTTTTATCACTCAATAGAGCACTCCTCGCTTTTTCTCCAAACTAATGGCAAATTATTGAGAATACTAGTAATGCTCCTTGGGTCTCACTGGGTGTATCCACAGGCACTGTGATCCACATATCTGTCCTTTGGGCAGTCTGTCACAGTGCAAGTGAACAGGGGAAGCTCAGTGCCAAAAGCAATGTTTGGGGACCTGCACATTGTGAATGTCCTGCCAACCATGTGGGCCTTGAGAAGTAGAGCATGGGGAACTGTCAGGACCACACCTAGCATGCTGACAGGTGGAAAACACTGGAGAAAAATTGGAGTGTGCATCTTCCAAGAGGAGACAGCATGAAATGCCTTATTCTCCCCCTTCGAATGGGGCATTTCCTGTTTCTAAAAGACAAAGGTAGAAATAATAATAGTCACAAATACAAAGCTGTAGTTTACCCACCTCTGACATTTTTCTTTGTGCTCCAAATTCAAATTTGTTTTATTCGATCTAAGCATAAAAGTCTGTGGCCATTTCATAGAAAAATACCATAAAATCACTGGTAAGGATTAGCTATACTGGCTAATTAAGGGTGTTTACTTTTTAAAAAATTTCATTTGCCCTCCCCTGCTTACTACATCAGATAGAAAAAGGCAGTCGGTTGTGCTAGTGCAGCATTATTGAAACAGTATTCACACCCCATTCCAATAGATGCCTCACACACTTTAATTCCTGTTAAAAACTTAATTAAATTGCATGATTTGTTAGCTTGTGTTAGATGTTGAGAAAAGCAGTCTGGAAAACTGTACATTCTGTGTAAGACCAAGCCAGCTGCTTCAGAGAAAGGACTTTTGGTCTTGTGTAAATTTTACTAACTACTGAATTGCTAACAGGCTCTTTGTTGTATGTTCTTATACTCTTAAGAAATTCCACATTGCTTGAAAAACACACACAGTATTTTAAAGGAAGAAAAGGCAGTGGGTATTTTGTTAAACAAATCAACGTATTAAATAATGATATTTTCCTGTGATATCTAGCAGATACTGCTACATTTCTATAACTATTAGCCTAAAAAAGTATTTTACAACATAATCTACCTCTAATTTTTCTTTCTCTGAAACCAACTGTCAAGTTTATTTTATTCCATGCTTTCAAACAAATGCATATCTTTCTGGGATTGCTTTAAAGAGCAAAACCTTAAGTTAGGCTTTCCACATTCTTTCTGATTTATGGTTTATTAAACTCAAGCAAATTCACTCATTGAAATCAATCTGGGGTAAAACCCCCCTGGTCTATAATTTAAGATTATTTAACTATTTACTGGCAAATAATTAGATAGCATAATCATTGACTGAACCTCAATCTTCATTGTTTTGAAATACTCTTACATATTATGTTGTGGGTGAGAATAGAGTTAGAAGAGAAAAATAGCAGCAGGCACCAGACAACTGAGCCATTCTGCAACTCTTAAATAGCATGTATAAGTTAAAATGCCTTTGAAAAGATTGAGAGAAAACTGAATAGCAGAATTGTCTAAGATGTTTCATATTTGTGGACAGCCACACAGAGCCACACATATGTGCATGGGCATACACACACACACACACACACACACACACACACACACACATCTCACACTTCTTGAAATGAATTCATCAGAGAGCTTCTCCTTAATTTAGGCCCAAGATTGAAAAAAAATCAGTTGTTATTTCTTTTTCCTGACACTATTATATCAAAACAGTCTCCAGGCATTAGTCAGTATTTGTTACCTTTAAGGCCAGAGATAATGATCCCATTCAATCAGAGCACATGAATAATTCAAGTCCCAACTTCACATAATTTCTAGCTCTACTTTTAAAACCAGTAGAAGTACCATTTGTATCATTTACTTATTTTTGGTGACAAAGGAGGTGGGGTTTTTTTGTTTGTTATTTGGTGTGTGTGTGTGTGTGTGTGTGTGTGTGTGTGTTTTCCAGGAAAGAGAGCCTCTTGGCTCTTTCATTTCAAACTGATCAAAGATGAGCCCAAAATAGCATGTATTTGTATGTAAATATGAAAAAGCCTGTTGCTCCAAGGGTGATATTTCAGTTGCCTTTCTGGATCATTTCTATATAAACTTGTTGAGGGTCTTTTAATAACTGCAAATGGTTTAATATCATTTTACACACTACTGCTTGGAAACAATTATGGTGTCTGCAAGACCATTGAACCTGTCATTTTGGGGTTCATTTCTGAAATGTGCAATCTGCAAAGTACATTTGAAAGAGCGATAGACTCTTTTAAGCACTAAAGAGAATTTGAAATAATTTAATTGTAAATGCTGTTTCTCATTTCTAATATAAACAATGAAAGTCAATTAAAAAGAGCACCATTTTTTTCTCGAAGTCAGCTCTGTCCTGTACAACTTTCTGCAATGAAGGATATGTTTTTATTTATATTGTCCAATATGGAAGCCAATAGTCATGTGTGTCTATTGAGCACTTGAATGTGGCTAATGTACCCAATTTAAATTATATTTAATTTTATTAATTTAAATATAAATAGTCACATGTAGCCAGTGGCTTCCTCACAGCCCTTAAGTCCTGAAGGAAAATGGCTATCCTATATAATAAAGATATAATATGCAAATTAACCCCCAGGCCCTCACAAGATGGCTGCCTACAACCAGGCCGGCAGGGGGGTTAGTGAGGGATGACCAAACGACTGAAGAAGCAGGCTGCGTGGGGTGACCAGGCTGGCAGGGAGGGGGAATTTGGGGGTGATTTGGCCAGCAGAGGGGGGCAGTTAGGGGCAATCAGGCTGGCAGGGGGTGGTGGTTAGGGTGACCAGACAGGCAGGCAGGTGAGTGATTAGGAGTCAGTGGTCCAGAATTGTGAGAAGGATGTCCGACTGCCGCCAGTTTCCTGATCCCCGGGATCCAGCCTAAACCGGCAGTCAGACATCCCCCAAAGGGTCCCAGATTGGAGAGGGTGCAGGCTGGGCTGAGGGCCCCCTCCCCATGCACAAATTTTGTGAAACAGGCCTCTATTTGGATTATAAATATAAACAGGTACATATACTTTTTATTAAGGTATTTCAATTTTTCTTTTAACTTTATCATTTATATTGAAAGTCTCATGTTCTTATTATAGATTATCAAGATATTTGTGATTAATCCATTATGTATTTTCTTTTGCTAATTCATTTGGAAAAATTGGAGTGAAATAAGGTTCCAATTGCTGTTTTTGGTAAGATGTATTATAATGAATGGTATGTTATACAAACATTAGAATGAATCAAGAAGCAATAGATAAATTAAATGAGAGAAAGCTGTTATTTATATCTCAATAGCTCATAATAAACAAAATGTCTTATCAATTTAGAGGACCTTGATAAGAAACTTTATTTGGGATATATACCCTAAGAAAATATCTGGTCTTCAATAAGCTAATTAGCATTTTAAAAAAATGTAAAATTACTAAATTTTAGGAATTGTAGGAGTGGTAATTGATTCTCTTATTTATTGTACTCTTTTAGTGGGTTTTGGCTCACTCCCATGCAGAATATTCTAAAGAAGAAGAGGAATTAGTAAAGTAAAAATTAAATGATAAGAGTCAGTAAAATTTATTGATATGTCTCTCAGATTTACTAGCATTTCAAGTTCATAAACAACTATATGCATTGTCTCAATCAGCTGTCCATAGAAGGAAGGTAATTATCAAATACCAAGATCCAGATGCATTTATTAACTTCCAGGTACAGTCCAAATGCATGTTTGTGATTTCATATTAGTGATTAATTAAGGGCCACTTGGGAGAATTTTAAGCTCTTAAAATGGATTAGTGAAAGTAAACAAAGGACCAACTGAGTTTTGTAAATTGAGTTTTACAAGATAGGGAGTGGACTTTGAAAAGGACTTAAAAAATCAAACATCATTGATTTCTTCATCACAGCCTTAAAATGAGGGCTGTCATTAGAGGATTTGAGAAGAATCATCAACCAAATGTTGGCACTATATACATAGTAGCTGAAATGTGATGTGTTGTACCAATAATTAGTGTCAAAACCCCAGAAACAAAATCAGTGGCACTTCATGGTTAGAAGTTAAGTTTTAGATGAAAGGTTCCTTTCCCTATAATAGTGGTTAATTTAGGAAGTATCTCATTGCTATTCTTTAGAGGAGTTACTAAATGGTTAAATAAATGGATTTAACCATTTATAATAAATAAATAAATGGATTTCTAAGTTGGATAATTAAAGAGTTGCTAGACACAGTACAATGATTATGTATATTTTCTACTATAGTTTTGTTAAGAAGTGGCATTTATAGAGTTTCAATTTCAATATGGTTTTCAATACTTTTGAGTTTTAATTTCTTTTTTCTTAATTTTTTATTGTTTAAAGTATTACATATATTATTACATAAGTCTCCTTTTTCCCCTGTTGACCTCTCCCCAGCAACACTCACCCACCAGCACATGTTCCCACCACCCTATTGTCTGTTTCCATTGGTCATGCTCATATGCATGGATACAAGTCCTTTGGTTGTTATCTTAACCCCCATTGCCTTCCCTCTAAGGTTTGACAGTCTGTTCCATGCTTCCCTCTCTCAATATGTTTTTGTTCATCAGTTTATTTTGTTCATTATATTCCACAAATGAGTGAGGTTATGTGATATTTATCTTTCTCCAACTGGTTTATTTTGCTTAGCATAATGCTCTCCGGGTCCATCCATGCTATTACGAATGGCAAGAGTTCTTTCTTTTTTACAGCAGTGTAGTATTCCATTGTGTAGATTTACCATCAGTTTTTAATCCACTCATCTGATGATGGGCACGTAGGATGTTTCCAAATCTTAGCTATTGCAAATTGTGCTGCTATGAACATAAGGGTGCATATTGTTCGTTCTGATTGGTGTTTCTGATTTCTTGAGATATATTCCTAAAAGTGAGATTACTGGGTCAAATGGGAGTTCCATTTTTAATTTTTTGAGGAAACTCCTACTGTTTTCCACAGTGGTTGCACCGATCTGCATTCCCACCAGCAGTGCAAGAGGGTTCCTTTTTCTCTACATCCTCGCCAGCACTTGGTTGATTTGCTGATGATAGCCATTCTGACAGGTGTGAGATGGTATCTCATTGTCATTTCAATTTTCATCTCTCAGATGATTACTGATTTTGAGCATTTTATTATATGCCCTTTGGCCTTCTGTATGTCCACTTTTGAAAAGTGTCTATTTAGGTCTTTTGCCCATTTTTTGATTAGATTGTTTATCTTCCTTTTGTTAAGATATATGAGTTCCCTATACACTTTGGAGATTAGGCCCTTATCGGATATAACATTGGCAAATATGTTCTCTCATGCAATGGGCTTTCTTGTTGTTTTATTGATGGTTTCTTTTGCTATGCAGAAGCTTTTTATTTTGATGTAGTCCCATTTGTTTATTTTCTCCTTAGTTTCCATTGCCTGAGGAACTGTATCAGTAAAGATATTGCTATATCATATGTCTAATATTTTTGATGCCTATGGATTCTTCTAAGATTTTTATGGTTTCCCATCTTATTTTTAAGTCCTTTTTCCATTTTGAGTTTATTTTTGTGTATGGTGTAAGTTGATGGTCTAGTTTCATTTGTTTGCATGTATCTGTCCAATTTTCCCAACACCATTTATTGAAGAAACTGTCTTGACTCCATTGTATTCTCTTGCCTCCTTTGTCAAAATTAATTGAGCATAATGGTTTGGGTTGATTTCTGGGTTCTCTGTTCTGTTCCATTGGTTTATATGTCTGTTCTTGTGCTAGTACCAGGCAGTTTTGAGGACAGTGGCTTTGTAATATAGCTTTATATCTGGTATTGTGATCCCTCCAACTTTGTTCTTCTTTCTCAATATTGCTGCGGCTATTCGGGGGTCTTTTTTTTTTTTTTTTTATCCCAGATGTATTTTTGGAGAGTATGCTCTAGATCTGTGAAATATGCCATTGGTATTTTTATGGGGATTGTATTAAATCTAAATGTTGCTTTGAATTGTATTGGTATTTTAATGATGTTGATTCTACCAATCCATGAACACGGTATATTCTCCCATTTGTTTATGTCTTCCTCTATCTCTTTTTTTCAATGCCCCATAGTTTTCTGAGTACAGGTCTTTTACCACCTTAGTTAAGTTGACTCCTAGGTATCTTAATTTTTTTGGTGCAGTGGTAAATGGAATTGATTTTTGTTGTTGTTTCTCTTTCTGTGAGCTCATTATTGGTGTATAAAAAAGCCATAGATTTCTGGGTGTTAATTTTGTATCCTGCTATATTGCCAAATTCATTTATTAAATCTAGTAGGTTTTTTATGGAGTCTTTGGGGTTTTCTATGCAGAATATAATGTCATCTGTGAATAATGACAGTTTTACTTCTTTTCCAATTTGGATGCCTATTATTTCTTCTTCTTGTCTAATTGCTATGGCTAGCACTTTCAGTACTATGTTGAACAGGAGTGGACACCCTGGCTTGTTCCTGTTCTTAGGGAAAATGGTTTTAGTTTTTGCCCATTGAGTATGATGTTGGCTGTAGGTTTGTCATATAAGGCTTTTGTTATGTTGCAGTGTGTTCCCTCTATTCCCACTTTGCTGAAAGTTTTTATAAATAAAGGGTGTTGGATTTTGTCAAATGTTTTTTTTCTGCATTAATTTATATGATTATGTGATTTTTATCTCTCAATTTGTTTATGTGATGTATCACGTTTATTGATTTGCAAATATTTTACCATCCTTGTATCCCCGGAATAAATCCCACTTAGTCATGGTGTATGATCTTTCTAATGTAATGCTGTATCCAATTTGCTACAATTTTGTTGAGGATTTTAGCATCTATGTATCTGGTTTTGGGATTAGTGTAATGGTGACTTTATAGGAAGAGTTTGGAAGTGTTCCTTCTTGAATTTTTTGGAATAGTCTGAAGAGGATAGGTTTTAGTTCTTTTTCAATGATTGGTAAAGCTCCCCTGTGAAGCCATTTTACCCAGGACTTTTGTTTGCTAGAAGTTTTTTGTTGTTGTTGTTGTTGTTTTTTTTTTTTTTTTTTTTTTTGTGTGTGTGTGTGTGTGTGTGTGTGTGTGTTTTATTATTACTGCTTCAATTTCCTCCATAGTTACTGGCCTATTCAGACTCTTTTTTTCTACCTGAGCAAGTTTTGAAAGGTCATATTTTTCTAGGAATATGTCCATTCTTCTAGTTTGACCAGTTTGTTGGAATAGAGTTGTTCATAGTATTTTTTTTTTTACAATCCTTTATATTTCTGTGGAGTCTGTTGTAATTTTGCCTCTTTCATTTCTGATTATGTTAATTTGGGTCCTCTCTCTTTGCTTCTTGGTGAGACTGGTTAGAGGTTCATCAATCTTGTTTATCCTTTCAAAGAACCAGCTCTTGGTTTTATTGATCTTTTGTATTGTTTTTTGTTTGTTTGTTTGTTTTTGGTCTCCATTTCATATATTTCTTCTCTGGTCTTTGTTAGCTTCTTCCTTCTACTCACTCTGGGCTTTTTTGTTGCTCTCTTTATAATTCTTTAAGTTATAGAGTTAGATAATTTATTACCAATTTTTCTTGTTGTTTTTTTTTTTTTTGAGGTATGCCTATAATGCTATGAACTTTCTTTCAGGGCTGCTTTCACAGGGGCGGTTAATTTACATGTCCTGTAGGTTTTGGATTATTGTGTTTTCATTGACATTTGTTCATAGGATTTTTTTTTCTTATTTGATCCCTTTGGTAACACAATCATTGTTTAATAACATGATTTTTATCCTCCAAGTGTTTGAATTTTTTTTTGCAGTTTATATATTTAATTAGAGGATGTGAGTGTGAGGCAGTCCGCATTTCTAAAATTCAATGACATGAATTTTAGTTATTACTTTGCCAAAGAA
Source organism: Myotis brandtii (assembly GCF_000412655.1). Lineage (NCBI taxonomy): Eukaryota > Metazoa > Chordata > Mammalia > Chiroptera > Vespertilionidae > Myotis > Myotis brandtii. The sequence continues at coordinate 7,873,940 of NW_005356635.1, forward strand.
ATGGAATTTACAGATATCATTTAAAAGAGCATTCAGCTTAATGTTAAAAACTCTGGCTAACAAGTCAGGTCTGTTTTCAACTTTTTGCCAGCATTGTAAATTGTTTGCAATATCTGCCCATTTGGGGTTACCTATCATGTTTATGAATTAATAGGGCTTGCCATACTTCTTTACAATTGCCATAGCATCCTGATATCACTGCTGCATATTTCTGGGGCTACCCTCAAAAGATGATAGAAGTATTATCATTTTACCAATTGGCACATTGTCATTTTCAGATCTAGATTTGAGATAATCCATCAAATTATATTTTTCAACTCTCAACTGAGATTGGTTTGCTTTGATGAAATTTATCTAATTGTCCTCAATTTTTGAATATGAATCCACGATAAACTGTTGAGTTAATTTTCCTGCATTTAAAATAGGATTGAACATGTCCTGCACAAAGAGATGAAATCCATAATACTGCATCTGTGTGACTCGTGTCCTTACATTTTGTCTAGTATTATTGTTGATTACACTGTTGTCTCTGAGTCTTAATGCAATATCTGTTCCCCAGCCTTCTTCATCATGTGGAAAAAGAATAGGATATGTCATTGCATCTAATGTAGGAAACAGGATATTGATTTGTTTCATTTTAGTGGCATTTGGATTATTGGGATCTGGTTTACAATGAATGAGCAAGTCCCTTTCAAAAGGAGGTTCTCCATCTTCATTTCTGAATATGACAGCAACCTC
>NW_005356635.1:7875236-7876318 GCF_000412655.1 Myotis brandtii
AGAATTGCATCCTCATGTACTCCATTTTTGCTGAGAAGCCAGTTCCTACCAGTATTGGTAATACTTGTTGATGACTGTTCTCTAGACATATTCTGTCATCGCCACTGCCTTCTTTCAACTTCAAAGGCACGTTAGTCTTTAGACATTTTCTGTCGATAATACCGGTGTTTTTCAGCATCAGAGCAACGTTTTTCCAGTAGCTGGTGTTCAGATACATTCTGTTGCAGGCGTCGCCTTCTTTTAAGATCAGATGCACACTGCTCTGCAGACATTTTCTTTTGGCTGCAGAGCTACGTTGTATCAGCAGTTGTCCTTTAGACATAGTCCCACCTCTCTACTGTCACAGTCTGAGATGCAGGTGAATGAGAGTCCTGGCTGTCAGGCTGCTGAGAGCTGTCTGACCAAAGGCTGATTCTGGCTGATTTTGTGGGGATGGAACTTCCTTCTCCCGGCTGTCAGTTTCCACAGCTATGATGAGGAAGCTGGGGTGACAGAGGGAGCTGCGCCCTCCAAGCCGCCCTCTCTCTCACTCTGCTCTATGTCCAGCGGCCTCCTGCTCTGCCAAGTCCTCCAAACCTCCTACTCTCCGCCTGCTCTCCTGCTCTGCTCTCTGCCGGCAAGGTCCTGGGAGCCCACAGGCATGGCTTGGTGTGTCCGGCCTCACCTCCAGGGCTGGCAAATGTCCCAGGATCCTGCAGGCGTGGCTTGGCATGGCAGGCCTCGCCTCCTGGGCCGGCGAAGGTCCTGGGCGCTCACGGGCATGGCTTGGAGTGGCAGGCCTCACCTCTCGGGGCCGGCAATGGTCCCGGGAGCCCGCGGCCGCCTTCTTCTCCTGGGGCGCTTGACACCTGTGTATGCAGATTAACCTGCCATCTTTGTCAGGTTAATTTGAATTCTCACTCTGATTGACTGGTGAGAATAGTGGAGGGGCGGTTAATTTACATGTTTCTCTTTTATTATATAGGACTAGGGGCCCGGTGCACAAAAATTTGTGCACTGGGGAGGGGGTTCCCTCAGCCCAGCTTGCCCCCTATCACATACTGGGAGCCCTAGGGGATGTCCTACTACCTGCTCCCTGCTCC
>NW_005356635.1:7879494-7883302 GCF_000412655.1 Myotis brandtii
TGGCCTGCCGGCCGCATCTTGGCTGACAGTTAATTTGCATATACTCACTGATTAGCCAATGAAAAGGGTAGCGGTCGTATGCTAATTACCATGTTTCTCTTTTATTAGTGTAGATATTATGACAATGTTACCTGAGAAGAAGCTTGATATGATTTCAATCTTTTTGAATTTGACAAGACTTTGCCTGTGTTCCAATATGTGATCTATCTTTGAAAATGTCCCATGTGCACTTGAAAAGAATGTGTATTCTGTAACTTTGGGGTGAAATGTCCTGAAGATGTCAATTAAGTCCATCTGATCTAGTGAGTTGTGTAGTATTGCTGTTTCTTTGCTGATTTTTTTTTTTTTAATGTATTTGGGTGCTCCTGCATTGGGTGCATATATGTTTACCAGAGTTATATCCTCTTGTTGTACCAATCCCTTTAGTATTATGAACTGGCCTTCCTTATCTCATGTTTTGGCCTTCACTTTGAGGTCTATTTTGTCAGATATAAGTACTGCAACCCCAGCTTTTTTTTTTTTCATTTCCATTTCCTAAAAATTATTTTTCTATCTCTTCACTTTCAGTGTGTGTGAGTCCTTGTTCTGAGGTGGGTCTCTTATAGACAGCATATATATGAGTCATGTTTTCTTATCCATTCAGCCACTCTATGTCTTTTGATTGGAGCATTTATTCCATTTTTGTTTAATGTTATTATTGATAGGTACTTGTTTGTAGCCATTTTTATTTTTTATGCCTGTGTTCCTTCTTCCCTTTATATTTCTTCTTTTTACAACAGTCCCTTTAGCATTCCTTGCATTGCTGGCTTGTTAGTGATAAACTCCCTCAGTTTTTTTGTTTTTGTTTTTTGCCTGTGAAGCTCTTGATTTCCCCTTCAATTTTGAATTATATCCTTGCTGGATAGAATATTCTTGGATTCATTCCCTTGCTTTGCATCACTTTGTATACTTCATTTAATTACCTTCTGGCCTGATGTGTTTCTGTTGAGAATTCATTTTATAATCTAACGGGAGATTCTTTGTAGGTAACTCTGTCTCTCTCTTGCAGCTTTTTAAGATTCTATATTTGTCGTTAACATTTGCCATTGTAAATACGACGTGTTTTGGTGTGGGTCTTTTTGGATTAATTTTGATTGGGATGCTGTGTGCTTGTGTGACTCTTTTCTTCCCCAAATCAGGGAAGTTTTCTTTCATTATTTCTCCAAATATGTTTTGTAATCCTTGATCCTCTTCTTGTCCTTCTAGCCCTCATATTATATGTATGTTACTTCGTTTCATGTTTTTCCAAAGCTCCCTTAGGCTCTCGTCCTGCTTTCTAATGTTTTCCCCTAATTGCTGCTCAGATTGTGTTTGTTTTCTTGCCCTATCTTGTAATTCACTAATTTGGTCTTCCACTTCTTCTAGTCTACTGTTTAAACCTTCCATTGTGTTTTTTATTGTAGCTATATCATTTTTATTACCTCTTGATTCTTACATAAGTAAACTTTCCCATCTATCCAGTTTATGAACTATATGACTCTTACTCTGAATTCTTTTTCTGACATCTTGCATGCCTCCGTTCATTTAGTTCATTTTCTGGAGCTACATCCTTTTCTTTTCTTGGGAGGTTGTTTCTTCGTCTCCCCATTTTTGCAGTCTCTTTCTGGCCCTGGACACCCTGCTTTGGGTTTGAGAGGTTGAATACCCTATCAGGGCAATGGTCCAGATATTCTTAGCCCAGAGGCTGGGTCTTCCTTGAGTCTCATGCCTTTTTTGTCTCTGCTCTGAGTTGTATCCCATTCTCTCAGGGATCTGGTCCCTCAGTTGTCTGCTTCAGATGCTGAAAGTGGTGGGAGCACATGCACAGTTCCTCTGGTGTACAATTTCTTGTGAGGACCCAGAACCCTCTTGCATTTAATTCACTGTGCAGCTCTGGTAACCATGGCAGGGTGGCACTCTAGGTCTCTCTGGCAGCACACTTGCAGTGTGGTCCTGTGGCCCCTGGCTGGGCAGACCTGTTTACTCCAAGTCACCCTGGCAGTGGTGTGTGCTGGGTTGTTCTGGGTAGCCACTGCGGGACTGTCCCTGGTCAACATTTGTCTTCTTGTCATTCTATGAGGTACATTTTCTGATACAAAACTAATGGTCCTGATTTAGCTCAGAGGCCCTTTTGAGAATTGGTTGTGTATTAACTATTTTCTCAGGTAAAATATATACATATTATAATATATATAATTTTACAGGGTTCAAAGACCTGAGGTACAGGTTTGCGTAAAGTATGACTTTCAGGTTTTTTATTTTTTATTTTATTTTATTTTGCCAAGAAAGATAATATTATGATTATTTTTATAGGAACAAAATATAGATAGTTGGCATATCAGATTTCTAGGGTTGTCATAACAAATTACCAAACAGTTGATGACTTAAAATAACAGAAATTTATTCTTTCATAGTTCAGGAGGTTAGAAGTTTAAAATTAAAGTATCTGCAGAGTTGGGCATCTCTCCAAAGGTTATAAAAGTCCTTTCTGGCCTCTCGAGGCTTCTGATGGCTCCAGGTGTTTCTTGTGGCTGTATCACTCCAATGTCTACCTCTGTCTTCCAAGGTTTTTTTCTCTATGTGACTATTTTCTTTTTTGTCTTTTATAAGGACACTTGCCATTGGATTTAGGGCCCACCCAGGTATCTCAGAATTATCTCATCTTAAAATATTTTACATAAGTACATTTGCAAAGACCATTTTTCCAAATAAAATCACATTCACTGTTTCCAGGGATTAAGATGTGAACATTTTGGGGGTAAGCCGCCATTCAACTAGTCAGTAAGACCTATTGTTTTTTTACTTCAATGCCTGACATAACTGTTTCAGAAACAGTCTCAAAATACTACTACTTAGAATGTAATTAACTCAAAACAATTGATTTAAGCAAAAACTGGGAAGGCAAAATATAGACCTAAATATAAGGCAGTGTGTGTTGTAGTTAAGGGTACAGACATGAACATTAGACTGAGTTCCCATTACAGTCTCATTCATATGCTATGTGACAGGATGAGCTGAGAACATCTTTAATTTTCACTTTTCTCATTGGTAAAATAATATGTCTATCTTCCTGACAGAGTAATAAAAAAAATATGTCACAAATGTAACACAGTGTTTGGTATAAAGTAAGCAGTATACACTCCCCTGAAGTACACTTTTATGTTACTTAGACATAGTTGTCTATCTTTCTATTTATATATCTATGTACCTATCCATGCAACTATAAATCTATCATTTATTTATTCATTTGCTTGTTTGTTATACTAAAAATGAGTATAAGTAAGATTGGACCAAATTCTCAGAAATATGCAGGATTTCTTTCTTAGACATCATCTTCATGAGCAATAAAAATGAGCATTATTTTTGCCTACAGAGACCCTAAAATATCCATTCATTTATTCACCATTTATTGGGCACTATTATTTCAGGGCCTGTGATAAAAACGAGAAATCAATAGAAATCTGGACAATTCAGCTGTCAGACAATTTACATACGATTCAGGGTGACAAATACATTGTATGATAATTGTAATAAAGCATAATTGGTTCTTTAAATAAAGATCAGGAAATCATGGGAACTGAAGGAAATGCAGGGAGCATGAAATTTAGAAGGGCAAGGAAGTGGTAGGTCAAATAACTCTTTCCCCAAATGGAGCATAATCCTATCTAATAATAGAGAAACATAGTAATTAGCTGTACCTCCGCTACCCTTCCCATTGGCTAATCAGGGCGATATGCAAATTAACTGCCAACCAAGATGGCGGCCGGCAGCCAGGCAGCTTGAAGCGAAC
>NW_005356635.1:7884217-7889900 GCF_000412655.1 Myotis brandtii
GTGACAGTGGTGGTGCCCCAACCCCCCTGATGGGCCCTGCTCTGTGCATGACAGGGGGCAGTGCCCAACCCCCTGATTGGCCCTGCTCTGTGCGTGACAGGGGGTGGCGCTGCAACCTCCCCATCGACCCTGCCTTGAGTGTGACAGGGGGCGGTGCCCCAACCACCAATCGGCCCTACCCTGAGTGTGACTGAGGGTGGCATCGCAACCTCCTGATCCGCCCTGCTCTGTGCATGACGGGGCGGCGCCCCAACTCCCCAATCGGCCCTGCTCTGAGCCTGACCAGGGGCTGCACTTAGGGATTGGGCCTGCCCTCTGCCACCCGGAAGCAGGCCTAAGCCAGCAGGTCGTTATCTCCCGAGGGGTCCCAGACTGCGAGAGGGCAAAGGCCGGGCTGAGGGACCCCCTCCCCCCCCCAAATGCACAAGTTTTTGTGCACCAGGCCTCTAGTCGTATATAATAAAAGCTTAATATGCAAGGTGTCTGGTCATCTGGTTGGCCATTCAACCAATTAAAGCGCAATATGCTAATGATATGCTAAGGCTGCTCAACCACTTCCTATGACAGGCACTGACCACCAGGGAGCAGACAGTCAACCAGTCACTATGACATGCACTGACCACCATGGGGTAGACCAGGGGTGGGCAAACTTTTTGACTCGAGGGCCACAATGGGTTCTTAAACTGGACCGGAGGGCCAGAACAAAAGCATGGATGGAGTGTTTGTGTGAACTAATATAAATTCAAAGTAAACATCATTACATAAAAGGGTACGGTCTTTTTTTTTTTAGTTTTATTCATTTCAAACAGGCCGGATCGCCGTAGTTTGCCCACAGCTGGGGTAGACAGTCAACCGGTTGACCAGTCGCTATGATGTGCACTGACCACCAGGGGGCACATGCTTTGACTGGTAGGTTAGCTTGCTGCTGGGGTCCAGTTGATCAGGACTGAGCAAGGTGGGCTGAACACGCCTTGAAGCCCTCCTGCAGTCCCTCCCTGGCTTGCCAACCTCCTACATCCCTCCCCAGCTCCAATTGTGCACTGGTGGGGTCCCTTGGCCTGGTTTATGCACTCTCACATTCGGCCCGACAGCAAATGACCAGTTGCCATGATATGCACTGACCACCAGGGGGCATATGCTCAATGGAGGAGCTTCCTCCTGGTGGTCAGTGTGCTCCCACAGGGGGAGCTCTGCTCAGCCACAAACCAGGCTCATGGCTGGTGAGCACAGGGGAGGTGGTGGGAGCCTCTCCTGCCTCTGCAGCAGTGCTAAGGATATCTGACTGATGGCTTAGGCCCTCTCGCCTAAGCCATCAGTCGGAAATCCCCCAAGGGCTCCCGGACTGTGAGAGGGTGCAGGCCAGGCTGAGGAAGACCCCCCCCACACACACACTGCACAAATTTCATGCACAGGGCCTCTAGTATAATAATAAGAGATCCAGAAGTCATGGACAAGTTAGGGGAATGAATCTCATCTTTGCCACTAGTGAGATGCTCCTTAAACTCTCAGTATCCTCATCTGTAAAATGAGGTTAATATCTCTATTATTGGATGTATCTAGGAATTAATTACATAATGTACTTTGAACAATACATAGCAAAGAATATATAAATATTATTCATTTAATTGTTACTGTTAATACCATTAATCAATTTCCTAATGCATAGAAGTTCAAAAAGGCATATTTTCTTTTTTACCCTGGATAACAATTTCCATTTTAGAATCAGCTCATCAAAGAAGTCATCTGTATCTGTACCACCCCTTTTTTCTCCATTTCCCATACACTATGAGAATAGCATATTGATATACCCATTGAAATACCAATTTCTGTTTTCTTCTCCACTATGCTATAATCTCCTTCTAAAGTGGAAAAATATCTTATTGATATATGCCGTTCTACCATATATATAAAATAAAGGTCTGTCAGTTAGGCAGTTAATGTTTCTTGAACTGTTAAGATTTCAGGAACATACTTTTCTGGGCCCTTACTCCCTCCCCCCCCCAAAAAAAAAATCAGGTAGGCTATGAAACTGTATTAATACCACTCAAAAAATTCGATTTAGATAACATTAGACCAGAAGTTTAGGACAAGGTACCTTTAGTATAATTGTGTTAGTTTTCTTCTGCTGTGCAACAAATTTCCATAAACATAGTGATTTAAAATAGTTTATATTTGTTATATCCCACAGTTGGGGTATGACTAAGCTGGGGTCTCATGAGGGTCCCATAAGATTGGAATCAAGGTGCAGGTTTGGTTTGTAGTCTTATCAAAACAACTGAGAAAGGATTTACTTCCAGACTCACTCTAGTTGTTGGCAGAATTCATTTCTTTGCAGCTTTAAGATTCATGGCAGCTTGCTTCTTCAAATGCAGTGATGCATATGGCACCTCTAGAGCAAGTTTACTAACAAGGTGGAGCCTTAAATAATGTAAGGTAATCATAGGAATGACATCCCATGACCTTGCCCGTATACCATAACATAATAATGGCAGTGACATCTCATCATCTTCTCCACATTCTATTAGTGAAAAGCAAGTCCTGCCCTACCCGGTTTGGCTCAGTGGATAGGATATTGGCCTGCAGACTGAAAGGAAGGGCACGGCTTTGATTCTGGTCAAGGTTGTGAACTCAATCCCCAGTAGGGGGAGTGCAGGAGGCAGCCGATCAACGATTCTCATTATTGATGTTTCTATCTTTCTCTCTCTCCTTGCTTCTCTGAAATTAATAATATATATATATTTAAAAAAGCAAGTCCTACTCTCCCTCAAGAGGAGGAGGTTGTACAAAGTGTAAACCCCAGGAAGTAGGGATCACTGGGGCCACCTTAAAGTCTGTCCTCCATAGTATTGTTAAGGGTTCCCAAGTTCTGTGTTTCAGACTTGGAACAAAGCATCCTTAATCTCTTATTTATTGGTGCCTTTGTTGAAGACTCAGGATTACATCATAATAATAACCCTATATAATAAAAGCCTAATATGCTAAGTGTCTGGTTGTCCGGTTAGCTGTTCAACCAATCAAAGCATAATATGCTAATGATATGCTAAGGCTGCTCAACCACTCGCTATGGCATGCACTGATCACCAGGGGGCAGTCAACCAGTCAATCAGTCACTATGATGTGCACTGACCACAAGGGGGCAGATGCTCCGACCAATAGGATAGCTTGCTGCTGGGGTCTGGCTGATAGGGACTGAGTGAGACGGGCCAGACATGCCCTGGAGCCCTCTCGCGGTCCATCCCTGGCTGGCCAACCTCCTGCATCCCTCCCCAGCCCCGATTGTGCACTGGTGGGGTCCCTCAGCCTGGCCTGCACCCTCTCGCAAACTAGGACCCCTCGGGGGATGTCAGAGGGCCAGTTTTGGCCTGATCTCACTGGCCAGGCCGAGGGACCCCACTGGTGCATGAATTCATGCACCGGGCCTCTAGTAGTATATAACAATACTACCTGCATTAAGAAGAAGGAAACATAATGTGAAAAAGAATCCAAAACATTTTCTCCTAATATAATTTTTTGTAATAAAAATCATGTAACTCTGAGGTATGCTATTCTGTGAAATTCTGTTAGTTGATATAATATGGTAGAGCTGTCATTAGAAAGATCATTTATCACACTAGAGGAGTTACAGTGTGCATTATAAATTACTATAATAATATACTGCACCTGATAGTTATTAATTTTAGTGCTGTCTGATTTATCATAATATTGAATCATTTTGTATTTTAAGAGAGACAAATAGAAGTTAATTTTCTTGTTTTTCTGAGACATGGTGAACACAGATGCTCAGGAATAATAATTAGAAGTTGATAGTGCATTTTCTGGGTTTGGTAGTTACATTTCTTAAACTTATTTATTTTTTATTACTTTTTTAAAAATATATTTTATTGATTTTTTACAGAGAGGAAGGGAGAGAGATAGAGAGTTAGAAACATCGATGAGAGAGAAACATCGACCAGCTGCCTCCTGCACATCTCCTACTGGGGATGTGCCCGCAACCCAGGTACATGCCCTTGACCGGAATCGAACCTGGGACCTTTCAGTCTGCAGGCCGACGCTCTATCCACTGAGCCAAACTGGTTTCGGCTATTTTTTATTACTTTTAAATTTATCTTTATTGTTGAAAGTATTATAGATATTCCCCCTTTTCCCCCATTGATCTCCCCATCCCCCTACCCCTGGGCCTGCTGCACTATTGTCTGTCCATGGATTATGCATATATCCATATAAGTTCTTTGGTTTATCTCTTCCTGTCTCTCCACCCCCCCCCCCCGGTTCCCTCTGAAATTCATCAGTCTGTTGCATGCTTCCATGTCTCTGGAACTATTTTTTTTTTCATCAGTTAATTTTGTTCATTATATTCCCCATATAAGTGAGATCATCTGATACTTGTCTTTCTCTCACTGGCTTATTTCACTTAGCATAATACTCTCCAGGTCTGTTATTAAATAGATTTGGTAGTTAAAATTCTTAACTTATTTTTTTAAACATTTGTCCTATATTTTCCTTCACGAAGGTGATTGGAAAGCTAACTTGGATTGTGATTTCTGTCCAGATTGTCACATTGACTGCCTGGATTATTCAGTCAGTCTGGCTGCCTGAGTAAAGGGCCTTTTTTTCTCATCACTGCCCCTTGCAGGTCTCTTTTAAACCTACAGGTTAATGGAAGAAAATCTCCTTCCTAGTTTGAGGAGGACTTTGCTGGTAGTTGTGTCTTCCTCATGGAACTCCTGAATCAGGGCTCAATTCAAATAACTTCAGGAATCATGGTGATGAAGTTACAAAATGAGGAAGTTGTGATGTCAGTGAATACTGTTAAGCAAATGCCACAACCCCACAGGGCAAATGATGTTCAATAAGCCATGAGGAGGAAAGCACCTATGGCTTCATGACTTCAGTAGTTTAATTATCCATGAAGACATTAATCTTTTTTTGTTGTTGTTGTTAATCTTCGCCTGAGGATATTTTTCCATTGAGTTTAAGAGAGAGTGGAAGGGAGAGATGGAGAGAGAGAGAGAGAGAGAGAGAGAGATCAATTGGTTGTCTCCCTCACACACACTCTCTGACCTGGGCCAGGATTGAACCTGAAACCCAGGTATGTGCCCTTGATCAGGAATCAAACCCAAAATCCACACTGACCAGGGCTAAGACTAATTTTGATAAACATTTAAGCTCCAATATTTCCTCATATATTTTATATTTTGTGAATAAAATGCATATATGCTAATTTAATCAATTCTTCATTCAGTGATCATTTCCTAATCCATACTTTAAAATCCATATTTTCAAGTATTTGATTACTTGAAAAATAATGCCAGTATCTAATTATTAGTCCCATCCTGGCAATTTGGGCTGTTATTGTTGTTATTGAATGACTATTGTTGAATGACTTCAGGTCATATTGAGTAAGTGGAGTAGTGAAAACATTCTGTGATATCCTCTGATGTTCATAAGTGAGCACCTATTGTACACACTGGAGATAAAACAATCTACACTAATAAAAGAGAAACATGGTAATTAGCGTACGACCGCTACCCTTCCCATTGGCTAATCAGCATATCCTTATGCAAATCAACTGCCAACTAAGATGGCGGTTAACAGGCCAACAAAGATGGCGGCTAATTTGCATACGCCCAATGATGGGAGGCGAAAGGGGAAGGACTGAAGAATGGTGATCGGCAACCCAGGC
>NW_005356635.1:7892487-7900091 GCF_000412655.1 Myotis brandtii
GCAAATGGGCGCAGGCCGGGCTGAGGGATGCCCCCCCCCCCCGAGTGCACAAATTTTGTGCACCGGGCCTCTAGTCCTATTAATAAAGAGCTAATATGCTAATTAGACCAAACAGCAGAACAACGATCCTGACAATGCTGCGAGGGGCTGAGAGGGCTGGCCGAGACAGCCAGGGCTGTGAGGGCGAGCCCCTTGCACGAATTTCATGAAGCAGGCCTCTAGTGTACAAGATAAAGTTATTGCCTTCATCAAGCTTATTAGTAAAATGGGGAGTGATGGGGCAGACAAAAAAAACAAACAAATATGTAACATGTCAGGTAATGAGGGTGCTATGTTAAATACAAGGTATTAGTTATTGCTGCTATAACAAACTACCATTGGCTGGGTGGCTTATAAATACAAATGTATTGTCACAGTATTGGAGGCTGTCCAAGATTAGGGTGCCTGCATGGTCCGGTTCTGGCGAGGGTCACTTCTGATTTATAGATTTCTAAGTTTTCCTTTTATTTTCAAGTAGAGGAAAGAAAGCTAGCTAGCTTTCTCACCTCTTTTTATAAGGGTACTAATCCCATTTGTGAGAGCACCACCTTGATGACCTAATTACCTTCTGAAGGTCCCATTTCCAAATACCATCACATTGGGGATTCAATTTGTTAAAGTGATTAAACAAGGCAGCCATTAGATAGAAATGGCTCTAATGCCTTGGTCTCCTATGCGAGTAAACAAAATTCTAAATCAGATTCAATGAACTCAAATCTAAAAAAATAAAACTTAAGAGCAACAATCACAAAAAGCCAACTAGGTCTTCCCAAATGAGGCAAGTGTTTAAGCCATAGCCAATTAAATAATATCCTTGCTTTGCTTCCAAGTCTTGTGTACTAAAAATCCTCTCCCACTGTTCCTGTGGGTGGAGCCCTCCTAACCACTTCTGGTTTGGCACCAGTAAATTCTAATTGCTGTATGCTTTAATAAACTATTAGAAATTTTAATGTACCTCAGTTTATCTTTAAAAGATTTAAACATATGAATTTGGGTGAGGACACGAACATTCAGTCCATAATACAAAATATGAGGTTAAGAAATTTAATCATGAAGTAACTTTAGGGTTATGACAGTGATTCTCAACTGGAGGCAATTTTGTCCCTTGAGGGCTATTTAACGTCTGTAGATATTTTTTCATTGTCACAATTGGGAAGGTGCTACTGATACCTAGTGGGTAGAGTTCCAAGGATGTTGCCGAATATCCTGCAATGCACAGGGAGCCCTACCCTCTCAACAAATAATTATTTAACCCAAAGTGTGCAAAAATTGAGAAATCTGGTTTAGAGGTAGAGTGAGAGGATAACTGGTCAGTACCCCAAACAGTATGAGGGAATGGAGAATTCACATAGCTTGGAGAAGAGCATTCAGGCCAACAGTCTTATTTCCCAGAATGCCTATGATGCCTGTTTACTAGTATAGTCAGCCAATTGACAGAACTCTGGTAAGACTTGGAAGGTAGAAAGGAGAGGCAGTTATTCTCCAGAGGCAGTAGCCACCAGGTGTTCACAGTTGCAAACTGAGGGATTTGGTGGCCATTTAGTTGTCACATCTTGAAGCATGACATGTCTTAAGCATGACAACTAAACGGATCATCTAATCCTGAACTGGATCCTATATTGGAGGGACATAAATTGCTCTTTTTTTTGTCAATGAAGTCCATCTGATCTATTGAGTCATTTAGGATTGCTGTTTCTTTGCTGATTGTTTGTCTAGAGGATTTATCTAGTGATGTCAGTGGTGTATTAAAGTCCCCTACTATGATTGTATTGTTGTCGATCTCTCCTTTGATATCTTCCAGGAGTTTTTTTATGAATTTGGGTGCTCCTGCATTGGGTGCATATATGTTTACCAGGGTTATATCTTCTTGTTGTATTGATCCCTTTAGTATTATGAAGTGGCCTTCCTTATCTCTTGTTATGGCCTTCACTTTGAGGTCTATTTTGTCGGATATAAGTATTGCTACCCCAGCTTTTTTTTCATTTCCATTTGCCTGAAAGATATTTTTCCATCCCTTCACTTTCAGTCTGTGTGAGTCCCTTCTAATGAGGTGGGTCTCTTGTAGACAGCAAATGTATGGGTCATGTTTTTTTATCCATTCAGCCACTCGATGTCTTTTGATTGGACCATTTAGTCCATTTACGTTTAAAGTTATTATTGAAAGGTACTTGTTTGTAGCCATTTCTTTTTTTGTGTGGCTGTTTTCTTTCTGGGCTTTTTATTTCTTCTTTTTACACCAGTCCCTTTAGCATTTCTTGCATTGCTGGCTTGGTGGTGGTGAACTCCCTTAGCCTTTTTTTGTCTGTGAAGCTTCTTATTTCCCCTTCAATTTTGAATGATAGCCTTGCTGGATAGAGTATTCTTGGGTTCAGTCCTTTGCTTTGCATCACTTTGTAGATTTCTGTCCATTCTTTTCTGGCCTGATGTGTTTCTGTTGAGAAATCATTTGATAATCTAATGGGAGATCCCTTGTATGTAACTTTCCGTCTCTCTCTTGCAGCCTGTAAGATTCTCTCTTTGTCCTGAACATTTGCCATGGTAATTATGATGTGTCTTGGTGTGGGTCTTTTCGGGTTCACCTTGTTTGGGACTCTCTGTGCTTGTGTGATTTTTTTCTTCCCCACCTCTGGGAAGTTTTCTGATATTATTTCTTCCAATAGATTTTCTAACCCTTGTTCATCTTTCTGTTGTTCTAGCACCCCTATTATTCATATGTTGTTTCGTTCATGTTGTCCCATAGGCTCTCCTCCTGTCTTTTAATTTTTTTCTCCAATTGCTATTCAGTTTGGGTGTGTTTTGTTTCCCTGTCTTGTAATTCGCTAATTCGGTCCTCCGCTTCTCCTAGTCTACTGTTGAAACTTTCAATGGTGTTTTTTATTGCAGCTATATCACTCTTCATTTCTTCTTGGTTCTTACATAATTTATTGATTTTTTCATCTGTTTCTTCTTGCTTCTTGCATAAGTTGTTGATTTTTTTCCTCCATCCGGTTTATGCACTCTAGGATCCTTATTCTGAATTCTTTTTCTGTCATGTTGCATGCTTCTGTATCACTTAGCTGCTTTTCTGGCAAGTCCTCCTTTTCTTTCCTTTGGGGGTTTCTTTGTCTACCCATGTTAGATCTCACCACCATATCTAGATGTTGAGTTGTTCAGTGGCTGCTCCTTGGGTGGCAGTGGCTCCTCGGGCTGCGGTTGCTCCTTGGGCAGTTGTGGTAGCAGCTGCTCCTCAGTTGGTAGCAGCTCCTCTGGTGGGTGCTGTTCACAGTTGTGGTGGCTCCTCTGGCTGGGGGGGGGAGGCTTCAAACACAGCTGCTGTTCCTCAGACAGAGGGTGTGGTGATCAGGAGGCTGCTGTTCCTTCAACATAAATTGCTCTTAATTCAACTGGAGTTCCTCCTAATTAGAATTCCTCCCAAATTACTACCTCCAAAAAATACCTTTCTTTTCATTGGGATACTAAATTCAGACTTTTCTTCAATAAAGCAACTTGGGATACTAGTATTGTGACTATGTATGTCAATAATGGCAATAACAGAAATAAATGACCTTTATAAAGTTAGATACAATCTCTTTTTATTCTTACAAAAATATCCTGGAGTCCAGAAATGAGAATTGTCTTTGAGTTATTATGGCAAGTAGAGCTAGAACCTGAATCCAAAAAAGACTTCTAGCCTCAAATTTTTATATCCATTCCATTATATTTCTTTACTTATACATTCATCCATTCATCAAATAGCTATGGAACACCTCTAGTATAATATATTAAGCACTGTGCTACCACTGCCTGCAATAGCATACTATGTATTTATTTTAACATGTAATATGGATTGATAATCTATTAATATATAGCAATAGAAATACCATATGGCATATTGTATTTTCCTCTTCACTCATTATAATAGGAAAAGGCCAGCATTTTGTGAGGTTTCAAATGGGAACTCTATTTTCAGAAATGTGTCCACTTTAAACATGAAAAAAGGAGTAGAAACTTTTCTACTGCTTATGTACACAAGTCCATTAGCTCTTTCACTTTATCACATGACTTTTACTTAAGTTTCACAGTGCGAGAGAAAAAAAAAGTATCTCACTCCTAATAAAAATGATTCACTTCTTTAATTAGCTTAGTTCTTTGATGATCAGGCTCCTGATCCCTATTCTAAGATTGATCCACTGAAATTATATACCAGTGAATTATTCTCATTAAAATTATTCAGAAAGGCATCTCCTAAACTTATCCTATATAATAAAAGCATAATATGCAAATCAACCAAATGGTGGAACGACCAGTTGGTGGGGGCAGGGCCAGCAGGCAGAGGGAGGGAACTGCAATGGTGGGGGGGGCAGTGACTAGCGGCAGTGGAGGGGTGAATGGGGGGGGGCAGCACTGTTCCCTGATTGGCCTGGCGGCAGCAGCTTAGCAGCAGGGTGATGGGGGTGGCACTGTCCCCTGATCGCCCATCTGGTCCCCTCCCGCAGAGGGAGGCCAGAGTGTGGTTTAGGCCCACTCCCTGGGGAATGGGCCTAAGCCATCAGTAGGACATCCCCGGAGGATTCCCAGACTGTGAGAGGGCACAGGCCAGGCTGAGGGGAACCACTCCCCATCCAGTCCCTCTAGCATGACTATAAAAGTTTTAAAATGTCATGTATTTCCCAAGTATCAAACACTCATGAACTTGAATACCTGCTTGCATAAAGAACAAGCAAAAGATTGTCTCACAGAAAAACTAATGGCTTCATGGGCTGCATTAGATTGATTTTATATGCTTAATATACAAAAAGCACCAGATATATAACAAACACACAATTTGAATCACCAGTAATTTACAAGATGACATATGATGAGGTGGTTATTGGAAAGGTTTGCCTGAGTGTAGGTGGGCAGTTTGAATGCCATACCTTCATTTATTGCACATCAATTTCCTAGCCTTCTCTGAGGTGGCACACCTACCTCAGGCAACTTTTGCCTAAATATAGCTATCTAAATTGATGTAATATTTGAGCCAACCTGCATGATACTTTTTTTAAAAAAACAATATTACTAGCATCAGTATTATTGTTTTGTGGGGTATTTTTGTTTGTTTTTCCAGAACCCATCTGAACACCACAAAAAGCACAGTTTGGGAAAAGCTGGTCTCACTTCTAGCTCTTTGCTGTTTCTAGTCAGGGCACTGACATGGGGGTTTTGTAACTGTAGAGATTGTATGTGGCTGAATATATCTCTCTGGCTGCACTCCAAAATGAAACATTAATAATGTCTGCATAATCATGTCCTTCATTCCATTCCACTGGTTTATATAGCATTAATAGTTTTCTGGGGACAGAGTTACAAATGACAGAATGAAGCATCATGCCAAATTCTAAGCATTTATACACTAAGTTGTATTTTTTTAATGTATCAAAATTAGGCACACAAATACAAAGACTGGATTCCCACATACAAAGTGAATAGAAGCAATTTTTTGATAATGCTGATCCTCTATACAGAAATGGGGAAACTTGGATTTGGATCACTGAACTCATCTTTATCAATGACATATGCCTCAATACACTTACCTTCCTCTCTACCACCCTAATGTTTGCTTCCATCTTTTTTTCGACTTTCTTTCTTGATATCAAAGACCAGATTAACTGAGTCTCCATCATGCTCCCTCATATACTCTAAGTTTCCAATCACAACACTTTCTTCAATTGTAGTGTGATTTTTCTCTTTATTTCTGTGTATTTCCTACTGGATTGTAAAATCTTTATGGACAGAAATTATTTCTCTGGTTCACTGTTGTATTGCTGGGGCTGAGAACAGTATCTGGTAGATAACATGTGCTCAATAAGTATTTGTCAAATTAATAAGTATTATCTTTCCCTTGTGTGTGTGTGTGTGTGTGTGTGTGTGTGTGTGTGTCAAGAGGGATACAGACCAAGAATTAACAATTACAAGAACATCATGTCTCATCCTATATAATAAAGAGGTAATATGCAAATTGACCATCACACCATCACAAGATGGCGGTGTCCACAGTGGGGGTGGGGCTGGCTGCTCTGCACGCCTGCCGCTGGAGTCCCCTTAGCCCTGCCAGGGGCCCCGGGTCCTCCTGCACCCCCCACTCACTGACAGCTCACCCAGGCTCGTCCAACGAGCTGCCCATCCCTATCTTTCTCCTTCCCCTGAAGCCGAAGCCTGACTGTGGTGTCCAACAAATTAGAAGTTATAACTCATGTCATTGAGAGTGTACTCCATTCCTCAGCTGGGGCTGGCCACTGTACATGCCGGCCACCAGAGTCCCTTCAGCCCCCTGGGGGCCTTGGGTTCTCCTGCACCCCCCACTGACTGAGGTGCAGGCAAGCCTCAGATGGCAGCTGCCCAGGTGCCCAGGGCCGGCCTGAGGCACAGGTAACCAGGGCCGGCCGAGGCTGGCGCTGCCAGCAGTGGCAGCAGCAGAGGTGTGATGGGGGCATTGCCTTCCCCTGATCTCTGGGTTGCCACCCGCCCCTGAGGGCTCCTGGACTGTGAGAGGGGGCAGACCAGGCTGAGGAACCCTCCCCTCCAGTGCATGAA
Source organism: Myotis brandtii (assembly GCF_000412655.1). Lineage (NCBI taxonomy): Eukaryota > Metazoa > Chordata > Mammalia > Chiroptera > Vespertilionidae > Myotis > Myotis brandtii. The sequence goes on from NW_005356635.1 coordinate 7,899,079, forward strand.
TTTTCATGCACCAGGCCTCTAGTCCTATCTAATAAACGAGAAACATGCAAATTGACCATAACCCCGACACCCTTCCCATTGGCTAATCAGCATATCCTTATGCAAATTAACTGCCAACCAAGATGGTGGCTGGCAGCCAGGCACCAAAGCGAACAGGAGGCTTGCTTGCTCCAGTGACGGAGGAAGCCAACGTTACCTGCCTGCTGCTGCCGGCCTCTGAGCTTGCACTCTAAGAAACTATGTTGCAAGTATAGAAGCTAAAGAAACTCCAGAAACCTGCTTTCAGCCAGCCGGGCTTCAGCCAGCAGGACCGCAACAGTGTTTCAATAATAGAACCCCCACAAACCCAGTACCTGCTTTCAGCAGCCGAGGTCTCAGAGCTGCAGCCGAGCCTCAGAGCTAAAGCTGGCTCTCAGCTCCAGTGACAGCCATAGAAGGTAAATAAATCCCAGAATAAGAGAAAAAATAAAAAAAGGAGAGGTTGGGAGCTTCAGTCGCCCGCCAGCCTGAAAACAGCCCTCAGCCCCTCACCCAGACTGGCCAGGCACCCCAGTGGGGACCCCCTCCCTGAAGGGGGTGTGACCAGCTGCAAACAGCCATCATCCCCAAATCCAGACTGGCCAGGCACCCCACTGGGGACCTCAACATTGAAGGGGGTGTGACCAGCTGCAAACAGCCATCATTCCCTCACCCAGAATAGCCAGGCACCACAGTGGGGACCACCACCCTGAAGCAACAAGATGGAAGCTAATTTGCATACTGAAGGCGGGCGGCAGTGGGCAAGGCTGTCCGTGGTCTGGGACCCGGATCCGTGACCTGGCGGGCAGGTGGCAGTGCTTGAGGCTGTCCACGGTCTGGGACCCGGATCCGTGACCTGGGGGCAGGGGACAGCGCTTGACGCTTTCCGTGGTCCCAGGACCCGGATCTGTGACCCTGCCGGGCGGGGGGGCAGTGCTTGATGCTTTCCGCGGTCCAGGACCCGGATCTGTGACCCTGCCAGGCAGGGGGCAGTG
>NW_005356635.1:7900375-7907780 GCF_000412655.1 Myotis brandtii
GGCCAGACTGACATCCTCCTGGCCGCACCACGGGGGTTTGCGGATCTGCAAAGCCAGAGGCCTCTGGTGTGCACATCCCTCCCTGGCATGCAAACATCCCCCAGCACACCGTCACCCTCCCACGCCTACAACAGTTGAAAATCAAGGCGTGCACAAGTTCCCCCTGCCTCTCCACCGCACTTCCATCAACCCGGCATGCCTAACACCCCCACAGGATGTGCACACATCCCCTCTGATGCGCTCACGTCCTTTGGAGAGAGTCTGGCTGTTCTGGGTGCTGAGGGTGGGCGCCTGTGAGATGACAGTGAGAGGGCGGAGTGGTGATGCCCTTTTCCCACAGAGGCCAGTGGAGCTACGAGATCACCTCTTGGGGGTTAATGCAGGTGCTGAGGCAGGAGCAGGTGCAGACAGACACACCTGGTGGGCACGGGTGGCCCTCGCTGAGGTGCCTTCGGTCAGCGTTCAAGATCAAGAACCCAGAGGCGGAGAGGAAATCCATCCTTGCAGTGAAACAGTGGGAAAGTCGGGGCGACTGTAGAGGAGGAATGTGCACTTTGGGTGCCAGCACCCATGAGCGAAAGCTTCCCTGACTGAGCCTCGCTTGCTTGGGGCCTAGCGCACTCCTGCTGGGCAGCGGGTGACAGGACGTGCTTTTTTGAATTAATGAGAGAAAACGTTGATTCTCCTGCTGCCCACGAAGGTGGAAAGTGAAGTGGGGAGACATGTGGGGAATGAGCAAGGTTCCCTGTCTGGGGGTTCCAAATCTGCTGTTGGTTTTTTTCACCACTGACTAGAGATATACAGGGTGTCCCCCCAAAATGTATACACACTTTGAATACCTACTAATTCCAATGGTTTTAAGCATAAGAAAGAAACAACAATGTTAAAACAATCTGTTAAAAGTGTGGGCACAAACAGGTAGTTGGACATTCCCTGAGGGGTCTCAGATTGGAGACGGTGAAGGCCAGACTGAGGGGCCCCTTCTCCCCCCACCCCAGTGCACGAATTTTGTGCACCGGGCTACTAGTGTTATTATAATTCTGGTGTTTGTGGTATTGAAGAACACAATGTCAATAATCTTCTCATGTCTTTATATATTGGCTTTATCCTCTAAAATATTAGATTGGCTAAAAATTTCAAGAGTCAGTTTTCCTAAAATGAGGATTGAATTATGTAAACTCAGTCAGATTCTGGCTATACATGTACTTCAATGTTTCCTTCCTTTTTCTTTCTTCTTTCCTTACATTACGTTTCTTTTCTTTCTCTCTTTCTTTTCTTTCTTTCTTTCTTTCTTTCTTTCTTTCTCTCTCTCTCTCTCTCTCTCTCTCTCGCTCTTTATTTCTTTTTTTGAGTTCTTATTTAGGAAATAATTTTGACTATCAAACAGTTGAATTCTGGGCAGCCTTGTTGAGTTTGGATTCTATTGGCCGATGTCCTTATTATTAACTTTAAATAGACCTATGCCGGGTGGCTATGGTTATGAAATACAATTGTAACCCCCCCCCTTTTTTAGGTGCTCCTTTCAGCATCTTGGATATTTCTCTTTGAGTAGAATTTACAATCTTATAATGTAGGTGATGAATCTATAGGGATTTTAAAATGGTGTAAACTAAAATGAAAAGTGGAAAAGACTGGATTGTCTAGGGGTTAGTCAGGGTTCTCAAGAAACAGAACCAATAGTATGGAAAGATAGTAGATAGATAGATGATAGATAGATGATAGGAAAATAGATAGATAGATAGATAGATAGATAGATAGATAGATAGATAGATGATATAGATGATAGATTAGATAGATAGATAGATGATATAGATGATAGATTTAATAGATAGATAGATGATAACTAGATAGATAATATAGATTTAAAGGGAAAGGTTTTGAGGAATTGGGGCTTGTCCTTTTGAAGGCTGGCAAATACCTGATCTTCAAGGTAGGCTGGCAGGCTGGAGACCCAGTGAAGAGCTGATGCTACAGTTCAAGTCTGACGGCCATCTGCTGGCAGAATTGCCTCTTCATTGAGAGAAGTCAGTCCTTTTCTATTTAGACCTTCAACTGATCATGAGGCCCACTCACATTATGGAGAGTAATTTATTTTACTCAAAGTCTACTGAGTTAGATGTTACATTCATCTAAAACAATACTTTCAGAGAAACATCTAGAATAATGTTTGAATAAATGTGGGTACTATGTGTGGCCTAGCCAAGCTGACACATAAAATTAACCATCACAGCCCATATAAAAAATGTCTTCTCTTTCCCCATACCTAACAGACATAAACAGTTTAGAAGGCAAAACTGTTATGCCAATCCTGGTTGGAATTTCTTCCACCAGAACAAAGAATATTTAGGAATCTATAGTAGACAGGATCAGAAGTAAATAAGATCAATTGCTTTTCCCATTAAATTTAGAATAGGCTATGCCAGTGATGGCGAACCTATGACACGCATGTCAGAGGTGACACGTGAACTCATTTTTTTGGTTGATTTTTCTTTGTTAAATGGCATTTAAATATATAAAATAAATATCAAAAATATAAATATTTGTTTTACTATGGTTGCAAATATCAAAAAATTTCTCTATGTGACATGGCACCAGAGTTAAGTTAGGGTTTTTCAAAATGCTGACATGCTGAGCTCAAAAGGTTTGCCATCACTGGGCTATGCCCTTGACTTGTGTGGCTCTTGATATTTGTTTAAGTTGTTCTAAAACAGTGTGCATTATCTTCCTCATTATCAAAAATAACTATAAATTCACACAGATGTGGTAAGTAGCATACACATTATAGAATACAATCATTCCTATTGCTTGGTTACTTCTATGATAAATGCAGAGAATCAGATATTGAATACAGGAAATGGAACCCAGTAGCTAGAAGCTCACTCTAAATTTTCAGTATAAAATCTAATTGGGTTCCAAATTTGACAGAATGGTTGTTTCTTGTTCCCAATCAATGATGAGCTAGACTAGAAAAGCCATAAACTATCCACACACTACATTTTCTTTTACATTCATAAGTACAGCAATTCTTTTTTATCCATGTTTGAATTCTCTCACCAAAGCACAACCAGGAATGCCTGTAAAAATACTTGTCTACATGGGAGATGAAAGTCCCATATTTTGGCCATGTGGGAAGACAGGTGGCCATCTAGAAGGGGTCCACTTCTGCGTGTCATAGATAAAATGGTTTTCCCTAACTATAAACAAAGTGCCCAAATAACTGGTCAAAGGGCTTGCCATTAGGAAGACCAGGTGCTCACAATACCACACAAGAAAGATACTATGTAGTAGGGTCTGTTCTCTCATTGATTCATGCAGGCTCCATAGATAATGGAAACTGCATGTGTTTTTCAGAAAGCACTATGCTGTGTGAACTGCAAAGGAAAAGAAAACAGGCATGAGATTTTAAAAGAAAGACAAAAATCAAGAAAGAAACCAAAAACATTTTGCTTTTGTACTCCTATGGTGATAATAAAGTCTGTAGATGCTGGAAATAAAAGCATGCACTTTTTAAAGAAACTAAATGTGGTTACATGCCCTCCTATCTATGAGCAAACTCAGATTCAAGAGAACATTTGAAAACTTGTACTTTAGCTATTCATTTCTTCCACAAAACAGGTATGGGGGTGTTGCCTTTATTTTTATTTTTCAGTTATTTATTTTCAATGATTTAAAATATTATAATTCTGGAATTAATATAATTGTATAAATATAAACTGTTTTTTTCTCTGTAGAGACTGAAAAATACAAATGATAGTGTTTATGTATTAAACTATTTTTTAAATAAAAACATTATTATTAGATAGCATAGAATATATTCAATATTATAATTTTAGGCATTAGTTGATAAGAATATAAATTAATTCCTGTTAAGACAGATAATATCAAAAACTCAAGAATGGTGCTTCTTAGATGTACATACATTTTTGGGAATGCATAAATATTTTGAATTCTTGCCTCATAGCTAAGTATAAATTTCTAGCATGGATCAAAATGTTGCAAAGAAATCAATCCTGGCAAGACAATTAAAAACAAAACAAAACAGAAAATACCGAGTCAGCCTCATAAAAGGCAATAAATAAACTGCAAATAGAAATTGCTTTTATTTCCAAGTTAATTCGTTTTGGCAAACTACGTGGTAATATAATGTCTTTTATATGATACTAAAAGAATATTTTTCAGTGTGTAATGAGTAGACTCCATTACTAATGAATAACATTTACCATATGACAGTTAATAATCATAATAGAATAGATATGGTTACTGCAGTATAATTTAATCAGATGCCACAAGAATTATTTATTTATTTACTTAGCTGACCAACATCTAATTATCCCTGTGTGTGGCTGCTGTGTGCAAAGGGAAGAGCGTTTCTCTTTCACTTTGTCGCCATGACCCCTGGAGCTGTAAGACTTATTAAGATCACAGCCATAGATTAGATTTGTCTGGGCAATGAATAATTCTGGAATTTATCTCATCATACTGGATGAATTTTCCAACATTTTAATAGCAAAGTTGATAAGGGTAGCTATTATAATGGCATTTATAGAGTCTGTCCTGTGTTCTGCATAATCACTGTTCTTTTTCACGGTAATCCTGCAAAACACTCCCAACAAAATGCTTATCATAGATGACAAAACTAGGCTTAGAAAAGCTAAATAACCCTCCAAGATTGAACAGTAAGAAATGTCTAAATGACTAAGCCCAAGTATCTATGACCCTGTAGTTTATGAATTTTTGCACTTACCATACTATCTATCTTTATGTGGATAAATGCTAGTCTTGCCATCAAGAATTAAGTGCCTCTATATTAGAAGTGCTCAAACAAACATTTAATATGCCACAACAAATAATTTTATGTAAAAAGAAAAAATAAGGTTTCTTATATATTTTGTGACGTAACCTGAATTGTAATATTATCCAAATAAATTAAAGCCACTACAATAAATCAAATTATTGCTGTTATATTTTAAAATATAATACAATAATTAAAAATTTATTACAAATAAAAACTACTTTAAAATGCACACAACACCAAATGTAGATGTGTTGTTCATGTGTGTTGATATAGAATTCTTCACCATATTTCAAATTCCAGAATTGAAAAATGTCTATTAAATTAGGACATCAAAGTGCTGAGACATGCCTAAGTCCATCATTAGAAATAACAATGTGCTGATATTGCCAAGATTCTGGAGGTCTATTTTCTAACCAAATGTTCCATGTTTCAAACTTCCTTACAAGTGCATAAATATTAGTCTCTTTTGCTAGCAGAATGGATGATAGATGCTTAAATTCCACCACCCCCCCCCCCCCCCCCCCCCCCCCCCCACACACACACATTTCTGAAAGAGAAAAGAAAACTTCTTTTTTTTTTTTTTTACTCAATTTGTGTTTCCAGATGTCCAGGGTCAAAGGTTGGAAATAAAAGTATCAAGTTTCTGCCTACTCTAACCAGACAGCATGTACAAATATGGGAGAGCTTTCCAGAGAGTGTTCTTGTGCACTTTTATATTTTCTTTTGCCTCTCCTAGTGAGAGGCCCATATCCACTCTGCTTAATAATGCCATCTAACTGCACTTTGTAAGTGGTCTAGGTCTCTTGTATTTATTTTTCAGTTAATTGACTGCATTGTGAACCCTTAAAATGCTTATTATGAGTGCATAAATTTGAAAAGTTGCTAATTCTTTTCTTGAGTTTGACATGCCATGTTCTACTTGGTAACATTTGATATTCTCTCTTTGATAACTAACTCAATATAAGATGAGAGAGAGAGGGTGAAGTAATAAAAAATAGAGACATAATGAACTTGATTCTTTTTTTGTTCCACTGAATGGTTAACCTTTAACAATTACTTTAAATTTAAGAAAACATTTTTTTCCTGGCCATATTTTTAAAGAAAATATTCTGGAAATTGACATTTTACCACAAATATATTAAAAGACTAGGGGCCCAGTGGATGAATTCCTGCACCTTGAAAGGAACTGTGGGCTGCGAGGCTGTGGTGGGCACAGGGACAGGTCTGGGCCCATTCTCTGTGCCCCTGCCCAGCACCTCCTCTGTGGCTCCTGGTCCCCTGTTTGCCAGCAGCCCCACTCCTGCTGCCACCACTCCCATATGCTGATGACCCTGGCCCTGCTCACACCCGCTGACTACGCAGAGTGATTGGGGCCAGCGCCAGCAACGGGTGCAAGCAGGGGCCTGCGCTGTCAGCAGGTGCAAGCAGTGGTTGCTGCCCCAATTGCCCCTCAGGAGCAGGGGGAGGTGGAGAAGCCCTCAGGGGTGATCGGGGCTGGCAGCCACTGTTTGCACCCACTGATGGCACCAAGTGATAGGCACCGGCGCCAGCCACTAGCAGCAGGTGCGAGCGATGGCTCCAGCACCAGCTCTGGGTACAAGCAGGCTGGCGCCAGCAGTGGGTGTGAGTGGCAGCTTCAGCGCCAGCAGCAGGACCATCTCCACCAGCGAGTGCGAGCGGCGGCTGCTGACCCTGATCACCCCTCAGGAGCAGGGGGAGATGGAGAAGCCCTGAGGGGTAATCGGGGCCAGCAGCCACTGCTCGTACCCACTGACAGCACTGAGTTATTGGGCTGGCGTTGAGGGCTGGAGGCAAGTGCGAGCAGCAGCTCCAGCACCGACAGCAGGTTCAAGTGGGGATGGTGCCGGCAGCAGGTGTGAGCACCGGGTGGGACTGTGTCGCATAAGAGCAAGGAATTTTCAGTAACCACCAGAGGCTCACCCCGATGACAGCGACCAGTGCCTCACCTTGGTCTGGCACCCCCACTCATCTCTTCCACTATTCCACCATGGCTGACGCCCACCATGTTCCGCGCGTGCCCCCAGGTGGTCAGCGTATGTCATAGCAACCAGTTGTTCAGTTGTTCGGTTGTTCGGTAGTTCAGTTGTTCTGCTATTCAGTCTATTTGCATATTAGACTTTTATATATATAGACTAGAGGCCTGGTGCATAAAAATTTGTGCACTCGCGGCGGGGGTCCCTCAGCCAGGACTGTGCCCATTCACAGTCCAGGACCCCTTGGGGGATGTCCACCTGTCAAATTAGGCCCGCTCCCTTGGGGATCAGGCCTAAGCTTGCGGTCAGACATTCTTCTGGCAGCCAGGGAGCCCTCAGGGGATGTCCAACTTAGGCCCCCAAGGGATCAGGTCTAAACCATTAGTTGGACATTCTTAGTGCTGCCACAGAGGTGGGAGAGGCTCCTGCCACCACCACTGCGCTGGCCAGCCATGAGCCAGCTTCTGGCTGAGTGGCACTCCCCATATGGAAGTGCACTGACCACCAGGGGGCAGCTCCTGCATTGAGTGTCTGCCCCCTGGTGGCCAGTGCGCATAATAGCAACCGGTCATTCTGCCGTTCAGTCAATGTGCATATTAGCCTTTTATTATTATTA
>NW_005356635.1:7910177-7912016 GCF_000412655.1 Myotis brandtii
ATTTAAAGTGGGTTTTGTTTTTGATTCACCCTCATAATCTGTCTTTTTTAATTGGTGTTTATGCCACTGACTTTCAGAGTGCTTACTGATAGAGTTACTGCCATATCAGGCGGCTTCTGGGGCTTCTGGGTCCGGCCCGCCTTGCCTGCCGGGACCCGATCAGGTCCCGGGCAGCAAGGGGGGCCGGCTTCTGAGGTTTCTGGGTTCCGCCCGCCTTGCCGCCCGGGACCCGCTGGATGGCGGCGCGCTGGTGGCTTGCGCTGTCCTGCCCTCCCTGCAGTATGCAAATTAGCCGCCATCTTTGTTGGTGGTTAATTTGCATATTACACTTATTAGCTAATGAGAGGCATAGCAAAGTTATGGTCAATTACCATGTTTGTCTATTATTAGATAGGATTCCTTTCAAAGGCTTAATTAGGATGTCAACTTGAGATACCATATTATAAAAATAAACGTAGAGCAACATCCATGACTTTTGTTTTTTTCTTCATGAAATATACTAAATAGTTTATAGTGTTACATTATTAAGAACAAATATATAATGAGCAATTATTAGAGAAGTGCTTATCACTGAGCAAGAATAACAAGAAAAAATGATTCTTCCCTTCCATTAAGTTTCAGTTGGATTAGTATAAGTGCTCTTTTTTTTTTTCTATAGTATATTTAGTGCATTGAGCCTTTTCTGTGAATATTAGAACAAAGGACATCTCCTGAAACAGTCTGTAAAACTGCATGTCTAACCAATGCCTCAAAGCCCAAAGGGAGGAAGCCACAGAGAAGAGTGAAGGAAGACAGGGAAAACTGGGTGGGAGAAAAGAGAAAAGTTATGAGGGTAATAAAATAGAAATACTAATTAATCCATTATCTTTTGTCAACATGGGAGAACATAACATAGGAAACAACGTGATACAACTGTAAGAACAGCCAGTGGATTTGGGTTCTGTTCTCAAAACCTCAGGCCTTCCATTTTAGCTGATACAAACATGCATATTCAGGAGAGTTTCTTGTGTTTCTTTTTAAATGACCATCAATGAGCCATAGGATGACTTCTTACAAGATCTGCTAATAGCTTTCAAAATCTGTATTTCACTAAGGACAACTGTTGTTCTTTGCTCTCTTAAGAGTTTAATGGTGTATAAAAATGCCATAGATTTCTTGACAGTAATTTTGTATCCTACTACATTGCCAAATTCATTTATCAAGTCTAATAATTTTTTATGGAGTCCTTAGGGTTTTCTAGGTACAGTATCATGTCATCTGCAAATAATGATAGTTTTACATCTTCTTTTCCAATTTGTCTAATTGCTATTGCTAACATTTCCAGTACTATGTTGAACAGGAGTGATCAAACAAGTGGGCATCCCTGCCTTGTTCCTGTTCTTAGGTGAAATGGTTTTAGTTTTTGCCCATGGAAAGAAAGATTTAAAAGACAATCCCATTAACCATCGCACCAAAAAAATTAAGATACCTAAGAATAAACTTAACTGAGGAGGTAAAAGACCTCTACCCAGAAAACTACAAGACACTGAAAAAGAGATAGAGGAAGACATGAAGAGATGGAAGAACATACCATGTTCATGGATTGGTAGAATCAACATAATTAAAATGTTCATACTACCCAAAGCAATCTATAGATTCAATGCACTCCTCATTAAAATACCAACGACATATTTCACAGACCTAGAACGAACTCTCCAAAAATTCACCTGGAATAAAAAAAGATCCCTGAATAGATGCAGCAATCCTGAGAAATAAGAAAAAAGTAGGAGGGATCTCAATACCAGATATCAAGCTATATTACAAAGCCACTGTTCTCAAAACTGTCTGGTACTGGCACAA
>NW_005356635.1:7912756-7934136 GCF_000412655.1 Myotis brandtii
TTCCTCAAAAAACTAAAAATGGAACTCCCATTTGACCCAGTGATCCCACTTCTAGGAATATATCCCAAGAAATCAGAAACACCAATGAGAAAGGATATATGCACCCCTATGTTCATAGCAGCACAATTTACAATAGCTAGGATTTGGAAACAGCCTAAGTGCCCATCGGGAGATGAGTGGATTATAAAACTGTGGCACATCTACACAATGGAATACTACCCTGCTGTAAAAAGGAAGAAACTCCTACCATTTGCAACAGCATGGATGGATCTGGAGAGCATTATGCTAAGCAAAATAAGCCAGTCAGAGAAGGATAAATATCACATGATTTCACTCATTTGTGGAATATAATTAACAACAGAAACTGATAAACAAAAACAGATCCAGAGCAGAGAAGCATGGATCAGACCATCTAACCTCAGAGGGAAGGTAGGGGAAGGTGGGGGTAAGGGGGAAAGATCAACCAAAGGATTTGTATGCATGCATATAAGCCTAACCAATGGACACAGGGGGGTGAGGGCATGAGCGGAGGGTTGGGGGACAAGGGGGGGATAAGGACACCTATGTAATATCTTAGTCAATAAAAAAAGAAAAAGAGCAGGGAGAACGTAATTAATTTCAACTAAAGTGTCTCAGAAAACTTTATATTTCTGGTCTTCTGATACACTCACTCTCTACTTTTTGAAATTAGTACCATTGATGAATTGATTGTCTTATCATTTCTCTTTTTTTTCATTGTAAAAGATTAAGAGGAAAGGAAATGTTCAGAATTTTTATGTATATGTGTTTGCCATGAGGTCTTCTCCTTGTCAATGCTCATCTCTCTACACATTATTCTACTAATTCTGGAATGACTTGGAAATAGTTTTTGCCAAATGATGGAAGATTGAAATAAATCCCAAATTTAACTTCCCTTCACTACTTATTCTTCTCTTTCCTGAAACTTCCCTAATCCTTCTCTCAATGAAATAACAATGGCAACAATTTTCTTGAGATTTTTTTTCTCGAATCCAAAGCAAGTAATTTCAAAATGTTCTTTTAAAATAATGTTATTGTTATGACCTTTTATTCTAGAGTAATATTATTAATACTTGCAAATTCAACCAATGTCTTTTATCCTAATGAGACATTGACTGTAAAGCTCTATTTTAACCAGATGGGGATGTTTCATCAGGAAATTTCACTTTTATAGAGCAAAAAAGGATTCTCCTACAACTGTGGAAGTACAGATGGCAAAAACCACCTGTGTTTTCAAGATTTGAACATGAAATAAGAGACTCTTAAAAATATTTTGAAGATATTTCAGTGTGGTGCTAGTTCTATATAATAAAAGCATAATATGCAAATCGACCGAATGGCAGAATGACCAGTTTGCAGGGGCAGGGCCAGCGGGCAGAGGGAGGGAACTGTGATAGGGAGGCAGCAACCAGCGGCAGCAGAGGGGTGATGGGGGAGGGGGGCTGGCACCGTCTCCTAATTGGCCCAGCAGTGGCAGTGTAGCAGCAGGGTAAAGGGGGTGGCCATGTCCCTTGATCACCCATGCGGTCCCCTCCCACAGAGGGAGGCCAGACTGCGGCTTAGTCCCGCTCCCTGGAGAGCGGGCCTAACCTGTCAGTAGGACATCCCCTGAGGACTCCCAGACTGTGAGAGGGCATAGGCCAGGCTGAGGGACCCTCCCCCATAGTGCCTCTAGTTTATATGATTTACATTAGTTAGATATTTGCAAGTTGGACTATATTTGTTTACTAGTGGCCTGGTGCACAGATTTGTGCACCTATGGGGGTCCCTTAGCCTGGCCTGTGCCCTCTCACAATCCAGGACCCCTCGAGGGATGTTGAATTGCTGGTTTCAGCCTGATCCCCACAGGCCAGGCTGAGGGACCCCACCAGTGCACAAATCCATGCACCAGGCCTCTAGTATGCATGTAAGATCTTTGGTTAATCTCTTCCAACCTCTCCCATCCTGCTTTCCCTCTGAGATTCATCAGTCTGTTCTGTGTTTCCATGCCTGTGTGTTGAGCGTCTGCCCCCTGGTGGTCAGTGTGCATCATAGTTACCGGTCAAACAGTTGAATTGTCACTTAGGCTTTTATATATATAGACTAGAGGCCCAGTGCATGAAAATTCATGCACTGGAGGGGAGGGATCCTCAGCCAGGCCTGCTCACAGTCTGGGAGCCCTCAGGGGTAGGAGGCGACCCGACCATCAGGGGAAGGTGATGCCCCCATCACACCTCTGCTGCTGCCACTGCCGGCAGTGCCAGCCACAGCCGGCCCTGGTTACCTGAGCCTTGGGTGGCCCTGGGCAGCTGGGCAGCCGCCATCCAAGGCTTGCCTGTGCCTTGGGTGTTGAATGGGCAGCCAACATCTGAGGCTTGCCTGCACCTCGGGCTGGCCCTGGGTGGCTGAGGGCGGGTCCAGCCACACTGTGTGCCTGCCGCCCCTCCAGCGGGGCTGAAAGGACTGGGGGACTCCGACGGGGCTGAGGGGACTGGGTGCCGCCATCTTGTGGCTATGGGAGCCGCCATCATTGTGATGGTGTGACAGTCAATTTGCATGGTCTGTCATTATTAGATAGGACTAGGGGCCCAGTGCACAAATTCATGCACCTTGAAAAGAACTGAGGGCTGCGAGGCTGCGATGGGCACAGGGGCGGGTCTTGGCCCATCCTCTGTGCCTCTGGCTGACCCCTCCCACCACAGCCCCTGGTCCTCTGTCTGCCAGCAGCCCCACTCCCACTGTCACCACTCCCACACACTGACGGTGCCAGTCCCGCTCGCACCTGCTGACGGCACTGACTGATTGGGCAGTGGGTGCGAGAGGTTGCTACCAGCCCAGATCACCCCTCAGAAGCAGGGGGAGGTGGAAAAGCCCTGAGGGGCAATCAGGGCAGGCAGCCACTGCTCCCACCTGCTGATGGCACCAAGTGATCAGGGCCGGCAACAGGCACCAGCAGTGGGTGCAAGTGGCAGCTCTGGTGCTGGCAGCGGGTGTGAGTGGGGCTGGTGCTAGCAGCAGGTGTGAGCACTGGGTGGGACCGTGGCATACAGGAGCAAAGAATTTTCAGTAACCACCAGAGTCTCGCCCCGATGACAGTGACCTGTGCCCTGCCTTGGTCTGGCGCCCCCCCTCACCTGCTCCTCTATCATGCAGCAGCTGATACCTTCCATGTTCTGGGCTCTGCTGCCTGCTGCTGATGCCTGCTGTGTTCTATATGCGCCCCCTGGTGGTCAGTGCACATCATAAAGACCGTTTGGTTGTTCGGTTGTTCTGCCATTTGGTCTATTTGCATATTAAGGTTTTATACATAGAGAGAGAGATATTTGCATCTTGCTTGCAAAAATAATTTTGTTATCAACTGCCCTTTCTCTATCCAAGTAAAGCATTGGTAAGTTTGTAAACATATATATAATAGTATTTTAAGATGGAAGGTAAGATGTAGTGGGTTTTTTTTTTTAAGTCTCTTGAGCTGGAACTGTACGTCAGTTCTCTTGCCATTTCACAGTTTGTTTTAATTTCATTTCATTTTATTTTATTTTTTTTTAAATATATTTTATTGATTTTTTACAGAGAGGAAGAAAGAGAGATAGAGAGTTAGAAACATCGATGAGAGAGAAACATCGATCAGCTGCCTCCTGCACATCTCCTACTGGGGATGTGCCTGCAACCCAGGTAAATGCCCTTGACCGAAATCGAACCTGGGACCTTTCAGTCCGCAGGCCGACGCTCTATCCACTGAGCCAAACCGGTTTCGGCTAATTTCATTTTATAAAGTTCCTTGTTCTTAGACAAATGCTGTATTCTCCACATGGATAGCTATTCATAGATTAGTAACTATTAATTAGTAACTATTAATATACTTTTGTTTATATTACACTTTAACTGCTATTACTTTATCACATTTGTAAAGAAAAATAAGTGTGTTAACAAAATGTTTTATTTATTTGATCATCAACATTTTAAATATGTATTTAAAAATAATTTTTTAGGATACAAAGTTTTCTTTATATTTGGGGGGAAGGGATGCCACACTTCTACTCAAGAGAAACATTTTTATCAGCACAGAAGTGGTGTTTTTGTTTGTTTGTTTGTTTGCTTGTTTGTTTTCACTTATCATGCCATGAATTCATAGGGAATGGGTTGCAGTGGCTCAGGCTCTTTTCCATTGGTTCTCACAAAACGTGCGTCTCTGGGTGGAGCAGGCTGACACTTCAGTTGAACCCTAGTACCTTTCTTTTTGGCTTCCTTCTTTTTCTGATAATTTTCCTTCACATATTTCAGGAAGCTATCTCGGCTCTAAGAGTGCTTAATATGCTCAATATGCACAGTAATTCTCTTGGCAAGAATCTTGCCCTTAACTTGCTTGTTCACAATAATGCCCACTGCATGCTGGGTGACATTGTAGACTTTTCTAGTTTTGCCCTGGTAACATTTGTGGGTCATTCCTTTTTGAACAGTGCCCATTCCCTTGATGTCCACAATATCATCTTTCTTGTAGATTTGCATATATGTGGCCAAAGGAACAGCTCCATGTTTTCTGAAAGGCCTAGAGGACACATACTGGATGCCTCTCCTCTTTCCCTTTTGGGGAATTACAGGAAGATGGCAGTTCTGGCTGAAAGGCTCAAATATGTATTGATTAAGTTATATATCATGCTTTACTGTGTGTGTCTCTGATGTGAATTGAGAAATTCTTTGAAGTAATTAGCTTAAAAATACCTATGAATGAGAACACACAAATATACATATAAAAGGACAACTTGTCACTTAATTTTCTCCCTATTTTGTTTCAAACAAGGAAAAAATATTATAGGTTACAAAGCTTACTCAAAATTATTTATGAAGCATAAATAAACTATAAATATTATCCTATATAATAAAAGGCTAATATGCAAATCAACCAAACGGCAGAACGACCAGCTGCTATGATGTGCACTGACCACCAGGGGGCAGACGCTTAATGCAGGAGCTTCCCCCTGGTGGTCAGTGCACTCCCACAGGGGGAGTGCTGCTCAGCCAGAAGCCCTGAGCCAGGCTCATGGCTGGCAAGCGCAGCTGCAGCAGGCCAGGGGGAGCAAGCCTAAGCCATCAGCCGGACATCCCCCAAGGGTTGCTGGACTGCGAGAGGGTGCAGGCTGGGCTGAGGGAACCCCCTGGGTGCACGAATTTCATGCACTGGGCCTCTAGTAAATTTATAATTGTGTATTACAAATAAGGGTACAAAAGAAATTCTTCAAATCTGACTATAATGCCTTACTTTTTAGGTTACTTTGTCACAGCTCTACACCTAGCATAAGTGGAAAATAAAAATAATGGCAATAAGGTAACACTTAAAAGGAGGAGAAATTGGAGGAGGAGGAGGAAAAAGAGAAAAAATGCATCCTAAATATTTAGTAGTATAATAAACACTCCAACACCACCTCCCATATGTGGGGGGCAGTTACTTCTAGGAATTTCAAAGAAGCTGTTCCACCAGGTTCCATAAACCTGTCCACTATGATTATAACACACTTTCCATTCTGATCTTTTTTCTTGTGTGGCTCTCATTTAACCAATTCTATGGCCTGAAAAACTGTCTGTTCTTCAACAGAAAACTAGGGATGAATGACCATTCAGAGGAAAACACATTTTTCTTTACTTTTAACATGATTTAAAATATTAAATTAAATATTATTTGATAAATTAAGCATTGGGGAATTTCACATTAAAAACATGTATTTTTAGCATAATGGGCTGAGCTGAGCAAGAACAGCACCTACTTCCCATGGATGGCATAAGGGTTCAATTAGATAATTATTAACAATAACAATAACATTTATTGTTTACTGTGTACCTAACACTGGGCATAGATTATTGAGTCAGTCTACAACAAGTGTTTAGCACAGTGCCTAACTCTTAATAAGCATTGAAGAAATAGTAGACATTATTATCATTGCTAATTTTCCCAACCTTCATGCAAGACATATTATCTCCATTTCCCAGATGAGAAACTTGAGGCTCAGGACAAGTAGCTAGCTCAACAATACTAGACATTTTTACTTAATAACTATCTTACTATGTAAGTATTATTATCATTTTGTGAATGAAAATTCTGTCGTTCAAAAAAGATAACTTGAGTGAATGACTTTGGCTTCAAAGTTCCTGCTGACCCACATCCTAGTAAATTCTATCTTCTCTGTGTGCAGTCAACTCACTATTCTCTCTGATCCATGAGATAGAAAAGCTCCTAGAGATGAGTACAAGGAAGTATGTATGTTTTGAGGTGGGAGGGTGGCAGGGAAGGGTTGGAGGAAAACTTACTGTTGACACTTGTAGCAGCCAATTTATAGCAACATTTACAAGGCCTTATTATATTCCAGCTCCTCTGCTAAGTACTTTACATAAATTATCAATTTAATTTCACAATAACCCTAAGGAGTACATATTGCTATTGTACTCATTGATGGATAGAGGCCACTGATTCTCTTATGACTTAAACAGTCATGTCACATAACTAGTAAGGAACAGAGTCAGGACAAAATAAGGATTGTAGACCATAAAAAGGATTCTTCTACAAATACAAAAGTATGCATTCTGATATTTATCATTTATTGAGTAACTCATTGGTGCATATTCCTCAACCCTAGAGTTTGAGGTTCTTTTTTTAATAGTTTATAACTTAGAGTGGTTGGAATTCCAGAAATCTATATTATGATGTTGTTTTTAAAATGTATTAAAAAGAAAAATAAATAAAAATGTATTAAAATGTATTACATGAAGTATCTTGAGCGATTAACCTGGCAAGGTGGAAGAGTGAATTGGAATGAAGAGTGATTGTGAGAGGTGAATACTAGACAAAAAACTAATGCAATAGTTCAGGCACATCCTGATTAGGGTCTTGGTAGGGATGTGGAAACACTGGTTCTCCTTAAACCTGAAGGATATATATAGGTAATATCAACATAACCTGTTGATTGAATTTATAGGTAAAAACAGTCTACAATCACATATGGACAAAGGCACATCACATTAAACATAATACAAAACTGCTTCCAAATGAGAAAATAATTTCCAATAAATTCACTACTAATGTTTTATTTTTATTTATTGATTGATTTTTAGAGGAAGGGAGGGAGGAAGAGAGAGAGGGAGAGTGACAGAGAGAGATATTGATTTGCTGTTCTAATTATTTAGGCATTCATTTGTTGATTCTGTTATGTCCCCTCACCAGTGATTGAACCCACAACTTGCTCTAACAAACAGTTATCTGGTCAGGACCATAAACATTTTCTGATGTAAATGGATAATTGTTTCAAATTTCTTTATTTAACTTTTAACTTAGCATTTATTTATTTAGCAGTTTCTCAAGGAGTGTGATTTTTAATCATACCATATACTACATGTGAAACAACTCCAACCAATAAAAGAGATAAAAAAAGAATAAGATCGCCATAGCCAGTTTGGCTCAGTGGATAGAGTGCTGGCCTGTGGACTAGAGGGTCCCAGGTTCGATTCTGGTAAAGAGCACATATCTCAGTTGCAGGCTTAATTCCTGGCTCTGGTCAGGGCGCATGTGAGAGGCAACCAGTCAATGTGTCTCTCTCACATCGATGTTTCTCTCTCTCTGTCTCTCCCTTTCCCTTCCATTTTTTCCAAAAATCAATGGAAAACAACAACAACAAAAGAATAAGATTGTGCCCTAACCAGTTTGGCTCAATGGATAGAGTGTCAGCCTGCGGACTCAGGGTTCCCAAGTTTGATTCTGGTCAAGGGCATGTACCTTGGTTGCGGGCACATACCCAGTAAGGAGTGTGCAGGAGGCAGCTGATCAATGTTTCTCTCTCATTGATGTTTCTAACTCTCTATCCCTCTGCCTTCCTCTCTGTAAAAAATCAATAAAATATATTTTAAAAAATATTTAAAAAAGAATAAGATTGCAGTTTTTAAAAATCTTTACCATATTCCCACATTTTCCCATTTCAGAATAGATACATTCTTACATTGTGTCTATGCTTTCAGAAATTATATGTAATCATATTTCTATAAGTTCAAACATATTAGTATTATGATTGAATGTTTCTTACTAATGAAATCTTATGGTAAATTATTTGCTGTTAAAATAATCAACCTAATGTATCTGATTGTCAATCTTGAATCTCATAATCTTTCATGCTTCCTTAGAGTAACACTTATATTGTTATTTGGTCAATCAATTTATAAAATGAGCCTTCCTATATAGAGAGACAAAGAACAATACTGAATCCTCTATACTAATAAAAGGGTAATATGTAATTAGACTGGGAGACCGGCCAGGGAGGGCAGTTGGGGGCCATCAGGCCTGCCCGGGGGGGGGCAATTGGGGGCCATGAGGCCAGCAGGGAAGGGCAGTTGGGGTCCATGAGGCCAGCAGGGGAGGGCAGTTGGGGGTGAGCAGGCCGGCAGGCAGAGTGGTTGGGGGTGATCGGGCAGGCAGGCAGGTGAGCAGTTTGGAACCAGCAGTCCCAGATTGTGAGAGGGATGTCTGAGGGGTCCCGGATTGAAGAGGGTGCATGCTGGGCTGAGAGACCCCCCGTGCACGGATTTTGTGCACCAGGCCACTAGTATATAATGAAAGGCTAATATGCAAATTGACTGAACGGTGGAATGACCAGTTGCTGTGAAGTGCACTGACCACCAGGGGGCAGACACTCAATACAGGAGCTGCCCCCTGGTGGTCAGTGAGCTCCCACAGGGGGAGTGCCACTCAGTCAGAAGCTGGGATCACGGCTGGCAAGCACCGTGGTGGTGGCGGGAGCCTCCCCCGCCTCTGCGGCAGCGCTAAAAATGTCCGACTGCTGGCTTAGGCCTTCCCCCCACCCCCCATCAATTGGACATCCCCCGAGGGCTCCCAGACTGTGAGAAGGCACAGGCCAGGCTGAGGAATGCCCCCTCCCCCCGAGTGCACGAATTTTATGCACTAGGCTTCTTGTTACAAAATAATAATCTTGGGGAAAGTTGCAAGAAATAAGAAGTTTATTTTCTAATTTGGATGAAAAAAATTGAGCAGTTTAGCATTTTAATGTCAGTAATTGTTAAGGTATTTTTAAGTATATTTTATCCTACAGAGAATGTGCCAAGTCTCATTTTTTCATCTGTTTTTCAATTAATTGCAGTGTTGTGATATAGGAAACATAAAACAATCTCATAACAAGTGATACAGTGAGTTAAATTTGATTCATGGAATCTGATGATTTCTTGAAAAATATCTATTTTCTTTCATGTCTCTCTTTTGCTCAGTTGAAAGGATGAGTTATAATGATCGCAAAAAGCTATAGATTTTTATAGCACAAAAACTAAAACAGAAACTCAAATCAGGATCTTGTCATGAAGAGGTGAGAAAATTAGGCTCTGCCCAGGCCCCAGATGTGTGTGTATTTTCACACAATAATGGCACCACATTCTTTGGCCACTCCCATGTGCTACTAGAGTGTATGATTAGTGATGAATGTTCACTTAACTGGAACAAACCAGCCAACTCTTTCTTGAGTAGCAAATAAACCCAGAAAGTTCTGCCCTGTCACAGCTATTTAACAATTTTAGAAAGATCTTCAGTATTTATATTTCACATATAAGACGCTAGCTTTATGTGAAGCTCCAATCTCTGTTTGGGCATGCACATTCTAATTGAATGAAAAAAATATGTACCAGCGAGAAAAAAATATGATGTATAAATTAATAACAAAATGTTGTCCAACATAAACCCTGTTTCCTATTTTTATTTTTATCATTTTTATAAATGTTGGAATATTAATACAATAATGAATATATGTGGATAAACTATTTATGACATTGTTATGATCAGACGACTTGTTGATATTTAAATAAAAAAAAAAGAATCAGTAAATAAGGTAACTGGTTTAGTGTTTACACAGATATTATAACATTGAGTTCATGAATTAAAGGGTTTATATTAGTAACTAATTGCAGTAATTATTAGCTGTAATTAATTATAGTTTTTTCATTCTCCAAAAGAATGACTTTCAAGCATATTTAAACTTAAAGTACATTGCATTTTATAACAAGAATCTGAAATCTGATAATAAAAGTCTAGTGAAGTCTTAATAAATATTAAAAGAAATGTATGTCCTCTTCCTTAAGCTAAAACATTCTAACTCTAACCATTTACATATGCAATGAACATGAATTAATTTTACTATCTTGTTGATGTCATTTTTATTGATATTGGCCTTTAATTGATTTTTTTTAGCCAAAATGTAGCCACAAGAGCTATAGTGTTAAAGTGTGAAGTTTCTTCTAAGAGATTTAATGGGAGTTTAATTACCGAGGTGGGCATTAGAGGAAGTCAACTAGAGATTTAAGAAAGACTTTGAAGGAATGTCAAGGAATTTGACATGGAATTCACAACCATGTTTTTGGGGATATATTTTTCATGGATGTAATAGTTGGCCAATGCTGATTAACAATAAAGTTAAGTTGTTGTTAGAAGAGAATGGGAAAGTATGTAACATGACCTACTTCAAATACCTGACCTGGGGAGTTACAGGAAAAAAAGTTATGACTCAGTGGAAGCTGAAATGGAGAAGGAAAATCAGGAGGAATTCCTTTTAAAATGTTCCAACTTGCCATAGTTTTGTTCTCACAGTTTCTAATGTAAATTTTACTTACTGTTGGGAATGATATATCTATGAAAAAGATGTTAAGTATTGCCAGCAGACAGGGAAGGAGAAATAGTACCCAGAAGTCAGCATGGTGGAGGGTAAGAGCACTGTACGGGGAGTCAGGACTGGGTTCCAGCCTGGGTCTGTGACCACGGAGTTGTAGGACTTGACTCCGGTCACTTACCCATCTAGAATTCTGTGTCTTTGTTAAACAAGTGTGGTGCATTAAAGCACCTCTTAGTTTAGATGATATTCCAGGTTATAGACTTGACTATGTCTGGAATTTAGAGGGTCTTTTAAAAAAATTATGTCAGAGAGGGCACTTTATTTTTCTCAACTAGAGTGAGAATTATCTCCACTCTCATCATATTGAGAAAGAGCTACAAGTGTCTGTTGAAGTGGCATGTGAGATATAATTGTGTCACCATTCTGATGTGGACTTCCTCAGGAGTGTTATTGACTATGCACCTATGACAATCAACTTAGGAACAAACACTGCATTTTAATTTGCTGCAACAAGTCATTCAGTGGGGGTTTTCTCCTGTATGTAGTTTATTCTTAACTAGAGGCCCAGTGCATGAAATTCGTGCATGGGGGGGGCTGGCCTGCACCCTCTCTAATCCGGGAACCCTCGGAGGATGTCCAACTGCCTCTCACACTCCAGGACTTCTGGCTCCTAACTGCTTGCCTGCCTGCCTGATCACCCCTAACCACTTCTGCCTGCCTGCCCCTAACAGCTCCCCTGCTGGCCTGATTGCCCCTAACTGCCTCTGCCTCACCCCGCACCTGGGACCCAGGATTCCCTCCCTTTGGCGGGCCACAGGCACCCAGGACCCAGGCCACAGGCTGGCTGATCCCCATTCCTCTCTCACAAGCTTATTTGTGCCTGGCTGGTCCCCATTCCTCTCTCCCCAGTGTTGAGTGTCTGAGCCATTACGGTGTGAGCCCAGTGCATGAAATTCGTGCATGGGGGGGGCTGGCCTGCACCCTCTCTAATCCGGGAACCCTCGGAGGATGTCCAACTGCCTCTCACACTCCAGGACTTCTGGCTCCTAACTGCTTGCCTGCCTGCCTGATCACCCCTAACCACTTCTGCCTGCCTGCCCCTAACAGCTCCCCTGCTGGCCTGATTGCCCCTAACTGCCTCTGCCTCACCCCGCACCTGGGACCCAGGATTCCCTCCCTTTGGCGGGCCACAGGCACCCAGGACCCAGGCCACAGGCTGGCTGATCCCCATTCCTCTCTCACAAGCTTATTTGTGCCTGGCTGGTCCCCATTCCTCTCTCCCCAGTGTTGAGTGTCTGAGCCATTACGGTGTGATGGCATGAGGGCGTGAAAACCATTTGCATATTAGCTCTTTATTATATAGGACTAGAGGCCCGGTGCACAAAAATTTGTGCACTCAGGGGGGGCATTCAGCCCGGTCTGTGCCCTCTCGCAGTCTGGGACCCCTCGGGGGATGTCCACCTGCTGGCTTAGGCCTGCTCCTCAGACCTAAGCTGGAAGTCCGACATTCTTCTGGCAGCCCGGGAGCCCTCTGGGGATGTCCACTTGCCAGCAGGGAGCAGGCCTAAGCTGCAGTCGGACATCCTTAGCACTGCTGAGGAGGCAGGAGAGGCTCCTGCCACCACTGTTGTACTGGCAGCCGTCAGCCTGGCTTGTGGCTGAGCAGAGCTCCCCCTGGGAGCGCACTGACCACCAGGAGGCATATCCTACATTGAGCGTCTGCTCCCTGGTGGTCAGTGTGTGTCATAGTGACCAGTCATTTCCAGTCGTTCTGCTGTTAGGGTCAATTTTCATATTACCCTTTTATTATATAGGATAGAGGCCTGGTGCATGGGTGGGGGCTGGCTGGTTTGCCCTGAAGGGTATCCCGGATCAGGGTGGGGGTCCTGCTGGGGTGCCTGGACAGCCTGGGTGAGGGGCTGATGGCTGTTTGCAGGCTGGCCATAGCCCCTTCAGGTTGGGGGTCCCTGCTGGGGTGGCTGGCCAGCATGCTTGGCCAGCCTGGGTGAGGGACTGAGGGCTGTTTTCAGGCTGGCCACCCCCCCTTCAGGATGGGGGTCCTCACTGGGTTGTCTGGCCAGCCTGGGTGAGGGGCTGATGGCTGTTTGCAGGCTGGTCACGCCCCCAATGGGGACTCTCACACCATGGGGGTGTGACCAGCCTGGGTGAGGGGCTGAGGGCCAATTTCATGCTGGCCACAGCCCCTTCAGGGTAGGAGGTCCTGCTGGGGTGCCTGGCCAGCCTGGGTGAGGGACTGAGGGCTGTTTTCAGGCTGGCCACAGACCCTTCAGGGTGGGTGGGGTCCCGCTGGGGTGCCTGGCCAGCCTGGGTGGGGGGCTTATGGCTGTTTTCAGGCTGGTCAAGCCCCCCAATGGGAACCCTCACCCCATGGGATTGTGGCCAGCCTGGTTGAGGGGCAGAGGGCTGTTTTCAGGCCGGCCTCAACCCCTTCAGCACGGGGCCCCCACTGGGGTGCCTGGCCAGCCTGGGTGAGGGGCTGATGGCCGTTTTCAGGCGACCACACCCGTGGGCTGGAAGCAGGTTTCTGGGATTTATTTAACTTCTATAACTGAAACTTTGTAGCCTTAAGTGGAGCCCAGGTCGTGGAAGTCTGGGTTGCCTCTGGCAATAGAGGCTCCCAGCCCCTTCTTGAGCAGAGGCCACGCCGGCTGGAAGCAGGTATCTGGGATTTATTTATCTCCTATAATTAAAACATTGAAGCCTTGAGTTGAGCTCAGGGCCGGCCAGGGCAGGCGGGAAGCTTGGCTTCCTCCATCACCGGGGCAACCCAAGCTTCCTGCTCACTTCAGCTCCATGGCTGCTGCCATCTTTGTGATGGAGTGAGGGAGTGACAGTTAATTTGCATATTACTCTTTTATTAGATCGGATAGTATAGCTATATTAGGAAAGGTTTATTAAAGGATACTAATTTGGCAGAAAGTGAAGCCAAAATTTCTGTTAGGGTCTGAGTTTGTTGTCTCATGAAATCAAAGAATGAGTTCATGGACACAGAGGTAAGTGAAAGCAAAGTTTTATTCTCTCTCTAGGAGTAGATATATGCCCTGCTGGCTTCTGATTGGTTCTCTCAAAGAATTCTACCTTAGCAACATCCTTGGGATTGGTTATTTCATACATCTCACTGCCTCGTTTTTGGTTATCTGCAAGCTGCCTGCCTTAGCAACATCTATACATTTTAAAGCTCAAGTTCCTTCCACAGGGAAGGACCTGATTGAGGGCTGCCATATCAGGTCCAAGGTGATGTCACTACCTGCATTCTGCCCACATCTGAAATGTTCTACCTACCCAACCCCACCACCACCAGTGGTCCTGTCCTTAACTGCCTAGCCCTCTTCTATCTCCTCAAAAGCACTGAGTGTTTGGGGAAACTATAAGTCTGAAAGAGGAAAAGAATTAAGTTGTAATCTTTCTTCTGCCAAAGCTATAAATATAAATGAATGATTAAATAGTGAGAGCTATGAAAGATGCCATTGTATTTTTAATGAAGAAAAAAGCATATATATATATGTGTGTGTGTGTGTGTGTGTGTGTGTGTGTGTGTGTGTGTGTGTGATAAGTTTGCTTTGTGAGCTACATGGAAGTGGTATTAATGCAGAGAAATGATGTGGATATCAGGATGGAGATAATCATTAGTCTGATTAAATGTCCCTAGAAAGGCTGAGTCAACTAAAAGAAAGACAGTAAGTGATGCTCTTTGAATCAATACTGCTTTATATTTTGCAGTGAAAGAACCACATCCCTCACCCACATTTTTATTTTCCCTCAAATTAAAGCAAATCAGGTCCAGGCTATTGTATTATACTAATTAGTCACAACATGCTTACTGTTTAGGTGCTCTGTTGCCCACACACCTTATTTATTTGTAGATATTGCAATGTAATCTTTCATAACAGTTTTTGGCTTTTGAGGATGTCATCTAAGCATGACTTCACTTGATAAATAGCAGGAAATACAAGACATTGTTATGACATGGTCCATGACCCATAGCTTAGAGCAGTGTTTCTCAAAATGTGCTAGCAGCATCACCCTCACCTGAACACTTGTTAGAAATACAAATTCTCCACTACTCCCAAATATGTTTTTAGTGATTTCAGAGAGATAAAGGGAGAGGGAAAGAGAGACAGAAACATCAATGATGAGAGAAAATCTTTGATCAGCTGCCTCCTGCCTCCTACCTTCTGCTGAGGATCAAGCCTGAAACCCGGGCCTGTGCTCTGACCAGGAATTAAACCATGAACTCCTGGTTCCTCGGTCAATGCTCAACCACTGAATGACTCTGGCCAAGTAGAAATACACATTCTTGAGCCCTCCCAAGGTCTATTGAATTAGAAATACTGGGAATAGGGACCAATAATCTGTGTATCTGTATTCTAACAAGCTCTTCAGGTGATTCTGATGTGTGCTAATGTTTGAGAACCATAGCTCTGTGTTCTCTAATCTAAGTATTCATAAAAATCATCTTAAGAGATTGTGTATACTGCATAGGGCAAAGTAATCCCTCCTAAGCAAGATCACAACAATTTTCTTTGTAAATTGATAAATTGATTATAAATTTATGTGGAAATTCAGAGGGCCCCCAAAAACTATGGCAAACCTGAAAAACCCCACAAAGCTGGTTGTCTTGCACTAAAAGAAATGAGTACTTAATAACAGCTATAATAATTAAGCCAGTGTTACTCTTACTTCATTCCAGGGACAAAAATCAATTTCATATGGATTATAAATATAAACATAAAATATAAAACAATAAGCTTTAAGATGAAAGCAGGAAAATATTTTCATGAATTTAATGTAGGCAAAGATCTCTTTAAAAAAAGAACGCTGACTATAAGGGATAAAATGATTACATTAATATTAAGAACATATTTCATCAGAATAGTAAGAGAATAGAAAGCCCTACAGTTCTACCTCAAAGAAACAAGAAAAATTAATAATAAACTTTCTAACCCTACAACTTAAAGAACTAGAAAGAGAAGAACAGGAAAGGCCCAGAGTAGGTAGAAGGAAGGAAATAATAAAAATCAGTTAAGAAATAAATTACATAGAGACTAAAAAAAAAAAAAAAAAAAAAAAAAAAAAAACAATACAAAAGATCAATGAAACCAAGAACTGGTTCTTTGAAAAGATAAAATTGATGTACCTTTAGCCACACTAATCAAGAAACTGAGAGACCCCAAATAAATAAAATCATAAATGAAACAGGTGAAATAACAACTGACACCATAGAAATACAAAGGATTGCAAGCAAATACTATGAACAACTATATGCCAACAAGCTGGACAACATGGATGAAATGGACATATTCCTAGAAAAATTCAACCTTTCAAGACTCAATCAGAAAGAATCAGAAAACCTGAATAGGCTGATAGCAACGGATGAAATCGCAGGAGTAATAAAAAAATTCCCAGCAAATAAAAGCCCTGGTCAGGGGTGTTTTACAGAACATTCAAAGAAGAAATAACACAAATCCTCTTCAGACTATTCAAAAAATTCAAGAAGAAGGAACACTTCCAAACACTTTTACAAGGTCAGAATTAGCCTGATTCCAAATCCAGACAATGACACGACAAAGAAAGAGAATTGGAGGCCAATATCCCTTATGAACATAGATGCTAAAATCCTCAACAAGATGTTAGCAAATTGGATCCAGCAATATATTAAAACGATCTTACACCTTGACCAAGTGGGATTTATTGCAGGGATTCAAGGCTGGTAAAGTATTTACAAATCAATAAGTGTGATACATCACATAAACAAATTGAAGACAAAAATCACATGATCATATCAATTGATGCAGAAAAGAATCTGCCAAATTCCAATATCATTTTGTGATAAAAACTCTCAGCAAAGTGGGAGTAGAAGAATCATACCTCAAGTTAATAAAGGCCGTATATGACAAACCTACAATCAATATCATATTCAATGGACAAAAAATAAAACCATTTCCCCTAAGAACAGGAGCAAGACAGGGATGTCCCCTTTCACCACTCTTATTCAAAGTAGCACTGGAAGTTCTAGCCACAGCGATCGGACAAGGAGAAAAAATAAAAGGCATCCAAATTGGAAAGGAGGAAGTAAAACTGTCATTATTCACATATGACGTGATATTGTACATAGAAAACTCTAAAGACTCCACCAAAAGACTACTAAATTTAATAAATGAA
Source organism: Myotis brandtii (assembly GCF_000412655.1). Classification (NCBI taxonomy): domain Eukaryota; kingdom Metazoa; phylum Chordata; class Mammalia; order Chiroptera; family Vespertilionidae; genus Myotis; species Myotis brandtii. Next base: position 7,929,580 of record NW_005356635.1, read on the forward strand.
TGTAGCAATGTAGCAGGATGAAAAATTAACACCCAGAAATCCATGGCATTGAATCCATATATTGATTGATTTCTGAGAGAAAGGGAACAACTCATACAACTCAACAAAAGGAAGACAAACCATCCAATTAAATGGGCAAGGGACCTAAATAGACACTTCTTCAAAGTGGACATACTGATGGTCAAGAGACATATGAAAAATGCTCAAAGTCACTTATCATCAGAGAGATGCAAACTAAAACTATACCTCACACCTGTCAGAATGGCTACCAGCAACCAATCAACAAATGACAAGTGCTGGTGAGGATGTAGATAAAAGGGAACTTTAATACACTACTGGTGGGAATGCAGGCTGGTACAGCCATTATGGAAAACAGTATGGAGTTTCCTCGAAAAATTAAATATGGAACTGTCATTTGACCCAGTGATCCCACTTCTAGGAATATATCCTAGGAAACCAAAAGCACCAATCAGAAAGAATATATGCTCTTAGCAGCACAATTTACAATAGCTAAGGTCTGGAAACAGCCCAAGTGCCCATCAGTAGATGAGTGGATAAAAAAGTTGTGGTATGTTTATGCTATGGAATACTATGCAGCTGTAAAACAGGAGGATCTCTTACCCTTTGAGACAGCATGGAGGAACCTGAAGAGTATTGTGCTAAGTGAAATAAGCCAGTTAGAGAAAGATAAGTATTACATGATCTCACTCATATGTGGAATCTAATGAACAAAATAAACTGATGAACAAAATAGATCCAGAGACATAGAAGCATGGAACAGAATGACAGATCTCAGAGGGAAGGTGAGAGTGGGTGGTGGGTGGGGAGAGATTAGCCAGGGAACTTATATGCATACTAGAGGCCCAATGCATGAAATTTGTGCATGGGTAGGGTTCCTAGACCTGGCGGGAGATCAGGGCCGAACTGTGGGGCAATTGGTGGGGTGATTAAGGGGTGGGGAGGCTCCCACTGGAACCTGCCTTGGCTGGCCTGGGGGAAGCTCCTGCATTAAGCATCTGCCCCCTGGTGGTCAGTGTGCATCATAACGACTGGTCATTCCACTGGTTGTTTCACCGATTGTTTGGCTGTACAGTCTATTTGCATATTAGGCTTTTGTTATATAGGATATGCACAGGCTATGGACACAAACAATAGTGTGGTGAAGGCCTGGGAGGGCCAGGTACAGAGTGGAGGGGATCAATGGGGGAAAAAAGAGGACATCAGTAATGCTTTCAACAATAAATATAAATTTAAAAATATAACAAATGGATAAACAAATGTTGCTATAGTCATTCTCTGACATACTATGCTACAGTAAGGACAAAAAAACCTATATATACACACATAAATTATGGATGAATTTTATAAACACAATGCCTGTGTTCTTAAGTTCACAGTGTAATTCCGTGACTAAAAGTTCAAGTACAGGAAAAACTAATCTATGGAAATCCAAATTGGTGATTGGGGTGTGGGATAGAAAGAGGGCACAGAAGGAAATCTTTGAAGGAATCTATTAATGTTCTGATTTTGACCTGTGTACTGGTTACAGGGGTGTGTTCAATTTGTAATTTTTATTCAGCTGAATAATATTTTAGGTGCACTTTTCTGTTTGTGAGTTATACTTTAAAAAAATGTTTCCTACAAAAAATCGAAGTGCATAATGAAAGCTGCATTTTTAAAACAGCGATCAGGAGGTAATGTGATGGTGTATGGAGCTGCTATCAGGAACCAAGGAGAAAGAGGTTAGGAGACTATTGATTTAGACTTGAACAGAAATAGTAGTTTGGTGTAAGGTAGAAGCTGGGAGACAAATAAAAGAAATGAAATAAAAGGCAAGTGATGAGGTAGAACTGCCAGTACCACATGATGGATATGAAAAGTGAAGAGCAAAATACAGGGAGTGGGCAGACTACCTTCTAAGACCCTTCTGTTACAGAGGTGGATGCACCTTGAAGTCAGAATAAGAGGATTTCTAAAGCTGTGTGGGAGAGAAGGAGGTGCTGCATAAAAACAGAACTTCAGCTGATACAGGTAAGAGGACTTCTCAGATGAAGTGTTTGGCATGTTTACTGCCATACTTTCCTCAGACTACTTCCAGGATGACACATGTTCCAGGTTTCCACCTACCTTGATTAGTCCTTCTCAGCCTCATGTACTGGTTCTTCCTCTGACATGCCCAGGTATCTGTTCTAAGTCATTTTATCCTCAGTATGTGATCAACCAAGTTCAGGCTCATGGCTTTAAACATTGTAAAAACCGCTCCTCCAGATTCACATACACAAATAGCTACTCAAGATGCTCACATGTATTACTCAAAAATATCTATGTCTCAAATTCAACATAACCAAAATTGAACTAATAATTCTACCTGAAAGTCTAATCCCTTTCCAGAGTTTCCCTTTGCAGCAAACGGCCCCACCGAAAATGCAGAAATATGGACATCATCTTTGACCCCTCCCTTTTCATACCTATTTTTCCCAACAGTAAATATTATTATTATTATTATTATTATTTTATGCCCTTGACCGGAATCAAACCTGGGACCTTTCAGTCCTCAAGCCGATGCTCTATCCACTGAGCAAAACCAGTTAGGGCCCAAAAATAAATATTTTTAATTTTATACTCAAATTGTCATCCTTGTTTTTATCATCAACACTGCCACCACCATAGTCCAAGCTACCATCATCTCTTGCCTCAACCTCTACATAGGCCTCCTCACTGGTTTCCTCTCAGACATTCTTGCTCTTCCCCTCTCTTAACTTACTCTTCACACTCAAGTAAAAATGATTTGTTCAATATACAGATATGATTCTATCAGACGCTTAAAATTCTCAAAGGCTTTTGATTGATTTTAGGAGTAAGTCTAAAGTACTTAACAATGTCTGTATCATTTGGCTCTTCCCTTCCCAACCCATTCCCTCTCCATAAAAGTGTCATTCATCTCACATGGCTTTTGTACTTGCTGCATTCGCAGCACTGCCCGGATACACCCATCTATTCCCAAGTTATCCTGGTTAATTATCAATTCTCTTTAATTCAAGGCTAAGTTCCTCTGGGAAGCATACTTGATTGTTCAGAATAAGCCAGATTTTTCATGTACTTTTTTTAAAAAGCCTCTATCGGTTTAATTTATATTTTTCTGTTTGATTATTGATCAATGCCTGTGTCCCTCTATAGATTGCAACCTCCATGAAGACAGGATGTAACTGAGCATAAGACCTTACCCAAGTTTCTAGAACAAACCCAAGAACATTTTATGCTCAATGAATATTTGATGGATGGCTGCGGATGGGAAGGCAGACTGCAAGACAGTGTGAGAGTGAGAGAACAAAAGGAGAGTGTGTGGACGTACCGAGAGTGTAAATTTGTGGGTGAGCGATAGTTATACTCCAGGGGACAGTTGGAGATTGCTGGATCAGGCTCCCCTAACCGGGCAGCCTCCACTGCTGCTGAAATCTCTCCTGGAGCGACCAGCTCAGCTGCGGAGACCGCCCATCTTGAGTGGCAGATATTGGAAGCGTATACATCCAGAGACCCTGAAACCACGGCACCCAGGGACCAGCTACAAACGCAGGAACACCGGATCTCAAGTAGCACAAATACGTGGACTAAGACGAGCCCTGCTCCTCCTCATGGAAAGGTCAGATTTCACCTAGATAAAGTTGTGGTTTGTAATTCAGGTTGGAGAGAGGAACACGCACCGGGAAGTCTGCACCCCACAAAGTCCGAGGCCGTAGGGGCAGCATAATCCGCTTAGTGCCAGGGGAGAGAGGATGTGCGAAGAGACTTTGGGAGAATTGCACACAGAGCTGGACGGTTGAGGGTTGCGAGCTCTCACACTTACCATGGCTCTTTTTTTTTCCTCATTAAATCTTTGCTTTTGATTATTAAACCCAATACATAGGACCGCCCAATTGGGGTCACTCACAGAGACTGCAGGGGAAAGTTGTTTTTGTGGAACCTGGGAATCAGAGTGGGGAGTAACGATTAAGGAACCAGCTCTGGGGCAGTTGACTCTCCCAAACCAATATTAAGTGCTATAGGGAAAACAAAACCTAAATACTGGCTAGAGAGGACTTATAGCCTTGGAGGTCAATCCAGAAACACTGCCACCCAGAGAGTGAACCACAAACTGACTCTTCTGTAAACACAAATAAAGGCAGTCTGGGAAACAAAGTAATACTGCCTGCTTTAAAATCAGGTCTGTGGTTTATAACACGGAGGAACAGTGTATCTCAGGGAACTTCAACACTCTCCTGAATACCTGACAGGACTAAGGCATGCCAAACAGAAGAGTAGAGGAAGTGAAGGACCTTCATTACTGCACATTTTTATTTTTTTCACCTTTTACTTAAGAAACTAAATTGTTTTTCTTTTTTCCTCACCTGATTTTACCTTTTTAATTACTGCATTTTTATTTTTAACCAGTATTATTACTACTACCATTTTACCTTTTTTTAAAGGGTCATTTTATTTTCTCTTTATTTTATTTTGAGATTAGTGTTCTACATTCTATTTTCATCTTTCCTTTAGCATCATTTTACTCTATCTCAACTT
>NW_005356635.1:7934300-7935738 GCF_000412655.1 Myotis brandtii
TTTTTTATGCTTGTTTGTGAGATTGTTTCGCTTTTTCTTATTATATTTTTTTGTTAGTTTTTTTTCCGGGTATTTTTTGCTTCTGTTTTCCCTTGCCTCGCTTGATATTAGTTGTTGTTTGTAGTTTGCATTCATCTCTAGGTATCTGTTGCTGGCACTTGTTGGGATTAGTAGCTGTTCTATTGGAGTTTTCTCCCCATATAAATAGTTTCTTCCCATCTTCTATTTCATTCTTTCTTTTCTCTCTTACTTTTTTTTCCTTTTCCTAATTTCATTTTTGCACTCCTTTTTTTCTATTTTTCTTTTTTTCTTTTTCTCTTCTTCTTTATCTCTTATCCCCTAATTCTCTTTTCTCTGGTGGTCACCTTTATTTGGGGTTATTAGTATCATGAATACATTTGTGTTCAATGCCTTGTGCTTTGTACCTTGTTGTGTTGTATTTTGTGCCTTTAAATCAACGCAGCAGAGAGAGAACTACATAACCAAACACCCGGAGAAGAGAAATCATGGGGAGACAAAGAAACAGCCTGCAGATTAAAGAAAAACGGGCATCACCAGAAAAGGAAGTAAATGAAGTGGAGGAAAGCAACCTGTCAGAGAAAGAATTCAGAGAAATGGTCATAAGGTGAATGAAAAGAATGGAAGACAAATTCAACAATATGTGTAAGAACCAAGAGGAAATGAAGAACAGCCAAGAAGAAATGAAAAATGATATCATTGCTATAAAGAACTCAATAGAAAGCATCAAGAGTAGACTAGATGAAGCAGAGGACCACATCAGTGAGCTAGAAGACAAGGTAGGAAAATATACCCAAGCAGAGCAGCTTCTAGAAAAAAAAATTTAAAAGCAGGAGGAGAGCCTAAGAGAAATTTGGGACAACACGAAATGAAAAAAACATCCACATAATAGGGGTGCCAGAAGGAGAGGAAACTGAGCAAGGAATAGAAAACCTATTTGAAGAAATAATGACAGAAAAATTTCCTGATATAGGGAAGAAAAAACTCACACAAAGGATCCCCCATCAGACTAGCGACTGATTTCTCAACAGAAACACATCAGGCAAGAAGGAAATGGAATGAAATATACAAAGTCATGCAAAGGAAGGTTCTGAATCCAAGAATACTGTTTCCAGCAAGACTATCAATCAAAATTGAGAGTGAAATCAGGAGCTTCACAGACAAAAAGGACTATGGGAGTTTATAACCACCAAACCAGCAATGCAAAAAATGCTAAAGGGTCTGCTGTAAAAAGAAAAAAATAGGAAACAAAGAAGGAACACTGGGGTAAAGAATAAAAATGGCGACAAACAAGTATCTATCAATAATAACTCTAAATGTAAATGGATTAAATGCCCCAATCAAAAGACATAGGATAACTGAGTGGATAAGAAAAGATGACCCATATATCTGCTGTCTACAGGAAACACACCTCAGAAAA
>NW_005356635.1:7939876-7940402 GCF_000412655.1 Myotis brandtii
TATTTGACAAAGGAGGCAAGAACATACAATGGAGTCAAGACAGTCTCTTCAATAAATGGTGCTGGGAAAATTGGACAGATAAATGCAAAAACAAACAAACAAACAAAAAAACCTAGACCGCCAACTTACACCATACACAAAAGTAACCTCAAAATGGATAAAGGACTTAAATGTAAGACGGGAAACCATAAAAGTACTAGAGGAATCCAATGGCAACAAAATCTCAGATTTATGCCGAAGCAATTTCTTCACCAATACATCTCCTAGGGCATTGGAAACTAAAGAGAAAAAAAAGAAATGGGACTACATCAAAATAAAAAGCTTTTGCACAGCAAAAGAAACCATCAACAAAACAACAAGAAAGCCCACTGCATGGGAGAACATATTTGCCAATGTTATCACCGATAAGGGTTTAATCTCCAACATTTATAGGGAACTCATACAACTTAACAAAAGGAAGATAAACAATCCAATCAAAAAATGGTCTTTATTATCCATAAATGAGTGAGATCATGTGGTATTTTTC
>NW_005356635.1:7940810-7949342 GCF_000412655.1 Myotis brandtii
GTGGTACATATACACAATGGAATACTATGCTGCTGTAAGAAAGAAGGCATTCTTACCATTTGTAACAGCATGGACGGAACTAGAGAGCATTATGCTAAGTGAAATAAGCCTGTCAGTGAAAGAAAAATACCACATGATTTCACTCATTTATGGATAATAAAGAGCATTATAAACTGATGAACAAAAATAGATACAGAGGCAGAGCAGCATTAAACATACTGTCAAACTATAACAGGAAGGTTGGGGAGGGTTGTCGGGGTTAAGAGATCAACCAAAGGACTTGTATGCATGCATATAAGCATAACCAATGGACACAAGACACTGGGGGGTAGGGGAGGCTGGGGGAAGGTCAAAGGGAAAAAAAGGAGACAAATGTACTACTCTTTGTAATATTTTAAGCAATAAAAAGAAAAAAGAAAAAAATTGACTTCTTATGGCTTTGCCTAGATTGCCTTTTACACCAGTTTAGTGTTAGTCACTCCTATGGCATTCAAAAAGGTCTTCAATTGAATTCTGGAAAATAGAATACCACATCATTGGCTCAGAATAGTTTGGCCTCAATTTAAACAATAGCTAAGTTATAGATTTTAATCATTTTCATTTTTTAGAATGTCGTCTGACATGTAATAACTACATGAACAAAGATTTCAGGATCTTAAGTTTGGGGAATAAGGGACTAAAGGAGCTGATTCTGAGGTTTCTTCACACTATGGAGACTTGTCTGCAGAAAGCTGAGTGTTGATAAGAGCTTCATAGAGCCGTAGCTACACAAGAGCCCAGCACAGGCGGTATATATTAAGACCTGCTTTAGGGTGTTGTTGTTGTTTTTCTTCTTTTTTGAAATGTGAGATCTCAAATAATTTGGTTTCTCACCTCTTGCCACTATTCTCACTCCACACTTGTCATTTTACATACAATTATTGAGTTGACCTGAAAAGCTGTTAGGTTGGGAGGTGCAAGGTCAGTGTCCCCACCTCTTCCCAACCCAATCTGATACCTACCTCAGAAGGGCCTTTGTACTGTCCCTGCTGGACACCGCACCTTTCTGTAATTATAAATGTCTGTTTTCAGTCACTTCAAAGGTTTCCCAGCGCTGGGAGTCCTTCTTCAAAGCCTCTGCATTGCTGAGGAACTTCTGTCATTGACGGGAGGTCCTGCTTTGAAGTTTTTCATGCCATTTATTGATTTTTCCCCTTTAAAGATGTTCAGATTAGAAAATGCTTCACCCCCTTTGAAATGTGCATGTTTTCATAATGTTAAAGGGTTAATCCTTTGAAGATATTTACATTTTATAGCAATGTCCTTATATGAAGAAATTTGACATCAGTTATGCCATATGCTTTATGGTGCTTTCCTTTTCTCTGCTGGATCCTTCAAGTTCAAGATACTTTCAATTTAGTATGTGGTGGAGTTTTGTATTAAACTTTTTTTTTCTTTTTTAGGCAATGCCAAAGAAACCAATAAATGTGCTAAAATGAAAGAGCTTGAGTAATTTGGAAATGGTATTTATTCCAATTGTTTACACATGATTACTTAATGTTAGAACACTTTTAATGTTTGGGAGTGTTACAAAGTTTCTTGATCTCATGACCATCTGCAGTGTCCTAATATTATGCATAACCACCAGTAAATGTTAGCTTTGAAAATGAATTCTATCTGAATTATACAAATGCATATTTTATACATATTTTTCTTTATGTATATTGGTTATGCCTCAATTTCCTAATCTCTCAAAGAGAAGAATAGGGATGCTATGAGGATTAAATTGAAAATCGCACTTAAGAAATAGCTCATGCAAAGTATGTTAGCTGTGTTGAAGCCAATTAGATGGCCAAATCCAATTAATTCAATACTGAATAACAGCCTTTGTAATGTTTTAGATATTAGCTTCAGGACTGTCCTGCTGATCAGAAGTCCACTACCTTTTTTTCTCATTAGCTGATTTCAACAATTCTGTCACTTGGAAAATCTGTCATTTAGCTTAAGACTGATTACTGTTACAATACAGTACTATTGGAGAAAGGTAACATTTTAAGTTCTTAGTGTAACTGAAGAGTCTAATAGCATGTTGTGGTGATACAAAGAAATGAGAAGAAAATTGTGCTGAAAAGTGGAAGAAGATGGAAAATTGAAGAACAATGGGGGTAAAGGAGAACTCCAAATCTGAATTTTCACACAATTCATTAAGAAATTAAAAAATATTTAACATGCAAACACACACATATGCACACATACACAGACATGCAACACTCATGAAACTAATTTACAACTAAATATAATAACTAATGGTATAATATCCTAAAGTACAGGTCCTAAATCTAAAATTCCACACACAAGAAAAATGAAAATAAATATGATGGAGATGAGTTTTGATACCTAGTGGGTTTGTAAACTCACATTAAATGTGATCCTGTTGTTAACCAGGAATCATATAACTTAATCTGCATAATAAAAATAAACAGAGCTTTTAAATTTTTGTGCTTACCATAATATTATTGTAATCATAATGCCAGGTAAATATTCATTTTCTGGATGTCAGTGATTAATTTCTCCTGAATTCTAAAGCTATTGCTTTATTCAGTAATTTAATCATTCATTTATTTAATATTTATATAGTGTTAAGGAAGTACAAATGGCCAATGAACAGATAAGATACTCGATTTTACTACTCATGAGGATGAAGTAAATGTGGACAACAATGAGGTACATATTCTATCCATTTGGTGCTAAATAATATGAAGCGTTGTTAGGGGTGGGGAAATATTGGTATTCTTTTATGTTATTGGTGGAAGTATAATTCAATATAAATTTTTGGAGTTTAATTAGGAAATATCTATGAAAATGTAAATATGTATATCCTTTAACCCAGGATTACTGCAATTATTGTCCTTTCTCTCTTCTAATCTAATCTCTGCATGAACCAGAATGATGCTTTCAAGGTTCACTGCTTTGTTAAAAATCTCCCCAAACTCCATTTATCTTGTAGTATAAGTCAAAATCCTTACAATTGCCTGTAAAGAACCTACACATTGTTATTTATGTTATTTTTAGTTACAGTTGACATGAAATATTATATTAGTTTCAGGTGTATAACCCAGTGATTAGACATTATATAACTTACTAAGTGATAACCCCAATAAATCTTGAACCCATCTGACACATACATAGTTATTACAATATTACTGACTATATTCCCTATGCTGTACTTTACATCCCCATAACTATTCTGTAACTACCAATTTGTACAGTGTAATCGCATCATCTTTTTCACCCTTCTCCTCCCCCTTCTTCTCCTCTCCCTTCTTCTTCTTCTCCTTCTTTTCCTTCTTTTCTCCTTCTTCTTCTCCTTCTTCTCCTTCTTCTCCTTCTCCTCCTTCTCCTTCTCCTCCTTCTCCTTCTCCTCCTTCTCCTTCTCCTCCTTCTCCTTCTCCTCCTTCTCCTTCTCCTCCTTCTCCTTCTCCTCCTTCTCCTTCTCCTCCTTCTCCTTCTCCTCCTTCTCCTTCTCCTCCTTCTCCTTCTCCTCCTTCTCCTTCTCCTCCTTCTCCTTCTCCTCCTTCTCCTTCTCCTCCTTCTCCTTCTCCTCCTTCTCCTTCTCCTCCTTCTCCTTCTCCTCCTTCTCCTTCTCCTCCTTCTCCTTCTCCTTCTCCTTCTCCTTCTTCTTCTTCTTCTTCTTCTTCTCTCTTCTTTCTTCTTCTTTCTTCTTCTTTCTTCTTCTTGACTATCCTTTACCATTTATATTAATACTGGTTTGACTGTAATGAACTCCTTTATTTAGCTTTTCCTTGTCTGGGGAGCTCTTTATCTGGCCTTGGATCCTAAATGACAGATTCATTTGCTGGGTAGAGTAATCTTGGTTCTGGTTCCTTGATTTTCATCACTTTGACTATTTCTTGCCAATCCCTTCTATTGAGAAATCAGCTGACAGTTTTATGGGTGCTCCCTTATAGATAACTAACTGCTTTTCTCTTGCTGCTTTTAAGATTCTCTGTTTTCAACCTTTTTCATATTCATTACAATGTGTCTTGGGGTGAGCCTCTTTGGGTTCATCATGTTTGGGACTCTCTGCACTTCCTGGACTTGTATGTCTATTTCCTTCACAGGGTTAGGGAAGTTATCCATCATTATATTTCCAAATAGGATTTTAATTCCTTACTCTCTCTTTTCTCCTTTTGGCACCCTCATGATGCAAATGTTGGCACACATGAAGTTGTTACAGTGGAATTCTATCCTAATTTTTGTGGGATTCTTTCTCTTGTTGCAGTTCTGATTATTTTCTGCTTCCTTATCTTTCAAATCTCTGATTTGATCATCTGCTTCATCTACTTCACTGTTGATTTTCTGTAATGTATTATTCTTCATTTCAGTTAATGTATTTTTCATTTCTGACTGGATCTTTTTTGTTTTGTCTCCATTTTTATGCTTCTTATATCTTTGTTCAAATTCTTACTAAGTTTATCTACTTTTCCCCAAAGTTTATTGAACATCCTAAAACCAGTGTTTTGAACTTTGCATCTATTAGATTGCTTGTCTCCATTTTGGTTAATTATTTTCCTGGAGTTGTGTTCTGTTCTTTCATTTGGGACATGTTTCTTTGTCTCCTCATTTTGGCACCTTCCTGCATTTCTTTCTATGTATTAGGTAGAGCTTCTAAGTCTCCCAGGCTTGGTAGAGTGGCCTTACATAGTAAGTGTTCTGTAGGACCCAGTGGCAGGACTTTCCTGATCACCCAACCTAGACACTTCAGGTACTCCTCTGTGTGGGGTGTATACCCCCATCCTGTGTGGTTGAGATTTGATTGTTGTTGGCACCTCATTGGAAGGGATTGAACCCTAGGCAAGTTTCCTGGGAGAAACCTCACCTTTAGCCTCCCTGCACCCCTGCACCTGGCAGGAGATTGCATTTGTTGATCCAGACTCTGGTGTCCTGTATAGCACCAGGCCCTGCCATGTTTCTTCATTCCTGTCTCAGGTTGTTTTCCCACTTGAGGATTTTGAGTTAAGCAAACTCAAAACATCTTGTTTTGTATATCCTTGTACCTGCTTTGAAAACAGAGCAATGGGATCTCTGTTAATTTGTTTTAATGTTTGTGTTTTATATTTTATTGTTAATATGAAAATAAAGAATTTGCTGTGTGCAACAACAACAACAAAAAGTTATGAACATGGTGTAAGCTCAGCTGTGCCAGGGTCAACTTCATGGAGCATAAATTATTTCAGTGGGAATATGGTGCCTCCCAAGTTTATCCCTTGAGTGTGTCCCTTGTGGAAGTGGTTGGGTGTTGCTCCAGCAGGTTTTGAAGCTGTGCAACAGGTGTGCTGTCTGTGGGGCCTTCTGGGGCATGGAGGTCACCTCTGCCTTGCCCAGGCCCACTCATCATGAACTACAAAGAGAACAGCAGGTAGCTCCTACTTGTGTGGGGGGCTTAAAGGAGCCCAGGAGAAGCCAACTTGTAAACTAAGGTCAGCTACATCTAGTGCTGGGGTTGGGGTCACTTAGCAAGATGTACATGACACGTTGAGGCCAGATGCTGCTTGTTTGAGAGATTTTAAGAAAGTCTGAAGCATGAACTAAAACAGGCCTTTTGTATGGACACACCACTGGTAAAAGCTTGGGTTGGCTTGCAAGTTGAATGGTGTAGGGTCTCAGGAAATCACCAGGGCAAAGAGAACATGTTAGCTTGGTTGATGGAGACTGAAATATGGTGCCTATCTGCTGGCTCTTTGGGGAGAGGGCCCAGAAAAGGTACAATGGTTTCTGCCAACACTTCTGTCTGAGAGAAAGCTGCCTCTCCAGCTCGCCCCTGATATTGGATTACTCAGCTTCTCCCTGTATGTTGCTGGTGCCCTAACACTGGAACTCAGAGATAATGAGTCCAGTCTATGTGCAAGCATTTTAAGGGTAATGCTTGGGACTCCAGAAGCTCTTTCTATCATGCAACCACAGTCTAAGCTATTTTTAAGCCAGAAGCTATAGGAAATTTTCTTTGTGGCATTGGATCCCTGGGCTGAGGGTCTTGGTGTTGGGCTGGTACACCTCGATCCTCAGTGGTTGCTTCTGCATCCAAGATATCCTTCCTGACTTTCATCTGACACATTTGGGTGTGGAACCAGCCTATTCCACATCGCTTCCCCTCCTACCAGTCTCACACGGCTCCTTCTTTATATTCTTAATTGTAGGACTTCGCTTTAGCTAGATTTCAGGTGGTTCTGCATGATGGTTGTTCTGTAGTTTAGTTGTAATTTTAATGTGAGGAGGTTTGAGTTCTGCATTTAGCTATGCCACCATTTTGAGCAGAACTTCCCACAAACTACACTTTTCTTCTCATTGACTCACTGGGTTAGGGTTCTAATATGTCTCTCCCACTCCCATCACTGTGCTCTGGCCACATTGGCCTCTTTGCCTAACAGTCTTTGCACATGCCATTGATTCTTTTCTGGATGTTCATTTCCAGGCTGGCACTTAATTCTCAACTTCACTATATTTTAAGTCTACTTAAACATTACCATCTTGATAGAAATAGTTCTTACTATTTCTATCAGAGAATCAAATTCCTCCATCACTCATAGGAGTGGGGTAGAGGTTTTTGGAGTACTGCTAAAATGAGCAACTTCAGAAGCACCTGTAGGAGAATGTGGTTTAGTAAAATACTTGATATTCATGGAGTTACATTCCTTGGGTTACACAGTCCCATGTCCTTTAATCCAGTCCTAAAAGAGGGCAGGTGAGATGCTAGTCAAGCCAAAATAAGGCCAGTGTCCAGAGCTTTCATTCCATGTTGCAACAGGTGTAGTTCAGCATCCAAGCTAATTAAATTCCATTAGTTGACAATAGTGACCAGCAGGATGGGAGTAAAGGAGAGAGGATGTGTCAGGAAGTGATAGGGGAGTGCCTGGATATGCGTGGTGTGTGTGTGTGTGTGTGTGTGTGTGTGTGTGTGTGTGTGTGTAAGTTGGGGACAGTTAGATTTATCAGTAGTCTCAGGAGCTGGCAGACCAGGCTCCTGGATGGGAAGCTCCTGCTACCACTGTGGGTACTCCCTGGGTGGCACAGTGCTGGCATGGAAACCATGCCATTTTGAAGGGGAGAGTGGCTGCAGCTAGGAGCCAAGCCTCACCACACCCCAGACTGGCCTTGGACACCACCCAGGACTTCACAGTAATTCACAAAGTTTGCGGTACCCCAGCCAAAGTCACACCGCCTCAGCCACAGACCACCAGCCAGTGGTTGTGGGATCTCCACAGTGAGTTGCCAAGTGCATGCCACTCTGGAAAAAGTCACGTGACTTCAGCTGCAGTCTTGGGGCCCCTGCCTTCCTGGTTGAAGATTCTGGGACCCCCACAGTGAGTTGCATGCCCATGAGACCTCAGGCAACACTTGCCACAGGAGCCTGGAAACCGAGCACATTAACAAACAGATTGCATGATGAGGTGGGGAGGGGAGTGACATAGTCATAAGACCTATGAGGAGACTCCATCCACAAATAGGACAATAACATTCAAGACCCAACCACATCAGGAGAACCAAAATAACAAAAGTAGTGGGCTTTAATAGAATACTCAGCTCAGGAGATCTGAGGGACTACACCACTAGATCCCTACTACTACATAGGACCACCCCCCGAAAAACTGGTTGGCATAGGAGTTTCATCCAAGACATGGAAAAAAATACAATGAGACAGCAAAAATTGGGAGACAAAGAAACAATCCCCAAAGCTGGGAGTGGTGTGGTGGGGCGGGGGAGGAATTGCCAGAAAAGAAATTAAATGACATATGACATGGAGGCAAGCAATTTGTCAGAGAAAGAATTCAGAGTAATGGCTATAAGGATGCTCAAATGTCTGGATTATAAATACACACAACTCTATTGAACTAATTAACATCTTCAGAACATTTCACCCAAAAACTATGGAATATACATTCTTCCCAAGTACACATGGGACATTTTCAAAGATAGACCACATATCGTGACACAGGCAAAGTATCTCCAAATTCAACAAGATTAAAATCATATCAAGCATCTTCTCACCTCACAATGGCATAAAATTAGAAATCAACTGCAATAAAACAATGAAAACCAATCAAACACATGGAGGCTCAATAGCAGGCTATTAAACAATGAATAGGTTACCAAAGAGATCTAAGAAGAAATAAAAAACACCCTGAAAACAAATGACAATGAAAACACAACAATCCAAAATCTATGGGACACAGTAAATGCAATGGTGAGTGGGAAGTGCATAGCACTACAGGCTTACCTCAATAAAAACAAAAACAAATACAAAAAAGAAAAACAGACTCCTGGGCAGCCAGCACAGGCACAGCGACCACGCCATCTTGGGAAACAGAGCTGCTTGAGACTAGGATCCTGGCCTCAGCACCACCCAGTCTGATCTCAGACGCATACCAGGACCCTGCAGCCACTGGGGACAGAGACCTGCGACCACAGCTACAGACCTGCGGACACCAAAAGTTCAGAAATCCCTGCGGCAGATCCGTGAGTAACAGAGCCCATCCCCCCTTCCCGCAGGCTCGC
>NW_005356635.1:7949413-7950874 GCF_000412655.1 Myotis brandtii
ACTGATCCTGCGCGCACTTTGGGCTTCGGAGCCCTGGGCTGGGAGCAATCGCGCGAACGGGAATTTGTCTGCCTAGCACAGGCCCAAGGATCCCTTTTCTCGGGGCAGGAGGCAGCACCAAGCACCAGTGACTTGACTGTGTTTCTTATCACCTGCGCCTGAGATCCTGATTCCCTGTGCATTCATACTAAGAGCCAGTGAATCCAATTCCTGGTGCAAGGGCACACAGGGACCCTGATTCTCAAGGCGAAGTCGCGCAAAGCAACAGAGACTCTGATACTGGACTCTTGGGGAACTCTGACTCCTGGCGCATGCTAGGGGGCTCTGGTTTTCAACACGCTCCAGGGGGGTCTCTATTTCAGCACGGTGCAGGCAGGGTCCCTAATTCTAAGGGCACATACGAGGCCACATTGAGCGCTGGCAACACTGACTCAGAGCGAGCCTGGTTCCCACCAACCAACAACAACCACACATCTTAGTGTCAGAGCTCTTCAGTGACACTAAGGTGGTGGGAGGCTCCCACTGCACACGGCCCAGGCCCACGCAACCCGACCTTTGAACCATCTGGAGATAAGCAGAATGAAGAAACGACACAACACCCAGAGGAAAGACAATGAGGAATCACCGAAAAAGGAAATTAATGAAGTTGAAGCGTGCAACATGACAGAAAAAGAATTCAGAATAATGGTTGTACAATTCATTCACCGGATGGATGAGAAAATCAACAACCTATGCAAGAATCAGGAAGAAATGAAAAGTGATATAGCTACAATCAAAAACACCATGGAAAGTTTCAACAGCAGACTAGAAGAAGCAGAGGACCGAATTAGTGAGTTAGAAGATAAGGCAGAGAAACAAGCTCAATCTGAACAGCAACTGGAGAAAAAAATTAAAAAACAGGAGGAGAGCCTAAGGGAGCTTCGGGACAACATGAAACGAAGTAACATACGCATAATAGGGCTGCAAGAGGGACAAGAAGAGCAGCAAGGATTAGAAAATCTATTTGAAGAAATAATGACAGAAAACTTCCCAGATATGGGGAAGAAAAAAGTTACACAAGTACAGAGAGTCCCAGGCAAGATGAACCCCAAAAGACCCACACCAAGACACGTCATAATAACGATGGCAAATGTACAAGACAAAGAGAGAATCTTAAAGGCTGCAAGAGAGAAACAGAGAGTTACCTACAAAGGATCCCCCATCAGATTATCAAACGATTTCTCAACAGAAACACATCAGGCCAGAAAAGAACGGACAGAAATTTACAAAATGATGCAAAGAAAAGGACTGAATCCAAGAATACTCTACCCAGCAAGGTTATCATTCAAAATTGAAGGGGAAATAAGAAGCTTCACAGACAAAAAAAGGCTAAGGGAGTTTATCACCACCAAGCCAGCAATGCAAGAAATGCTAAAGGGACTGGTGTAAAAAGAAGAAATAAAAAGCCCAGAAAGAAAACAG
>NW_005356635.1:7954197-7967817 GCF_000412655.1 Myotis brandtii
TAAACTTTTGAACAATAATAGATACAGAGGCAGAGTTGCCTCGAACAGACTGTTAAACTACAGCAGGAAGGCCGGGGAGGTTGGGGGGGGGCAGAAGGGGGGGGTAAGAGATCAACCAAAGGACTTGTATGCATGCATATAAGCATAACCAATGGACATAAGACACTGCGGGGTCGGGGAGGCCAGGGGATTGTCAAGGGCGGGGGGAAAAAAAAGGAGACATATGTAATACTCTTTGTAATAATTTAAGCAATAAAAAAATTATAAAAAAAAGAAAAACACAAGAAAAATTTGTAATAAGGTATCTAACCATACAACTCAAAGAATGAGAAATAGAGCAACAAGGAAATCCTAGAGTAAGTAGAAGGAAGGAAATAATTAAGACCAGTGTGGAAATAAATGGCATAGAGATAAAAAGATTTATAAAACCAAGAGCTTATTCTTTGAAAGGATAAACACGATTGATGAACCTCTTGCAGACTTACCAAGAAACAAAGAGAGAGGATCCAAATAAACAAAATCAGAAACAAAAGAGGTGAAGTAATAACTGACCCCACAGAGATACAAATGATCTTTTAAAAAATACTATGAACAACTCTATTCCAAAAAACTGGACAACCTTGACCAAATAGACATATTCCTAGAAAAATAGAATCTTCCAAAGCTCAATCAGGAAGAATCAGAAAACCTGAATAGGACCATAACTACTGATGAAATTGAAGCAACATTAAAAAACAACAACAACAACAAAAACAACCTTGAGTAAACAAAAGCCCAGGTCCAAATGGCTTCACAGGGAGTTTTACCAAACATTCAAAGAACTAAAACCTACCCTCCTCTGACTATTCCAAAAAATTCAAGAGTAAGGAACACATCCAAGCTTTTTCTATGAAGTCAGCATTACCCTAATCCCAAAACCAGATAAAGACACTACAAAGAAATAGAATTACAGGCCGATATCCTTGATGAACATAGATGCCAAAATCCTTAACAAAATTTTAGCAAATTGGATCCAGCAATACATTAGAAGTATCATACATCTTGAACAAGTGGGATTTATTCCAGGGATGCAAGTTTGATACAATATTCACTAATTAATAAATGTGATACATCACATAAACGAACTGAAAGATGAAAACCACATGATCATATCAATTGATGCAGAAAAAAACATTCGACAAAATCCAACACCTTTTTAAATAAAAACTTTCAACAAAGTGGGAATAGAGGGATCATACCTCAACATAATAGCTTTATATGACAAAACCACAGCCAACATCATACTCAATGGGCAAAACCTAAAACCATTTCCCATGAGAAAAAGAACAAGACAGGATGCCCACTTTCACCACTTCTGTTCAACATTGTACTAGAAGTGCTAGCCATAGGGATCAGACAGGAAGAAGAAATAAAAGAGATCCAAATTGGAAAAGAGGAAGTAAAACTGTCATTATTTGACATGATATTGTACATAGAAAACCCTAAAGACTCCATCAAAAAACTAATAGATTTAATAAGTGAATTTGGCAATGTAGCAGGATATAAAATTAACACCCAGAAATCTATGGCACTTTTATACACCAACTAGGGGCCCAGTGCACAAATTCATGAACCTTGAAAGGAACTGTGGGCCACGAGGCTGTGGTGGGCACAGAAGAAGCTCTTAGCCCATACTCCACACCCCTGCTTGGCCCTTCCCTCCATGGCCCCTGGTCCCCTGTCTGCCAGCCGCCCGGCTCCCACCAACACCACCGCTCCCACGCACTTATGGCACTGGCCCTGCTCACACCTGCTGACAGCATGGAGTGATTGGGGCTGGCACAAGCAGTGGGTGCAAGCAAGGGCAGCGTGTGTGAGTGGGTGTGAGTGGTTGCTGCAAGGGGAGATGGAGAAGCCCTCAGGGGTGACCGGGGCTGGCAGCCGCTGCTTGCACCTGCTGACGGCGCCTGAGTGATCAGGACCAGCTGCAGGTGCCAGCAACAGGCGTGAACTTCAGTTCCGGCATCAGCTGCAGGTGGGAGCAGGGTCATAGCTGGCAGTGGGTGTGAGTGGGGCTGGTGCCGGAAGCAGGTGCGAGCGCTGGGTGGAACCGTGGTGCACAGGAGCAAAGAATTTTCAGTAACCACCAGAGGCTTGCCTTGATGACAGTGACCAGTGCCCCACCTTGGTCTGGCGCCCCCACTCACCTGCTCCACCATCCTGCCATGGCCGGTGTCCACCATGTTCCGCGTGCTTCCCCTGGTGGTCAGCACAGGTCAGTGTGACCGGCTGTTCGGTTGTCTGGTTGTTCCACTGATCAGTCTATTTGCACATTAGCCTTTTAGGATATAGGACAGTGATGGCGAACCTATGACACACGTGTCAGAGGTGACACGCGAAGTCATTTTTTTTTGGTTTATTTTCCTTTGTTAATTGGCATTTAAATATATAAAATAAATATCAAAAATATAAATCTTTCTTTTACTATGGTTGCAAATATCAAAAAATTTCTATATGTGACACGGTACCAGAGTTAAGTTAGGGTTTTTCAAAATGCTGACATGCTGAGCTCAAAAGGTTCGCCATCACTGATATAGGATAATGAACTCTCAGAAAGGGAAATGAAACAAAAAAATCCCATTTACAACTGCAACAAAAACAAATTAAGATACTCAGAAAACTACGGGACATTGTAAAAGAGATAGAGGAATATATACTCAAGTGGAAGAATGTACCCTGTTCATGGATTGGTAGACTCAACATTATTAAAATGGCCATACTACCCAAAGAAATCTATAGATTCAACACACTCCCAATTAAAATACCAACAGCATATTTCACAGACCTAGAACAAATATTCCAAAAATTTATATAGAATATATAAAGACCCAGAATAGCCTCAGCAATCCTGAGAAAGAAGAACAAAGTTGGAGGGATCACAATACCAGATATCAAGATATACTACAAAGCCACTCTACTCAAAACAGCCTGGTACTGGCACAAAAACAGGCATATATACCAATGGAACAGAATAGAGAATCCAGAAATCGACCCAAGCCATTATGCTCAGTTAATATTTGACAAAGGAGGCAAGAGCATACAATGGAATCAAGATAGTCTCTTCAATAAATGGCATTGAGAAAATTGCACAGACACAAGCAAAAAATAATGAAACTAGACCACCAACTTACACCATACACAATAATAAACTTGAAATGGATAAAAGACTTAAATGTAAGACAGGAAACCATAAAAATCCTAGAAAACAATTGGCAGCAAATTCTAAGATATCTCTTGTAGCAATATGTTTATGGATACATCTCCTAACCAGCCGTGGGCAAACTGTTTGAAATGAATAAAACTAAAAAAAAAAAAGACTGTACCCTTTTATGTAATGACGTTTACTTTGAATTTATATTAGTTCACACAAACACTCCATCCATGCTTTTGTTCCAGCCCTCCGGTCCAGTTTAAGAACCCATTGTGGCCCTCGAGTCAAAAAGTTTGCCCACCCCTGTCCTAGACAGTGGTCGGCAAACTCATTAGTCAACAGAGCCAAATATCAACAGTACAATGATTGAAATTTCTTTTGAGAGCCAAATTTTTTAAACTTAAACTATATAGGTAGGTACATTGTTATTAACTTAATTAGGGTACTCCTAAGGCTTAGGAAGAGCCACACTCAAGGGGCCAAAGAGCCGCATGTGGCTAGCGAGCCGCAGTTTGCCGACCATGGTAGAACAATGGAAACTAAAGAGAAATTAAACAAATGGGACTTCATCAAAATAAACCATCAACAAAATAATAAAAGAGCCCACTGCATGGGAGAATATATTTGCCAATGATACATCCAATAGGGGTTAACCTCTAAAATTTATAGAGAACTCATACAACTTAACAAAAGGAAGATAAACAATCCAATTAAAAAATGGGAAAAGGACCTAAGTAGACAGTTCTCCAAAGTGGACATACAGAAGCCCCCCCAAAAAAGGTTTAAGTCACTAATCACCCAAGAGATGGAAATCAAAGCGACAATGAGGCACCACCTCACACCTGTCAGAATGTCTATCATCAATAGATCAATAAGCCACAAGTGTTGGCGATGATGTGGAGAAAAGGGGACCTTCGTACACTGCTGGTGAGAATACAGACTGGTGCAGCCACTGTGGAAAACAGAATAGAGTTTCCTCCAAAAAATAATAATGGAACTCCCATTTGACCCAGTGATCCCACTTCTAGGAATATATTCCAAGAAATCAGAAACACTTATTAGAAAGAATATATGCACCCCTATGTTCATAGCAGCATAATTTACAATAGATAAGATTTGTAAACAGCCTAAGTGCCCATTAGCAGATGAGTGGATTAAAAAACAGTGGTACATCTATACAATGGAATACTATGTAGCTATATAAAAAAAGAGCTCTTACTATTTGCAAAGGCATGGATGAACCCAAAGAGCATTATGCAAACAAAATAAGCCATTCAAAGAAAGATAAGTATCACTTGATCTCACTCATATGTGGAATCTAATGAACAACATAAACTGATGAACAAAAGTAGACTCAGAGACATAGAAACATCAAACAGACTGTGAAACCTCAGAGGGAAGGTGTGGGGGTGTGTGTGAGGAGGGTAAACCAATGAACTCATGCATATATGCATAACCCATAGACACAGACAATAGGGTGGTGAAGGCCTGGGGGTGGGGTGGAGTGGGAGAGGTCAATGGGGTAAAAGGGACATATGTAATACTTTCAATAATAAAGTCCATTAGTCCATTGTGTGGAATCCTACATGGCTGTGAGCCACGTGGTCGCAGGGGAGCACACCTCCTGTAACAAGTGTTAGGAGCCTGATGTGAGAAAGAGAAAAACCAAGAGAAAAGAGAGCATGTTCCTTTGTCTAGAAATTTAAATATTCATTTTTGGGTGCTTGCAGTGGCCACACCCATCTTGGCCACTAATTTGTTCCTGGGTATGACTGGCAGACAGGTAGGCACCTTCCAATATCACTCAGACCTTACTGGTCATGCATCCAAACTGCCTTTGTCTAGTCCCTTCCTCCTATTAGCAGGAAGAGACTTGAGAGTATTAAATTAGCAAAGTTGTACAAATGGCATGCCTGTATTATCTAGTCTTGCCTTTACTCCTTTCCTATTAAAAATAATCAGGTTATTACTAGTATAATGGTATCATTACCACCATATCTAAAATTTCAAATGAATGTTTTAAAGTTTAAAAAGTCAGGTAAAGTACTTCTGGTTTTAACTTCAACATGTAAGAGCTTGGAAGTTATTCTTTCCATCTTTATAACAAGAAAAAGCTAAACAAATTGACTTCTGATAAAAACTTGAATCTGTTAGAAAACTGAGGTTGCAGGGAGACCACTGCTCTACATTTTAAAGAGATTTTCACCCAGAGAGATACAGCTGAGGTTTGCTTACATGAAGCAGATGCTGAAGAAGCCACAAACCCATAGTAATACTGCAAATATGAAACTAGATCGGGAGAGATTTGAGCTTGCTTGTAAGCTGAATGGAATTCCACAATAAAGAATTTCATAAAAGCTCAACATAACTAATTGAAACACTGTTTACACACTTTCAACACTTCCCCACTCCTCACACACTCTTCAGCCTCTTCTACTCTGATGTTCACCATCCTTGCTCTTTTTGCCTATTCCTTTCTCACATCAGCATATTTTGGAATACCTAACCCATCATTCTAAAACCTTTCTCAATAAATTGAGGCCTATAAGCTACAAAATCTCGGCACTTTATTTAAATAGAAATTTCATGTATCATTTCTTGTTCTAAATGAATTTTGTATCTATCTCTTCTAAACAGAAAGCTTCCTAAAGGCAGAAAATTGTGTTCCTTCATGCTTTTATCCTCTATAGCAGCGATTTTCAACAGGTGTGCCGCAAGAATTTTTAAGACATACAATACCTCGTTTCCCTTTGATTGCCAAATTAAAAAATGACAACAGCCAACACAACAATAGCCATCCAGTGGGAATGAATCAAAAGTGTGCCTATTTTGCCCAGCCAGTATAGCTCAGTGGTTGAACATCAACCCATGAACCAAGAGATCACTGGTTCGATTCCTGGTCAGGGCACATGCCTGGGTTGCAGGAGGCAGTGGATTGGTGATGTTTCTCTCTATCCCTCTCACTTCCTATCTCTCTAAAAATTAATACAAACATATTTTTTTAAAGTATGCCTTTTTTTGGTCAGATTGGCAAAAATATAACATATTTTGGTATGCTGTAGAATTTTAGTAATTAGTTTATATGCGCCATGAGATTTAAAAAACGGTTGAAAATCACTGTTCTGTAGTGATTCAATAGACTATAGATTGCTCAAAAGGTCCTTTATATATTACTGTTTACTTGAATTAAATTAATGCTAACTCTAGGAAAAAAAGGTGTTGAGTTTAGTTTAAATATTTCCCTAATGACAAAGACATAGGCTTGAGAATTACACAACTCTTCTAGTTCTAATATTCTCATTGATTGCTTTATTTGGGGGGCATGCTATAATTCATTGTACACTAATACAGTGAAGTATGTGGGGATGCATTGTGCCTTGTTGGCTGTTATAGTTTGTATTAATTTCCCTGCAATAAATTACTACCAAATTAGTGGTTTAAGTCAACACAAATTTATTAACATATGCGTTTGTAAATCAAAAGTTAAAATTGGTTTCACTGGCCTAAAATCAAAGGTGTTGGCAAGGCTGCATTTCTTGTGGAGATGCAAAAGGATAATCAATTCCTTGCCATTTTCATTTCTAGAGGTTTCTCGAATTCCTTATTCTGAATCACTCACATTTCCTACCTCTACTTCCATCATTGCATGGCCTTGTCTCTTTTTTTTTTTTTAAATATATTTTATTGATTTTCCACAGAGAGGAAGGGAGAGGGACAGAGAGCTAGAAACATCGATGAGAGAGAAACATCGACCAGCTGCCTCCTGCACACCCCCCACTGGGGATGTGCCCGCAACCAAGGTACATGCCCTTAACCGGAATCGAACCCGGGACCCTTCAGTCCGCAGGCCGACGCTCTATCCACTGAGCCAAACCGGTTTGGCATGGCCTTGTCTCTGACTTTGACCCTCTTAGCTCTTTTTAAAAATATTTTTTATTGATTTTTAGAGAGAGAGGAAGGGAGTGGGAGAGAGAGAGGGAAACATGAATTGGCTGCCTCTTGTATGCCCCTCTATGAGGGATCAAGCCAGGAAGCCTGTCATGCGCTTTGACCAGGAATCAAACTGGCCACCCTTGGATGCACAGATGATGCCCAACCGAATCACACCAAACCAGGGCTTGACTCTTTCACATAAGGACTCTGTGATTACATTGGTCCACCCTGATGTTCCAGGATAATCTCCCATTTTAAGACTCTTAATTTAATCATATTTGCAAAATTCCTTTTGCCATATAAGGTGACATAATTGCTGGTTCAGGATTAGGATTTGGACATTTTGGGTGATCCATTATTCAGCCTATCGCAGTCTCCAAATTTATTTTGTTTTTGTTAGTTTGTGGGGTTTTTCCTACTAAGATTTACACATAGAAATCATAAAATCACCAATTTACTGAAACCTGTATCACCAAGTAAGAACAATGCCAACTTTATCAATGAAATAAAATTAAAGTAACATTAATTTATTATAATATATGTTATAAAAATAGAGGTAAAAATTAGTTGAGTGATATGTGAAATTTAAGCATTTTTAAGAGTTTATTTGAACCAAACTGATGACATATACGGGGTAGTAAGATCTCAGGTGTTCCCAATTTACTCATTCTTTATTCCTTAGATCACCTAACAAAGGGTACATGGTTTTCCTTTGCACCCACACATATGTTAAGTGACTACCTTTTTGCCTGGTATGTTATTTCATAATTTTAAATATAACTGTCCGTGTTCTTCAAGGACTGAGTTTTAAGAGGTTTTATACTGTAAGACTAGAGAGGGAATAAGGGTTACAATTTTCTCTCTATGACCTTTTGTAATTTATAAGTCCAAATGAACTGAACAACACTGAATAATTAATTCATGCTGTGTTCAAGCCTCTATGCATTCATGTTTTACACCCTAATTATTATGAATTCCATCCTTGTGCAAACCTTTGATTCCCCAACCTAAATCAGGTTAATACAGACTCATATGCTCCAATTATGGCAATATCTTTCTCTTAACCTTGGCAGAGGGAGCATTATACTAGGTCAAAAAGTATCTTTGAGTTTCATTGAGAAATTAACCCATAAGGGAATTGCGCTCATGGTTGTAATGTTAATTAGTTTCACCATAAACATATTTTGTGGCTTATTTAACATTCAGATGCTCTCTGCAATTGAATAAAAATATATGCCATTATATGCTAAAACCAGTCAAATGTAATGTTTATTTAATGATATTGTTTTTCTTCTGAAACAAGTATTCAGTACATTTTGACTAATTAAGAAAATTTAGCTGTCACCACATCCCAGTGACTCATACTGGTGGGGTTTTCCCAATTATAAGTAGAGAAACTGCAGAGTAACAGTTTTTTCACTAGTTACTAAAGAAAGAGAGGAGAAACAACAAGCTCCTAGATGTGAAAACTGAGATAACTAACACTTGAAAATATTCTATCCCAAATCCATTGGTTAAAATGAAAAGGAAAGGGGCAGATGGTTTGAATTAAGATAAGCTAAAGCAAATAGTTTGGTAAATACATATTCTGTACATATTTCATATTTATGTATAAATAAAATTAAGGACACTGATGGGTGTGTCCTCTAGAAAAAGTAAATGTTGTGGAGCTGATCATTGTACCCAGTAGTTTAATGGCATATTAGAATACAATTAGAAATGCTGTCTTCTCTGCATGTCAGGGATAGTGTGTATATGCTCACAGAAAAGAAACTTTAAAATTTCAGAATGAAGAAATGGCTTTTCAGACAAGTATAGAATCCTTAACTGAATGTTTTAAAACTTTTTAGTGCTTTAATACAAACTTCTCATAACTTAAAAAAAATCTTGCAAGTTTGGAACTATTTCTACTCTTGAATATAGTACAAACAGTAAGATTTGAATGAGAAATATACAACTGACCTTCCAGAAAAAGTCTCATAAAATTTGAGCAGAGAGAATAGTAACACTCTCCTTATACTCTGACACTGATAAAATTATTAATTTGCAATATACATAGATAATTTGTTTTAAATTATATTATTGCTAGCTCTGGATATGGGATAAAATCACTCCATTTTATTTTATTTTTTAAAGTTATTTATTTTTAAATGTAATCAACTTATAAAATTGTGCTAGTTTTAGGTATTCAACATAATCTTATATATGTATATATTGCATATAATTGTCTAAATTAAAACTAGTTATGACCTTTTAGATAAAGTACTGAACTGAGGTTTTATTTCTGTAGTACTACCAACTCAAAAGTTTTGACTAAAATGTGTTACTTTAAAAAATGCTTTTAATTTTTAAAAATGGCATTCATTAAACACCTAATGTATGGGCAGAAAATATTTAGTTGTTTTTTTAAATGAATGCACCTTCTAAGTGTAGAATCATCTAAAATCAATGTAAACCAAACCAAATTAAAAAAAAAAGGTTATAAAGGAAATAATCACCTTGAATCTTAACACTCAGATTAATGATTAAATATAGTTTTGTGCATAAAATGTTTTTATTATGCAAAAATTTCATACATATAAATGTACATACATAAGCTGTGAAGCATAATAATTTAACACCTGTGAACCCATCACCTAACAATAATGAGAATATTGCCAATATTGTTGCAGCTGCCATTCAGTCCTCCACACAGGTTTTCATAAAGAATACCATGAAGTTTTGCATGGCTTTTAACCTTAGAAAAATGGTATTACATCATTCAATCTTCTGAAGTTTTTTTTCCCTCTTTTTTTATTTTTCTCAATCCCTCTACCCTCCTACCCAGCCCCCAACACCCTCAACCCCGCAATTGTCAGCCTACTCTCTATGAGTCTGTCTCTATTTTGCTTGTTAGTTAATTTTTTTTCCATTAGATTCCAAATATGAGTGAAATCAAATCTGACTGGCTTATTTTATTTAGCATATACTCTCCAGGTTCATCCATTCTGTCACAAAGGGTAAGAGTTCCTTCTTTTTTTTACGGCTGCTAGTATTCCATTGTGTAAATGCACCACAGCTTTTTTATCCACTCATCTACTAATGGTCAGTTGGGCTGCTTCCAAATTTGAGTTAGTATAAATATTGCTGCTATGAATATATGGATGAATATATTCTTTCTGTTTTGTGTTTCTTTGGATAAATTCCAAGAAGTGAAATCCATGGGTCATAAGGCAGTTCCATTTCTAATTTTTGAGGTAACTCCACACTGTTTTCCACAATGGCTGATCCAATCTGCATTCCCTCTAACAGTGTAGGAGAGTTCCCTTTTCTCCATATCCTGGCCAGCACTTGTTGTTTGTTGACATAAGCAGTACGATCTTGAACATTTCTCATAGCAATATTTTTTTCTGAGATATCTTCTCAGGCAAGGGAAACCAAAGAAAAAATAAACAATTTGACTACTTTCCTGATTGTTAACTTCATTTAAATATCAATCTTTCTTTTTTAATTCAGAATTTTTTAAAAAAATATTTTATTGATTTTTTTACAGAGAGAAAGGGAGAGGGATAGAGAGTTAGAAACATTGATGAGAGAGAAACATCAATTCAGCTGCCTCCTGTACACTCCCTACTGGGGATGTGCCCGCAACCAAGGTATATGCCCTTGACCAGAATCAAACCTGGGACCCTTCAGTCCGCAGGCCGATGCTCTATCCACTGAGCCAAACCAGCTAGGGCTAATTCAGAAATTTTTAATTCTAGTGCTCAAACTTAACAGCGCTTTATATTTTATGATTTGGGGTACATGATTAGAAACAAAATTTACACTTGAAGGATATAAAAATACTCAACCATGCTTTCTTTTTCTACTTATGTTATTATCTCTCTTACTAATGAGATTTGATACATCCAAGATATATTTTGGTGTAACAAGTGAGTAAAGTTTTCAAATGCTCATACAGTTGTTCCAATAACATAATAAATATTCCATATTTTCTCCATTGATTTTAAATATTACCTATATCATATCCAAAATTGCAATACGAACCCTTAATCTATTTATTATCTCTTTATTGTGTTCATTGATTTGTCTGTTTGTTCCAACATACTGGTAAAGTAAATATAACTTTATTTTGTATTGACTAGCATTTCTAGAGCAATATTCAATAACATTGGTAATAGTCTGTACTTTTGTCTAGTTTCTCAAATTATTATTATGCCTCTAATGGTTAACATTAATCATGATGACATTAGAATATATATATATATATATATTATATATGTATATATGTATATATGTATATATAAACAAAAACATTTCTAAATCAGTAAAAATCTCATAGAGAAGGATAAAATATTTGTGAAGTGTTATTTCAACATCTACCAAGTTGATAATTTTTTCTATTGATCTATTAATATCTTGATGTAAATGAACACATTTCTTTTCATAATACTTAACATAAATTATATTTATTAATATTTCTCAAGTATTCTTATCTTTTACTTCTATACTCTATTTTTCAAGATGTATTATTTTGCATCAATATTCAGAAATAATAATAGTATTTCCTTTCCTCTGTATATGTTATCTTAATGTCATTTAGAGTTATTCTGGTTTCTTACAAATAATTTGAAATGCCCCTCCTTGGGTTATGATTGAATCAGTTTCAGTAACAACCCAAGTATATTTTCCTTGAAGATGTAAAAAGAACCTAATCTGTGAAATTGGGTACATTTGATCTATTTTGGAGGACAGACAATGATAGTCTTTGATATACTTCTTCAGTTCTTCTTCAGTTATTGATTTGGTTAAGAATTTATATTTTCTGAACATAATTTTATATAAAGAGAAATTTCTAAAATTTAAAATTCATCCATTTAATCCAGGTTGGCAAATGCCTTTAGTTTATAAATATGTTAAATTACACTTTTAATGATATTTTGTATCTAGGGTTATATGTAATTTATTTCCTATGTTTTCAGTTTAGGTATTTTTTCTAAGTTTTAATATCTTGCTTAGTTTCTGTGTTTTCTAATTGATTTTTCTATTTCTGCTTTTCTCTTTAAAATACACATATTTCTTCTATTTAACATTCAGAGTATCCTTAAGAAGTAGATATTATTTCCTTTACTAGTCTTTAAAGATGAAAAAACTGAGGAACAGAGACATTTAGAAAAATTACATGCACTTTCACTAAAGTACAGAGACAGGTTTCAAACCCATAACCTTTGTAGCTGAGGGTCAACTTATTAACCATTGCATTCTACTGCCTCTTATGCTTTACTAGTGGCCCAGTGCATGAAATTCATGCATGAGAGGGGGTGTCCCTCAGCCCACCCTGCACCCTCTCCAATCTGGGACCCCTCGGGGGATGTCCGACTGCCAGTTAGTCGGACATATGGCAGTCGGACATCCCCCTCATAATCTGGGACCGCTGGGTCCTAACCGCTCGCCTGCCTGCCTGCCTGATTGCTCCTAACCGCTTCTGCCTGCCGACCTGATCGCCCCTAACTGCTCCCCTGCTGGCTTGATTGCCCCCACCCACCTCTGACATGGCCTTGCACCTGGGACCCAGGATTCCCTCCTCCAGCTGGCCACAGGCACCTGGGACCCGGACTTCCCTCCCTCTGGCTGGCCACAGGCACCGGGACCCAGGCCCGCTTTGCCTGGGCCGGGATGATGGGCAGGTGGCTTCACCCAGGCCGCAGGCACTGGTGCCTGGGACCGCGGGGCAGGCGGCTTCTCTGTCTCCCAGGCCCCATCCAGCTGCAGGTGCTGCACCCGGGACCACAGGGCAGGTGGCTTCTCCATCTCCCGGGCCACAGCCAGCCGCAGGCGCTGGTGCCTGGGACTGCCAGCAGGAGGCTTCGCCCAGGCCCGGCTTTGTCAGGAAGGACATGCGGATGGTCATCTGGAAGATGTCCAGTCTAATTAGCATATTACCCTTTTATTAGTATAGATCATGGTGTGTTTTTTCTTGTCATCATTAACCATAGTAACTCTTGCTTATGTATTAAATTAAAGTTCTATTCCTGCTAAGTCTAGAAGCAGCCTCAGAATCCTTCTCACAATTCATTTTAAGTCTGATGCTTAGTTGATCAGATTAATATCTGAGGTGACGCCTCTTACTGCAGATGTATCCCAGAATGTATGGCATCCTCTCTGCTTTATGATCCAGCTAATAATACATTGCCTCAATCATGTTGATTAAGGTCATTTTTCCCCTTGCAGTTTCTAGTAGTAGATTACCATCTACTGTCTAGGAAGCAAAATTGACTGTCTCCATGTAGATCGCAAAATAAGATACTTTTTCACCAATAAAATTTCATTCTTTCAGCATGAGTAGAGTAATTTTGTCAACAACGTATTGAGTGAATTATTGTTTCAAGTACTGTGCTGTGTCATACACAGATTTCATTTTATCCTTTGCAACAACTCTATACAGTGGGTACTATAATTACACAGATGAGAACACTGAGGGATAGAGAGATCAGGTAACTTGACCAGTAAAACCT
>NW_005356635.1:7968064-7985218 GCF_000412655.1 Myotis brandtii
TATTTATATCTTTTGGGTCTTTCTGGTGGAATATAATAGTGTATTACTGCATGTTTCTCCTCAGCTCTGCATTTAGTGGCATTACATTAGCAGCCAACATCAGCCATGGATGGAGAATTTATGCCACAGAAATTGGCCGATAGTATAAATCAGGGTTTTGTTTTCTTTTATTGAGAGCCAGTTGTTAAACATTTACCAGCACAACACTGACCACATTGATGGTGGTGGTCTTGTTAGCATGTGTTATATTATGCAGATGAAAATCTATTTAAACAGACTCGATGTAGATATTTTCAAAGATGGAAGAATTGTCCCTGTCAACTATTTTAGTTGATTCATATATTCACTTATTGTCATCATTACAAAGTTTTCAGTCCCCACATGGATTGCTGAATTTAAGCCTTTGTTACCTTAAGGACTCTAGTTTTCCATTTTTATGTTTAAGTACCAACCTTACCTGTTTAAAAATGTAAGCTTGTAACATTGCTCTCTCTGTTCCCTATCCTTCAGATGAAAAGTGGAGTTGGGTCGGGGCAGGAGAGAGAAATTCAGAAGGGGAATATTGGAGTAATGACTGCAGTGGGAGAAGAGAGAACCTATCTCCCGGGCCGCAGGCGCTGGCGCCCTGGACCACAGGGCTGTCAGCTTCTCTGGCTGGCTTCGGCCTGGGACCTTGGGGCGGGCAGCTTCTCCGTCTACCAGGCTGGGCCGCAGCCAGCCTCAGGTGCTGGCGCCTGGATCGGATGGCACCTGGACCGCAGGCGGGAGGCTTCTCCGTCTCCCCTGGGACACGGGGTAGGCAGCTTCTCTATCTCCCCTGGGATTGCGGGGCGGGCAGCTTCTCCATCTCCCGGGCTGCAGCCAGCCGCAGGCGCTGGCGCCTGGGACCGCTAGCGGGTGGCTTCACCCAGCTGGCTTTGTCAGGAAGGACGTCCAAGTGGTCGTCTGGAAGATATCCGGTCTAATTAGCATACTACTCTTTTATTAGTATAGATTAGCAAAGTAACTATTTATGCAATCCATTGAGAAAGTTCCCCAGAAGTAGATACTTTAAATTTTTAAATAAAAATGATCATATCTTTGCATTAAAGATGAGCTAGGTCTGCTTTAAAAAAACTCAAGTATGATTTGGAAACTCTACCCATTAAGTTTATTCAGGAACAAAATTTCAAATGGGGTGGGACATTAGGCAAAAACATCATTCATGATAATCCTATTTGATGTTGGAGAATCTTACATTTTATTTTATTTTTTAATATATTTTTATTGATTTCAGAGAGGAAGGGAGAGTAAGAGAGAGAGAGAAACATCAATGATAGGAGAGAATCATTGATCAGCTGCCTCCTGTACGCACCTCACTGGTGATTGAGCCCACAACCAGGCATGTGCCCTTGACTGGCATGTGCCCTTGACTGGAATCGAATCCGGGACCCATCACTCCGCAGGCCAATGCTCTATCCACTGAGCCAAACCAGCTAGGGCAAATCTTACATTTTAAAGTGAACATGTTCAAGGGGCAATAATTTAATTTACATTTTAAAACACTAAGAAGGACTGTTCTGTGAAAATGGTTACATAATTCTCAAACTATTTGCCTTCAGGTACCATAGATATGATAGCTATTCTTACAAGTAAGGAAATGTTAATTGCCAGTTGCTTATATTTATAGATAGGTGGTATAAGGTAAAGTTGCTTCTCTTTCAAACTAAGATTTAAAAAAAAGCCAGAACCAATATTACATTTAATAATGCCAGATACTCTCTGTATTGGTGGCTTTTTCATAAAAACACTTGAGTCATGTTTAGTTTCCTAAAGTTTCCATTAATCTCTGCAGACTGAGGGATCCTGGTTTGATTCCAGTCAAGGGCACATACCCAGGTTGTGGGCTCAATCCCCAGTGTGGGGCATGCAGGAAGCAGCCAATCAATGATTCTCTCTCATCATTGATGTTTCTATCTCTCTCTTCCTCTCCCTTCCTCTCTGAAATCAATAAAAAAAAATTTTTAATATTTTTTAAAAAAAGAGAAATTATTAATGAAAATTTTATTTCATTCGGTTTTCTTTCTTTTATATGAGAAACTAGAAGCCCGGTGCATGAAATTTGTGCAAAGGTAAGGTCCCTTGGCCTGGCCGACAATCAGGGCCTATCGGGGCCTTCTGGCTGCCAGCGGGGACCTTCCTTCTGGTTGCCCGCCAGGGCCTCACTTCCCCGGCTGGGGCCTTCCTTTGTGCCGTGCTACCCCCTGGTGGTCAGTGGACATCATAGTGAGTGATCAAACTCCCAGTTTCCTGATGGGACTCCTGAGGGAACACTTTGCATATTAGCCTTTTATATAGAGAGATTGTTATAGATAGCAACTGACAGAGTGTGTTTTATTAGCTGATGGAGATAAAAAGTGGTTAAACATGGAATGTGCCCTCAAGATATGTTCCTTCTATGCTTAAGTTAATCAAGATATAAAATACAAAGACTTCAATGATAAACTTTTTTTAAAATATAATTTTATTGATTTCAGAGAGGAAGGGAGAAGGAGAGAGATAGAAACATCAATGATGAGAGAGAATCATTGATTGTCTGCCTCCTGCACACCCCACACTGGGGATGGAGCCCACAACCCAGGCATGTGCCCTTGGCTGGAATTGAACCTGGGACCCTTCAGTCCGCAGGCCGATGCTCTATCCACTGAGCCAAGCCGGCTAGGGCCAGTGATAAACTCTTTAAGAAAATTTAGCTAATTACAAGAAAAAGAGAAAAATATGATACAACTCATCCACAACCAGTATTACTCTTATACATTTCAATTCTCCTTTATATGGATTCTTGGTTACTCTTTTGTCTCTCCAACCATTTCACTCCAACTATTTCATAACCATAACACAAAATTCCTGTTGCATTCAAAGGAGGTGAGGGAGAGGGCATGATTGGGGGTGGTAAGGGGGCAATGGGGGGATAAGGACACATAATCAATAATAAAAAAATAAAGTAAAAATAAAACTAGTAAAAACAAAACAAAACAGAAAGCAACAGCTACAAGGACTTTTCATTCCAGGTAAAGAGGACTTTATCTTTGGCAGTTATTTTAAACCATTATCAGGTGCTTCATATATCTAGTATCATATTCAATTATGACTAATATTTCCAAAATTGAACTCTCCCAGTATGTAGTTATTTTGATATATCAGAAAAAAATAAAGGAGAATCTTACATTTCATGCACAATAAAAGTCCTGGCAGCAAAAAACTCTATCTGAAAATAGTGAAATATCACCATAATTGTTCATCAGTCTTTATCATTTTAAGTGCTATTGAAGTGAAAGTCATTAAAACAAACAGCTTTTGTACTTAAAAGCTAGCAAATGAAAAATGATTCTGCCAATCTTGCCATTGGTTTACTCTTGCCATTCAGTACTGAAATTAAATATACAAGTAAAACAAAATAAACTGGCTAGCTTTTATCATCTTCTATTTTTTCAAATATAAGTTTTCCATCACTGAGCCCATATCACAAGTATAGCACTGAAAGCAGTAAGAGAGAGAAAACAATTAAATGACTGCATTTCAATGACAAGATTTTTTTCTGACATTAAGAACTAAAAGAGTTTAGATTGAAGTTTGTAACTGACAGGCTGTGAAATTGCAATGCAGCCTTGACAATTATATTATTCCTTATTTTAATACATATCAAGATGAATATAGCATTTCTTTTCACTTTTAATGATATGGAATATAATAGGAAGACAAGAGGAGTGCTTGTTTTATAGTGTTATAGTTAGATGCAGTGACAAAGAAAAGGTATGACGTTAATGTGCACAAGCATCAATGGTACAATCGACATTGATTACTCATTCTATATAAACTATGTACACAAAGTTAAAATATAGCAAGATGCATTTTATTCCCAGACCTATAAACTGCTGACAACAGCTATCATTAAGAACAAAATATAATGCAATTAGGGATGGTCAAAATGATTTGCTTCTTGTCTCAACTATATAATTGCCAAAGTTGAGGTTCAGACAAATGCAAAATGTAATTAATTTATTATTGTTTGAAAATGGACTTAGCAATTACAGACCCATTGGAGTCCTGTATTAGTCCAGTTCCTTAATGAATTAGCTTCATTAGATTTGCAATTTTCCAAAGTTGATTTAAGTTAAATTTAACATATGGCATGAATTGCCTCTTTCTATTAATGGCAATTACATTTTTTAGGATGAAGTTTTTGCTGCCCTTTCTTTCTCTTAAATTTAAAAACTAAACATTGAAAATTTGGAGAGACATTTACTAAAACCATGTCTCTGAAATATTAATCCAGCTTCTGCTTGAATTTTACTGATCTGCCTTTTACTTCAAGGCAATATGTGGCATCTAAAATCACCACAGAGTGGTGTGAGTGACACAATTTTTTTATGAGCTTGAATCCGATTTAATGACTGGATTGCATGCAAATGTTGGGTTATAACTCACTTCTCATTTGTTAGGGTTACAAATAGAATATTGGGGACCAGCTACAATTATAAGAAATATTAATAATGCTCTGTTAACTGTGATTGTTCTTTTCTGATTAGAGAAAGCACATTTTCACCTGGCTGGGAGTTGTACACCCTGGAACATGGAAGCTAACATCGGAATGCAGTCCATCCTCTTGTCCTGAGAACTGCCTATCATTATGGAAAGATTTATAACCTCGTGGCTGAAACAATCTAGTCCTGGAGGCACCTACTCTTTACAACCCACAGATCCTATTACCTGAATCTGGTCCTGGGGTGCCTGGAGGTGCCCACCCTCTGTGATCCTCTCTCCCCCAGTCCACATGATTTGTAACCTATAATGATTATCCTGTGCCTACTTTCCCATACCTGTAATTCCTACTCTCCCAATGTATTCTTTGTCCTTCTACCCAATATAAGCAGCTGGCTTATGGTGAGGTGCAGAGCAGATTTTTGTGGATGACCTGCTATTCTCCCATACTGCCAGCATTATTGGAATAAACACTCATATATTATTCAAACTTGTCTCTGCTTAATTGGCTCAAGTAGTGATAGGCAGCCAGGACTCCTTGGTTGTCCAGTTACATAATCTGGTGACTCTAGTGGGACTCAAACAGGGAGTCCTCTAGGGTGAGTGCCAGGGATCCCACTTGCTGCCTGGACTAGGGGTTCCCAAGCCTGAGGTCTGGACTCTTATTTGTAGTCCTGCCAGAAATTTTCCTGTTTTAGATCCCACCCACAGCCTCAGCAATGCTGTTGTCTCACCTAAAACCTAAGTTATATCAAGCATTCTGGTGTTCTGTAATGGGGGAAATCAGTTGTCTGTTGCCCCCATCTGGGGTGAGCCCAATCAGCTCCTTGTTGCAAGTGGCCTGTCAAGGTTCTTGCCTGGTCTCCTCACCTGAGCCTGATCTGCTTCAGGTCAAGACACTGTCCTGCATGGTACAGGGCATTTGGGTCTGTAACATGGCAAGTGAGTTGTCTCTTGTCCCCTGTCTGGGGTGAGCTTGATCAGCTCCTGGTTGAAAGTGGCCTCTCAAGGTCCTTGCTTGGTTATTCTGTGTGGCTGTGCACGGTAAGGTCTGGCTGTGTACGGTAAGCCACAAACAGTTGTCTGTCTGTTTTGCACATGTAAATATTGTATACTAAGGTGGTTTTTGCCTGGTGTAACTTTTCCTGTAATCTTGCTTAAATTGTTTAATGATGGGTGCTGGTGGCTCGATCACAAAAGTTAATCCATTGGGGCTACTTATGCTATCCATCAATGGGGAAAAAATAAGTGTTTACTGCAATACTGCTTGGCCTCACACTTAAATATCCTTTTGACTGGGAACAAGAGGAGATTAGTATTTGGAAATGCATGGTGTGAAGTTCTTGTCTGTGGGCTGTGTGCGCCTGTAAATATCATATATGGGTGTCTCTGTTGATCGTTGTTTTGTGTCCCTTTCCCCCCCCCCTTTATTAAATAAGATATTACAAATGTGTCCCTTTGTTGTTTGGTTTAATTGTTTAAAGATGGGGCACATCCCAATTTACTAGGGGCCCCAGAGTCTTGTGGCAGGCTAAACCCATGGCATGGATTGCAGGAACCTCCCAGAAGCTGCTGAGAGGTCTTAAACTTGGGGACCCACCCTGCTCTCCTTCTCAAGGCATCAGCTGCTTGAAATGCTTAGGTAGTAAGAGTTTTGTCTGTCTGTAATGTAACTTTGGTTAAAGATGTTCTTTGTTTTCTTCTTACCTTTTTGGGACTTAGTTTACTCTTCGCTCTTTTATGAACACAGGGAATCTTCTGTCTCTGCTGTTTGGGCTTTGTGCCACTCAGAACCAAAGGTCATTTGCTGTTCTGGATTAGTGTAAAATAAGATTCTAAGGGTAATGTCCCAGTCCCTCCTTTTGGTAGAACTCATTTATTTACTTAAGGGGTTGTTTTTGTTTCTGTTTTGAAATAGGACAAGATCTCTTCTTATATGCAAGATTTCATGTTGTTACAGTTTACTCAGAAACAAAATTATGGGAAATAAACCTTCTAAACCCCCAAGTTTTTCTCCTAGAAGGGCCAGATCTGCAGAAGTGCCCTCAGGCAGGGGCCACACCCACATTGTAAAGGAAAAAAAAGTTAAGTCCTCGGTAACTTAAAACTTTGTAGTTCTGCTGATTTAAATAATAGAAATTATTAAATATCTAGTTATTTTGAAATAAATGAATACTAAAATATCAATTAATCTGAGTTTGCCTAGTTTTGACCTTTTACTACAGAAAAGCTAGAAAATACACTTGAAACTGTTAGTGAATGTTTTATAATATAAATATGTATCTCAAAAGTGTAAATGTATTTGCCGATCTAAAAAATGCTAACTGCTTACTTTTGGTGGTCACCTGAAAATTAAGGTTTCTGAGAGTTAAGAATTCTAACCAACTGGAACGAAATTATATAGTTTTGGTAATAGAAGGAATGAAGCATAGAGATGCATTTTGAAGGAAAAAAGGAGGTGAGTTCTAAAACTGGTTATTTCTGGATGGGTAAGAAGTTTTGTGAAAGTTATAGAAGGGTTTGAAGAGAAATCTTAAAAGGAAAGTATAGGTAATCTGAATAATAAATTTAATCAGATAAATGAATCTAAAGTAAGTTAATGCAGAATTTGTTTAGTCTTTTCTAGTCTGTTAAAAGGGGAAAAAGGTCCTGTTTTTACTCAGGAAGCAAAAGTTCTATAGATTATTGAAATGGTTATTTATTGTGTTCTTTTAATCAGGTACTTACTTAAAAAAAGGTGATCTTAATTGTGGGAACTAGAGTTTTGCAAGCTTCTGTTTATGTTTAATACCCTTTTGTCACTTTGAATGAATAAATAGCCTAATACTATTGCATGATAATAATAATAACGGTATATGATCTTTTGGCAAAATAAGTTTGACAACCTTCCCATAGTTTGAATTTTAAGAAACTTTTTCTTGACCTAGAATTGGCTTTAAGTCATTACAGTAGTCCCTGGAATGCCTCAAGGGTTTGTTTTCTCTCCTTATGAAGGAAAATTTATTGCTTAAGGTTCATGGGAAGCTTTGTCAAATAAAGCAATGATAACTATGGTATCCTTTCATTTATGACTCTAACTGTTATTCTGGAATATTGTGTTTTACAGAAAGGACAAGATTCCATGTCATTTGAATTATAATAAAATCCATAACCATGTCATTTTAAATTTCTTCTTGTCATTTAGAGCAGTCACTGTTTTCTTATAATGCATTTGGAAAAATGTTACATCTTCTGAGGGATCTATGGAAAGGACTCTGCCATTTTTAGATCATCCCCTTTGAAATGGGAAAAAAAAATTATTAGAACTCTATAGAGTATCTGGAATTATAGAAGTACTGGCAGGAAAATCAGGAGAAACAATAAATTGATTATGGAACTGACGAATTGAAAATAATTATATAGTTTTTGTAACTTTTATTAAAAGTATTACTGATTTTTAATCTTTTTTTTTTATTTTTCAGACATAAGGAAACTTGTTTCTTTTCTTAAAGCAATTTGGTAAGTTACATATTTTTCTCCCTACCTTATCCCTCCAGAATTTGGCAATTCTTAATAAGTGAGTCATGTCAAAACATTTCTTTGCATGAATTCAGTAAGACCAGTTTCCAATTGTGGTTTTATTAACCAAGACTTTGACTAGAATGTCATGTCTGAAAGAGACATGGCTGACTCTGGATATCACCAGAAATCTTTAAGGAATAAAGACTGACTTTGAAGCCAGTATGGGTACCTTGGAGAAATAGCCTGGTACTTTGCTTGGTCATTGGTTCATGGCAGTCTTTCAAGGGAAGGAACAAAGGGAAGATGGCAAGGAAAGAACTCCAAGACATTTTTTGGAACCTCAAGAATGTGAGATATTCACCCAAGTCTACAAGTATTTCAGAAAAAACTAATGGCAGCTAGGTGGCTCAGGTTCTTTGCCCTGAGGGGCCAATTAAAGCTCAATCATGAGATTCCAGCAAAGGTGATTAAAAAAAAAAAGCCTATATGATCAATTGCTATTCTTATTGTGTTCATGAAAATGATCAGGCCAAATGGAAACTAGACTTAGTACAGTAAATAAATTGGTCTTAATTCAGCGCCTTAATAAAAACGAGGTGATTATGGGGGGTGGGGGTGTGTTGCCATAGACTTAAAGCTTTATTTTCCACCTATGAATTGACCTGGATCCTTAATTTATCTCTAGCTTTTACCCCAATACCACTAAAATTTATAACACTGTTTGTCTCCACCAGGTTACAACCCTCCTCATACTCAGGAAATACCCCCTCCTTTTGTGCCAGGCCTCATTGTCCCTCTGAAAGAGAGCAAGGATCTCTTGGCTCTGAAAGAAAATTTCATCCCTCCTCAGCTTGAAGCAGCTACAGAAGAGACTCTGTGCCCTTTTTCTCTGAAAGAATTCAGAGCCAAGATCCTTGAGGGGATATGTGGTAAGCAGTTAGACATGAGCAGAGCAAGAACGATGTGCCAACCTGTCGTAAATGTTCCCTCCACGTCCCGCGTGGTTCAGGGTTCAATATCTGGAAGAGGAGCCGCACACAAATGAAATAGAAAAGACAAGAGATAATTTGGAAATATTGGGGGACCAGGCGGGTAAGTCCAACTCAAGAGGAAGGACTTCCACCCGTGCTCAGTCCGCACTGACCTTTTATAGTCTGAGGTAAACAATGCAGTGGTTTCCATAGTTACAGTTCTTGTGAGTTTCACCTGTTTTGATCATGTTTACACTCCCTGCACTTCCCTCAGCCCATTAGCTTCCCAGGTAAGATCTGGGGAGTGTTATAAGGTCAAGCCTAATTATGCTAAGAGGACTGAGCCCTCTAAGCTGGGACTTGTTTGTGACTTTGCCAGCAGGTCAGTCCGAGGCTCAACCCTATATCAGTTTCCCACACCAACCAGAGGAGAAATGGTGGGAACCTGAGATGTGTTTCTTACCACTCCAACTGCTCTAAAGCTAACAGTGGAGGAACCTGTGTAGAACGGACCTTTACATTTTGCTGAATAGCAGTTGGGACACCGATTGCTAATATGTAGAATTATTACATTCATTTTGGAAAGGAAGTCACATACTGGGACCTTTATATGTTGGGACCCACTGTCTGAGAAAAGGATGCAAGATGTTTTCTCTAAAGGTTGCTGCAGTAGTTCCCTGTAGAAAATATCTGACTTTTATTGGGTGTTCTAGTTATTGTCTTTTAGTATGTAATAACTACAATATTAATTGTTCTGATGATTTTACCCTCCCTTATAATAATGGACATACTAAGCTCCTGGCTGGTTGGTTTATGATATGTGGGGTAATGATTTATTCATATATTCCTGCTAACAGCATTGGAGGGCCCTGTTCCTTAGGACCACTGACTGTCTTTATGTCTCAGAAACATCACAGGGTCTGAATCAAAAGAGACCTTCTCACGCTGTGGCATCACACTACAATGATGATCTCCACCTGCAGAGCCCTGCTAATTATATTGCTTTAACCATTTTTGTTAAGCTGGTAATGGTAGGCTCCCTTAATGTAGAAGTGAGCAGGCTGGCTTGTAGCATGGTAAAAGCTCTGAATGCCACTTCCAGGGCTATACAGGGGATAAATCAAGAGCTGAGCTATGTCTCTATGTCAATGAGGCAGTTCTAGAGTAGCAGGCAGCAATAGATTATTTGTTGTTGTGACATAACCACAGTTGTGAGGAATTTAAAGAAATGTGCTGTTTAAATCTTTCTAACAATTCTCAATTGATAGAAAACAACACTCAACAAATTAGGGACACCATCTCCTAAGATCCTGCATTCACTGTATTCCATCCTTGGAAATTGATTTCAAGGCAGAAGCAAATGCAGTCCAGTAGGATGAGTTTTAGCGTCTAAAACTAATCTCATAGATATGAGTGATAGAAAAAGCAATGGGGAATGTTAGGGGCATAAAGAATATTGGGGACCAGCTACAATTATAAGAAATATTAATAATGCTCTGTTAACTGTGATTGCTCTTTTCTGATTAGAGAAAGCACATTTTCACCTGGCTGGGAGTTGTACACCCTGGGACATGGAAGCTAGCATAAGAATGCAGTCCATCCTCTTGTCCTGAGAACTGCCTATCATTATGGAAAGATTTATAACCTCGTGGCTGAAACAATCTAGTCCTGGAGGCACCTACTCTTTACAATCCCCAGATCTTGTTACCTGTAATCTGGTCCTGCGGTGCCTGGAGGCACCTCTGTGATCCTCTCTCCCCCAGTCCACATGACTTGTAACCTGTAATGATTATCCTGTGCCTACTTTCCCATACCTGTAATTCCTACTCTCCCAATGTAATCTTTGTCCTTCTACCCAATATAAGCAGCTGGCTTATGGTGAGGTGCAGAGCAGATTTTTGTGAATGACCAGCTATTCCCCCATACTGCCGGCATTATTGGAATAAATGCTCATATATGATTCAACATATCTCATATTCTTGAGAAAATAGAAGTAATGGAAGATGAACTTGCTCATCTTCCTATTAAAGAAATTACAAGCTGACATATTAGCATCTGCACCTTCCCTTGACTTCCCTCCTATTACTCTGGATGAGTGTTCTCATCAAAGACCAAATTCTTCACCTGGATTCTAGACTCATCCTCTCCTGCTTGATTGAGGGCTTTGTTCTGACTATCCCCACTTCCTTCTGTCTGCATCATTGTTTTCTCCCTCCCATAGATCATTCCATCAGTGTGCAAGATGCTTCAGTATTTCCTAAAAAAAAAAAAAAAAAAAAAGGAAAGAAAAGAAAACTTGCCTGACCTTACATCATCCACAGTTTTGTCTGATTTCTCAATTTCTTTTTTTAAATATATTTTATTGATTTTTTTTTTTTTACAGAGAGGAAGAGAGAGGAAGAGGGATACATCGATTTAGCTGCCTCCTGCACACTCCCTACTGGGGATGTGCCCGCAACCAAGGTACATGCCCCTGACCAGAATTGAACCTGGGACCCTGCAGTTCACAGGCTGACGCTCTATCCACTGAGCCAAACCAGTTAGGGCATTTTCTAGCCAAATTAATTGAACAAAATTGTCTATAGTGGTGTGTTCAGTTCTTGATTTTAGTATTTCCCCTCTTCTCAGTCTAGTAAGGCCTTCTAATGGGCTTTACATTGCCAAATCAAATTGTTCCTTTTCTCTTCTCTTTCCTGAATTCTCAAGAATATTCAGCACAGGAGAACCGAGATGGCAGCATAAGGTATATACCTATATGTGCTGTCCCCCACAACCACATTAAAACTACAACTAAAAGACAAAACAGCTATCATCCAGAACCACAGGAAAGCTGGCTGAGTGAAAGTTCTACAACTAGAAGGAAAGAAAAAAGCACATTGAGACTGGGTAGGAGGTGCAGAGGAGCCAAGAGCAGAGGTATGGAGGCACGTGAAATGGGATGCAACTGGGTGTTCGGTTTTCAATTGGAAGGGAGATACAAGCTCCCTACTGCTCTGAACTCATTTCCAGCCAGACTCTAGGGACCCAGACTCCTATGGGGAGAAACTGGACTATCTGGCATCGGGTCAAAAAGAAAGGGTGGCTTTCTTGCAGAGCTGCTCTCGGGGATCATTGTTACTGTGGGGGCGCAGGACTTGGGGACTTGGGGGCTTGGAGACACTGAGATGCAAAGACCTGGAGACACAGAGATGGCTGACGGACAGCCATCGCTGCTTGCTCCGCCCTGGTGATTCTCTGAGACCCCGCCCCACCCAATTTACAACCCCACCCAAGCTGTGCACAGAGGGGCAAATGAATCGCCTGTCCTTTGCAGCTTACCCTAACAAACTGCAGCTGGGTCAGAGAGCTCCAGAACTTCCAAACCCCAAACAAAGAGGAGAAATCTGCAGATCTCATTGTAGCTCCTGCTGGGTGGACTCACAGAGTGGCTGATTTTGCACCTCCTTGGAGATCCAGGAGCCAGTGTACCCAGTGGCCAAATACCAGATTTCAACTCCTCAAATCCATAAGTGATACACCCAAGAGGCAGACTCAGAGAGCACCAAAGCCCCACTGAAGCAAGTCCTTCCCCATAAGGGTGTCTCCAGCACAGCAGTTCTTCCATTATAGACACAGGGGATCCTTGCAGTCAATTGGCCTGGAGGTCATTTCCTCGCAGAGATACCAACAGCAATCAAGGCTTAACTACAACAAGACTGTGCATCCAGCCCACAAAGGGGTGCACCAAGATTGTCCACCTCAGGTGATTGGGGAGGCTAAGCCACTGGGCCCAATAGGACACCTAGCACACAAAGCCATTCTATCAATACAGGGAAGCAGCCAAAATGCAGAGACAAAGAAACATGTCACAAATCAAAGAAATGGAGGAAAGCAAACTACTGGATATAGAGTTCAAAACCACAGTTATAAGGTTGCTCAAGAATCTTCTACAAACCTCCAAGGAACTTAGTGAGACCTTCAAGGATCTTAATAAGAATGCCAAAAAAATGGAAAAGGAGCAGTCAGAAATTAAGCATACACTGACTGAAATAAAGAATAATATACAGAGATCCAACAGCAGACTAGAGGATCCCAAGAATCAAGTCAAAGATTTGAAATAAAAGGAAGCAAAAAACACCTATCCTGAAAAGCAAAAAGAAAAAATAATACAAAAATATGAAGATCGTGTAAGGAGCCTCTGGGACAACTTCAAACGTAC
Source organism: Myotis brandtii (assembly GCF_000412655.1). Classification (NCBI taxonomy): domain Eukaryota; kingdom Metazoa; phylum Chordata; class Mammalia; order Chiroptera; family Vespertilionidae; genus Myotis; species Myotis brandtii. The sequence continues at coordinate 7,981,256 of NW_005356635.1, forward strand.
CAACATCCGAATTATGGGGGTGCCAGAAGAAGAGAGAGATCAAGATATTGAAAGCCTATTAGAGGAAATAATGACAGAAAACGTCCTCTACCTGATGAAAGAAATAGACTTACAAGTTCAGGAAGTGAAGAGAACCCCAAATAAGAGGAATCCAAAGAGGACCACACCAAGACACATCATAATCAAAATGGCAAGGGCAAACGACAAAGGGAGAATCTTAAAAGCAGCAAGAGAAAAACAGTTAGTTACCTACAAGGGAGTACCCATACGACTGTCAGCTGATTTCTCAACAGAAACCATGCAGGCCAGAAGGGAGTGGCAAGAAATATTCAAAGTGATGAATAGCAAGAAACTACAACCAAGATTACTCTACCTAGCAAAGCTATCATGTAGAATTGAAGGTCAGATAAAGAGCTTCACAGACAAGAAAAAGCTAAAGGAGTTCATCACCACTAAACCAGGATTATATGAAATGCTGAAGGGTACTTTTTAAGAAGAGGAGGAAGAAGAAAAAGGTAAAGATAAAAATTATGAACAACAAAGTGACAACAAATATATATCTATCAACAAGTGAATCTAAAAATTAAGTCAATAAAAAAATCTGATGAACAGAATAAACTGGTGAATATAATAGAAGCAGAAGCATAGAAAGGGAGTGGACTGACAATTCTCGAGGGGAAGAGGGTGTGAGGGGTGCAGAAAGAGATTGGACAAAAATCTTACACCTATGGATGAGGACAGTGGCGGAGGGTAAGGCCATGGGGTGGGGTGGGAACCGGGTGGAGGGGAGCTATGGGGGGAAAAAAAAGAGGAACATCTGTAATAATCTGATCAATGAAGATTTATTTTAAAAAAAGAATATTCAGCACAGTTGATACTATTATCCTTCTCTTGACTTTTAGAACACTAGCTTAAGATATTTCCACTAGTTGTTTCCTCTGTCTAAAATTTTTTCACGCAAGTCTTCTCATCCTTGGATCCTTCTTGTCATGTATATATCAGTTTGAATGTCATGTATTCAGGTTAGGTTTTTCCTAACCACCCATTCCACACTACAAGCATATCACTATATCTTAATACTTATCATCCAATAATTCCCTGTTTACTCAGTTATTGGCTATAACTTTCTTTCCTCATTAGAATACAATGTCCATGAAGTCAAGAAATTCACCTTTCTTATCAAATACACTATTTATTTTTAAATCTCGGAATGATATCTTGCATAGATTAAGTGCTCAATAAATATTTGTTGAATGAATTGGTATCTGACAGTAAAAATTATTGCTCCCAGGAAAGTCAAAACTAAGCAAACAGAAATGTTTACTTTTGTATGGATACATCATACACTAAACTTATACTTATTTTAAATGTGCAAACTCTGAAAATCTACCTCTCCATATAATAAAAATAATTATACCCAAAATTTACATTTAGAGTTAGAAAATAGTGACAATAATTTCTTTCCATTTCACAGTAAAGCAATGTGGCCCTTTTTCTAAAGGCTAACTCTTCGAGTCAGCATTGTGTCTAAGATACATGAAATCTTTTAAATCTATATTAGTTATTTTATTATTGCTGAAACAGATTATTACAAATGTCTTGCTTAAAACAACATAAATTAATTATTTCATAGCTCTGGAGGTTAGAAGTGAAACATGGACCTCAAGCGGTAGGCAGGGCTGCCTTCTTTCCTGAAGGCTCTAGGGAAGAATCTCTTCCTTGCTCCTCCCAGTTTATAAAGACCACCTATATTCTTTATCTTATAGCCCTCTTTCTTTACCTTTAAAGCCAATAAACTTGGTCCAGGTACTTTATATAGTTCTACTAGTATATCACCAGTTCTCCCTCTTCTGCCTCCCTATTCTACTTATAATGGCTGGGGTAAATATATTGGTCTTCTTTCAAGGTCAGCTGATTTTAGCAACTTTAATTCCATTTGCTACATTTGTTCCCCTTTGCCATATAATCTAACATAATTACAGGTCCAGAGGGTTAGGACATGAGATCTTTGGGGAGGGGATATTATTCTGCCTATAATATTTTACATTTTGACCTCAAAGATTAATGTCCATTCTACCTGCAAGATACATTCATCCCCAAAGGTCTCAACTCATTAAAGCATCAATTCAAGTCCAAAAATCTCATCTTAATTTTATCAACTCAAGAGTTCCAAATCTCATCATCTAAATTAGGTATGAATGAGACTGGGTATAATCCATATTGAGAAAATATTTCTCTCCAAGTGTGAACGTGTAAAACTAAAAAAAACTAAGATATCTACTTTGAAAATACAATAGAATATCAATTATAGACATTCTGGCTAAAAGGGGAGAAAATATAAGGAAAGAAGTTATCTATTCCAAGTAATTTAAAATTCATCTGGTCAAACTTCATTTATAGTATATAAAATTATTTATTGTTATATATGTTTTTTATTATATAATAATGTGATCATAGTATATTATCTGGATGTGTATGAGTGTGTGTGTATGTTCAATCATCTATCTAATCTAATAAAAGAGAAACATGCAAATTGACCTTACCATCGCTACGCCCAAAGCCACACCCAACAGCCAATCAGAGGGACTATATGCAAATTAACCCAACCAAGATGCACAAGCCACGCCCACAAGCCACGCCCACAAGCCAATCAGGAGCAAGTATGCAAATTAACCCAACTAAGATGGCGGTGGCCACAGAGCTGGAGTGAGCAGGAGGCTTAGGTTGCCCCCCGGCAATGGAGGAAGCCAAGCTTCCCAACTGCCATGCTGGCCCTGAGCTCTGCTCAAGGCTACAAAGTTTCAATTATAGAAGATAAATAAATCCCAGATACCTGCTTCCAGCCTGGGGCCGTGGCCAGCCTGAAAACAGCCATCAGCCCCTCACCCAGGCTGACCAGGCACCCCAGCGGGACCCTCTCCCCTCCCTGAAGGGGGTGTGGCCAGCCTGAAAATGGCCCTCAGCCCCTCACCCAAGCTGGCCAGGCACTCTTGGCTGGCAGTTAATTTGCATATCGCCCTGATTAGCCAATGGGAAGGGTAGCGGAGGTACGGCTAATTACCATGTTTCTCTTTTATTAGATAGGATATAAAAGGCTAATATGCTAAGTGTCCCTCATCCCATACAACCAGTCGCTATGACATGCACTGACCACCAGGGGGCAGACGCTCAATGCAGGAATTGCCTCCTGGTGGTCAGTGCACTCCCACAGGGGGAGCTCTGCTCAGCCACAAGCCAGGCTGATGGCTGCCAGCACAACAGTGGTGGCAGAAGCCTCTCCCGCCTCCTCAGCAGCACTAAGAATGTCCTATTGCAGCTTAGGCCTGCTCCCTGCTGGCAAGTGGACATTCCCCGAGGGCTCCCGGGCTGCCTGAAGGATGTCTGATTGCCAGCTAAGGTTCGATCCCCCAGGGAGCAGGCCTAAGCCAGCAGGTGGACATCCCCTGAGGAGTCCCAGACTGTGAAAGGGCACAGGCCGGGCTGAGAGACCCTACCCAAGTGCACAAATTTTTGTGTACCAGGCCTCTAGTCCTATCTAATAAAAGAGAAACATGGTAATTAGCATACGACCGCTACCCTTCCCATTGGCTAATCAGGGTGATATGCAAATTAACTGCCAGCCAAGATGGCGGCCGGCAGCCAGGCAGCTTGAAGCTAACAGGAGGCTTGCTTGCTTCAGTGACGGAGGAAGCCAACGTTCCCCGCCTGAGGCTGCCAGCCTCTGAGCTTGCAGTTTGAAACATTGTTACAAATATAGAAGCTAAACAAAACCCCAGAAACCTGCTTTCAGCCAGCCGGGCCTCAGAGCTGGAGTTGAAACAGTGTTTCGATTATAGAACCCAAACAAACCAGATACCTGCTTTCAGCAGCCGAGGCCTCAGAGCTGGAGCCAAGCCTCAGAGCTAAAGCTGGCCCAGAATAAAAAAAAAAAGAAAAAAAGGAGCGGTTGAGAGCTTCAGTCAC
>NW_005356635.1:7986963-7990982 GCF_000412655.1 Myotis brandtii
TTTTTTTTACAGAGAGTGGAAGGGAGGGAGAAAGACAGAAACTAATATGAGAGACATCAAATGGTTGTCTCTTGCTGAATCCCCGACCAGGGCCCTGGATTAAGCCGGCAACCCAGGTATATGCCTTCAATTGGAATCCAACCTGGTACCCTTCAGTCTGCCTGCAGAAGCACTATCCACTGAACGAAACCAGCATTTTTTTTTCTTTTTAAGTCCTCCTCTAAGGATATGTTCTTTTCATTGATTCTAGAGAGAGAGGAAGGGAGAGGGAAAGAGAAAGAGAAACATTGATCAGTTGCCCAAGCAACCCACAACCTGTGTATGTGCCCTCACCTGGAATAAAACTCATGACCCTTTGGTGCGTGGGAGGACACTCTAACTACTGATCCACACCAACCAGGGCCTGGAGGTACAATGAGTTCCATCAGGGGGAGTGCTGCTCATCCACAAGCCGGGCTCATGGCTGGTGAGTGCAGCGGAGGTGGCAGGAACCTCCGCGGCAGCACTGAGTAGCAGCGAGCCGAGTGGTAGGGAGCAGCAAGCAGGTGGGCGGTAAGGAGCGAGGGGTCCCAGATTGTGAGAGGGCACAGGCCAGGCTGAGGGATTCCCCCCACCCCCAGTGAACGAATTTCGTGCACTGGGCCTCTAGTATATATATAAAACCCTAACATGCAAATAGACCGAATGGAGGAACAACCAAACAACCAGTTGCTATGACATGCACTGACCAGCATGGGGTGCATGTGGAACATGAGAGGCTTTGGCAGCAGGTGGCAGAGTGCGGAACATGGCAGGCGTTGGCCTTGGTGGAATGGTGGAACAGGTGTGCAGGGGTGCCACACCAAGGCGGGGTGCCAGTGGCTGTCAGTGGGGCAAGCCCTCTGGTGGTTACTGAAAATTCTTTGCTCCTGCATGCCACAGTCCCACCCGGCATTCACACCTGCTGCTGGTACCGGCCCCGCTTGCATCCACTGCCAGTGCCATCAGCGAGTGCAAGGGGCAGCTGCTGGCCCTGATCACCCCTCAGGGCTTCTCCACCTCCCCCTGCTCCTGAGGAGTGATTAGGGCTGGCAGCCGCTGCTTGCATCTGCTGCCAGTGATGGCCCTGCTCTCACCCACTGCTGGTGCTGGAGCCTCCGATCATACCTACTTCCGGGTCCCAATTGCTTGGCGTTGTAAGTGGGTGTAAGCAGCAGCTGCCAGCCCTGATCACCCCTGAGGGCTTCTCCGCCTCCCCCTGCTCCTGAGGGGCTATCAGGGCAGCAGCCACCGCTCGCACCCGCTGATGGCGCCGGCCCCGATCGCTCCATGCAGTCAGCGGGTGCGAGTGAGGCTGGCACTGTCAGCGCATGGGAATGATGGTGGCGGGAGCAGGGCTGCCAGCAGACAGGGGACCTGGGGTCACGGTGGGAAGTGTTGAGCAGGGGCGAAGAGGATGGGCTGAGACCTGCCCCTGTGCCCACCTCAGCCTCGTGGCCCACAGTTCCTTTCAAGGAGCATGAATTCATGCACTGGGCCCCTAGTCTATAATAATAAAAGCATAATATGCTAATTAGACCAGACAGCCAAACGACATTCTGGACATCATTCTAGACATCCTTCCAGACAAAGCTGCGGTGGCAGGGTCCAAGGCAGAGGTGGTTAGGGGCGATCGGGCAGGCAGGCAGACTGGTTAGGGCGATCAGGCAGGCAGGCAGGTGAGCAGTTAGGAGCCAGCAGTCCCGATTGCGAGAGGGTGCAGGCCGGGCTGAGGGACCCACTTCCCCATGCATGAATTTTGTGCACAGGGCCTCTATTCTATATACATGATTGAACATGAATATTGGAACAAAGTTAATTGCATAATCCCTACCATCCTCAAACTTAACCTGACAATTATGCTTGAACTAATTTTCCACAAATCTTTTAGACAGTGCTTTCATTTTTCAGAAGGTTGGTTTGGGTTCAACTGTATGTTCCTGGGACTAATCTAGCATTAGCTTTTTTATTTTTGGTTATTCCTTACCTGAGGATATTTTTCTATTCATTTTTAGAGAGAGTAGAAGGGAGAGAGAGAGACAGAAACATTGATGTGAGAGAGACACATTGATTGGTTGATTGCTTGTGTCCTGCACACACCCTGACCAGGGCCCAGGAAACTGCAACTGAGGTACTTGCCCTTTACTGGAATTAAACCTGGGACCCTTCAGTTCTCAGGCTGATGTTATATCCACTGAGCCAAACCAGCTATGGCTAGCATTAGATTTTTTTCACTAGGAGCTAACCAAATATGCGCAGAATCAAATACCTTTAATATATTTATGGAAACTTAATTTTTGGCCTTTTATAAATATGCCAAGATGAGCATTTTCCTTATAAAGAGTTGTAAATAGTCAAAGATATGAAATCAAACTATAAATTAATGGATTTTATGTAAGCTATGCAGTCTTAATTTGGTACTTGTAAATAGTGCCAGATAGGCCTTCTATTTAAAATACTTTAAGATTTAAGACAGCAGAGAAATTTAAAGAGAACTTACAATCACTTTATTTACCATGTAAAATTGCTCTAAATAGTAATGTATACAGATATTCTGTTCAAATATTCAATTATAAACTTCTTAAGACTGTTATGTTTCTACTAGTGGCCCGGTGCAAGAAATTTGTGCATGGGGGAGGGGGGGTTCCTCAGCCCGGCCTGCACCCTCTCTAATCTGGGACCCCCTGAAGGGTGTCCTACTGCCAGTTTACAGGGATCAGGCCTAAACCGGCAGTTGGACATCCCTCTCGCAATCCGGGACTGCTGGCTCCTACCCGCTCACCTGCCTGCCTGCCTGCCTGATTGCCCCTAACTACTCTGCCTGCCGGCCTGCTCACCCTCAACTGACCCCCCCTCCAACCTGATCACCCCCAACTGCCCCCCTGTGCCAGTGTGCTCGCCCCCAACTGCCTCCCTGCCAGCCTGCTCACCCCCAACTGCCACCCCCTGCTGGACTGCTCGCCCCAACCTTTCCTCCCCCTGGCCTGCTCGCCCCCAACTGCCCCCCTGCTGGCCTGCTCACTCCAAACTTCCCCCCCGCTGTCCTGATCGCCCTCCCCTCTTGGCCTCTAACCTCCACTACCTCAGCCCTGCCACCATGGCTTTGTCCAGAAGAACATCCGGAAGGTCTCCTGGAAGGAATCCCAGTCTAATTTGCATATTACCCTTTTATTAGTATAGATTGCTTTTGTATAAACGGCATTACTAAAGTAAAAGAAAAAACCTTCAAAAAGGCACACACAAGCCCTGACTGGTTTGGCTCAGTGGATAGAGTGTCGGCCTGCAGACTGAAGGGTCCCAGATGCAATTCTGGTCAAGGGCATGTACCCTGGTTGCTGGCACATCCCAAGTAGGGGGTGTGCAGGAGGCAGCTGATTGATGTTTCTCTCTCATTGATGTTTCTAACTGTCTATTCCTCTCACTTCCTCTTTGTAAAAAATCAATAAAATATATTTTTAAAAAATGCACACACAAATATATATGTAATTTTATATTTTATGCACTAGTAATAATTTTATGTCCAATGTCTATTTAAAAGTCAGCAACTGGAAAATAAAATATATTTTCCCACAGACCCATATGTTTAGCATAGTTAGGTTTGCAGATCATTTTAAAAACTCACTTTTACTTATAATCCTATCTAATAAAAGACAAAAAGGGTAATTGACTGTACCTTCGCTATGCTTCCCATTGGCTAATCAGCGAGATATGCAAATTAACCGCCAACAAAGATGGCGGCCGGCAGCCACGCAGCTGAAGCGAGCAGGAGGCTTGCTTGCTCCAGTGATGGAGGAAACCAAGGTTCCCTGCCTGCCGCGGCCCGGCTCTGAGCTCCGAAAGCAACAAAGTTTCAATTATAGAAGCTAAACAAACCCCAGATACCTGCTTTCAGCAGGCCGTGGCCTCAGAGCTGCAGCGAGCAGGAGCCAGTTCTCAGCTCCAGTGACCGCAACAAATTTTCAATTCTAGAAGGTAAATAAATCCCAGAATAAAAAAAAAGA
>NW_005356635.1:7991589-8015834 GCF_000412655.1 Myotis brandtii
TGGGCTGCCGGGCTGCCAGAGGGATGTCTGATTGCCAGCTTAGGCCCAATCCCCTGGGGAGCAGGCCTAAGCCAGCAGGTGGTCATCCCCCGAGGGGTCTCAGACTGCGAGAGGGCACAGGCTGGGCTGAGGGATCCCCCCACCGCCAAGTGCACAAATTTTTGTGCACCGGGCCTCTAGTTTAGCATAATGAAAGTACTAAAAGTCAGATTCTAAATACTGATATGAATGGAACAAATTGTGTAGAAAAAATAATATAATAATATAGATGATTATTTAAAATAATAAATTATCATTACAATTATTATACTTGTTAGTTGTCATTTTATATTGTCTTTGAATTTTATAGGTACAACAAATTAAGATCTATTTTTCCTGAAAAATTCTGATTTTTTTTTCTAAAATTCTATCACCTTCTCATTGTTTTCCTCTCAGGTGCACAAGTATCCAATGCCCTTTTCCTTGGTCATCGGTCTTAAGGGTTTTAGCAGAACCCATGGTGAATAAACTCATATGGGAGACCTTAGCATAGGTTTACAGTTGTGAGTACACAAAACACAGAGTTTATTCTTGTATTATTACTTAACAATTATTGTATTATTTCTCATACAAACAACTGTAAAATTACTTTTGCTTCACCTGTATTTTATACTTCTAGACTTGCTCCTTATCTTTCCAATAACATTTTTCTAATCCTCAAATGTTTCTGCTACTGTGCTCCAAATACATCTAAGAATCAATTTGCAAAATTCTAAAGAAACTTTGGTATATAAATAACACACAAATTTATAGATTACCTCTGGGAAATTGAATCTCTTTATAGTATGAAATCCTTTAATTCAGGGTGATAATAACACTACATATATTTGAGCCTTCATTTACTAACTTAGTAAAACTTTTAATCTTCTATTTTTAGGTTAGTACTGAATGAAGTTAATTTTTTTTCTCTTTGTGTATCATACTTTTCTTTGATATTTTGAAAAAAATGTTCTCTTTGACAGGTTCTAAATCTAAATTGTAATTGAGCTATTAATTCTTGATTAGTTTTGTGACTATCTCTTTTACTTCTTATATTATTACTCATATTATTTCCATTGATTCAGATGATTATCTTGGGATTTCCAAGTACAAAGCATATGATGTAAAACTTGTGCTGTTTTTGTCCCTTTGTAATTGTACCGATGATATTTTATATCAATTAAGTAGAATATTTGTAAGTGTTGAATAGTAGAAGTGACTTCAGAATTTCACAGTTTAAAAATTGTGTTGTCTGTTGTTTTAAGATAGTCTTTTTATGTGAAATAAATATTTTTCAATATCTAGTTTTTGAATAGTTTTGAAAAAAAATAAAGATTACATTCAATCACTATCTACAAAGATCCATTACTTTTCTCTTTCAGATTAACTATTCCTAAATAGGTAAAATAAAGCCGCCTTGGTTATGTTATATACATAAAATACTGCTTGATTTGATTTGCTTACAGTGCATAGGAAGGTTTTATAACTTCATGCATAAATGTGATTGATTTATGTGTGATATTTTGTTTAGTTTTTGGCAACAAAAGTTTGAAGGTACACTAAATATCTCAAGAAGATTTCTACCTATTCCTATGATCTAGAATAATTTAAATAGCATAAAAAATTATCAGAATGGTAAGATTTTATAAAACTCTACTCAAAAACATGTGCAAGATGTTGACCATAAGATATTGAAATCTAATCAGCATTCAAATTGTCTAAAAACATAATGCTATTTTAAAAAATGTGGGAAATACTTTCAAGATAACTAAGAGTATAATGTAAAAAACTCTAGATCAAAAGCCAGGATATGTATGTTCTTGTACAAGTTCTACCACTATTTATGTGATTTTGGCCAAGTCTCTTTGCTGGTCAGGACTTGAAACATTTATTTGGTAAGTAAGGTAGAAATTGATGACATCTAAAAATATTTTTTGTTATGTGATTTTCCAAAACATTTAATTTTCAATGTTTTGACTTTATTTTATTATTTGCAGTCCACTTCAAATTTTACTAACCTACATTGTGAAGGCTTGGAAAGATATCCTAGCTTATTGAGGAATGAGTGTGTAGTAGCATAAGACATATGTGGTGTGCTGGATACCACTGACATCTCTCTCAGTACAGATGGTCAAATAAAAATATGTGGTGTTTGCTGAGAGAAGATCAATGTGTCCTTAGGTCTGCCGTGAAAACAAAACAAAACAAAACAAAAAAAACACTGAGCTGTTTGTGTCCTTCCAGCTGACCTTTCTTAATCCAGCTCTTATTTTGCTCTTTTATAGTCAAAATTTAATTCAGCATAGTTGGTGGTGAAGAAAAAAAAAGATGTTTCATGTCTCATTTTATTCTTATACATTTATAACAGTATCTATAAAATGTGAGGTCTTAATTCACATTTTTTCCATCAGTTACTTCATCTCCACAGATGTATGCACAATTGTTCTTTTAGGACTCTGTTCAGCCCACAGATGTCTCTGCAGCTGCTCTCTATTCCAAAGGGGATTTTTTTTTTCCTTAGAAACAGTCATGTAAAGTTTTCTGTTGTTTTATTTTGTATGTTTGTTTTATTTTTATTGAAAGCACTGTAAAGATTTTTTCTTCTGTCGGGGAGAAAAATCTTACCAGAAAGATGGCCTTGAGAATTTCATCAAGAAGGTTCTGAAAATAAAGAGCTATCTGTATTTCTGCTCATTCTTTGAATCCTGCTAAATGTTTTGCATACGGGAGGCCCAAGAACTATAATCACCCAAGAGTTGAATCTCCAGCTCCTGTTCCTATGACTGAATTGATATGCTGAGACAAGGTAAAAATTGCCACAATTAATTCAGGGAAGAAAGAAAAAAATCAATCAAATGCCTAATTTAGGCAAAATTGTCAATTTGAGAACAGCTTGAGGCTTAGGGAGAGGAAATGATTCAAATTGCTGCCTATATTTTCTGCATCCACTAGGCTTATGAACTTTATATTTTCTTTTTGTAGTAGAGATGACCACATAATTCAACAGAGTGAACCTGATATCACAGCAATTATGCTTTTAACTCTCTTACTCTACAAACCTCTAAATATTTATATTTGTAGAAGGAAAAAAAATTCCTTCAAACATTACCCATATATTTAGCATCACTGAATATTTAAATAATTAGAGGGCTCACACTGACCCAGGACCCTAATATGACTTACAGGAAAACAGAACTGGTCTGATGCTCTGAAAGAAGTTGATGCCCAATATCCTGACAAACAGGTTATCAGCACCACATTCATTGCCCCTATTGTCTTAAGCTCATCAGAGGTTAAAATTGCTAAAGGTCTCTGATTTTAGATCCTTAAAAGAATAAGGATTTATTGTTACCTCTTTTTTCATGTTTGTGTATGTTTTTGGGGAGGTTGTGTTTGTTTTGTTTTGAGGAGAGATGGAGAAAACACTGGGTAGAACAATTGCTAACACAAAGAAATAGTTTACTTCTTTATGGGAATCAATGCAATGTTAAAGGTCTTTATAATTCAAAATCATGGGTAAAAGGCATTTACAAGATCTAAACAAAAACTTATATAGCAATATTTTTTAAAGTGGGGAGGAAAGTAGAAAAACACAGCCCTGCAAATTACAGCTCCACAGATAAGATCTTATGCTTCAATGTCGAAAGGTAGTTTTTATATTTAATGGCAAGAAGAACTATTAAAATATTTAGGATAACTTAGAGATATGCTTTCATTATTATACATAATAAATAATAGATACATATTTCTATATATGCAGAAATTCTCAATCTTGACCATGCTGGTATCAAACAGTTACACATGTATATTGCTAAGAGACCATGTAAAAGACTTATCAATGGTTCATGCCTGAACTAATGTTCAAACTACACATTTGTTGGCAGAATTGGATCTTGTGCAATAGCATAACTTTGGATGTTTGGGCTAAGCTGGTATTAATCTTTCATAAGATTGTTATTGAAGCAGTTTTGTTAGGAAGCATTTTACCAGAAATACACCATTTGCTGAAAACCATTTGTTGATTTAAAGTATAAGGGCTTAGTTCTCAAAGAGGAAATTTTGATGTGCATAAAGTTACACATTCAATTGCATTTTCTCTGCAATTACCTAGTCATGCTATAGACTGTCAACCACAGAACTCATTGCCTATTTTTTCAAAGATTTGTTTGCTTGCAAAGATTTAGTTTAGTGAAATTTTTCTTTCTTTCTTCTTTTTTGACAAACAAAAGAAATTTGTGAGTGTACTTCCTTGCATCAGATTTTATAAAATGTTAGACCTACAAAGATCCTCCTTTCACTTTACTCCTGAGAAGGGTACTCATTTCCATCAAATATTCTTCTCTTTAATTGAACAATCAACTTTGTAAAATGCTTTGGGAAATGACTTGGAATAATAAATCATCAACTGGTAGTCTATACAAATTAAATAGATTACATTTATAACATTATTAACATATAATATATAATTTCTAGATGCACTTAGTACAAATATATTAAAAATACTACTGTTCAAAGTATGAAAAAAGTTATAATAGCAATCACAACTTTTATCTAATATTACCTTTTCACATTAAAATATGAAGAAAGTGAGGTAACATATGTGCTGATTCTGTGAAGATACAATTTTTTAAAGATATTATGTTGCCTTTGTTTTTATTTACTATAGGTTCATTAGATGTTGCAGACATTTGAGCATTTCCATGTCATCCTTTTTTTGTTTGTTTGTTTGCTAATGACAAATGCCTCCTCTACCACCACAACAACACAAATGAGTAACTTGGATACCAGATCTTTTTAATGAAGCTTTAAAAACTTACAAAATATTATTAATTTAATTAGTGATTCAGCCTACTTTTATGCTTATATTATCCACCACAAAAAGCCCCTACAGGTTAAAGTTTAAATGTGGATTACCAGATAAAGCTAGTCCTGCAGAGGTTTCTATGGTGCAAGGAAAAATTGAATTTGCTTTTTACCTCATCTTAGGCTCTGTCATTTTGGTTTTTGCCCTGTTCCCTTGTTCACAGTAAGGATATTAATTTTGCAGTAAAATCTTTAAGCAATTATGCAGATAGCTCAGAAAAAGCAACATACACACACAATAAGAGAAGCTTAACTGAAAAATGGGCCCCAGATATTCATTAAAAACAGATGGCTACATTGCCAATAGCATAACTTGGATGTTTGGGCTAAGCTGGTATTAATCTGCCACAACATGAAGAGAAGATGAAACTGCTGGGGTACAAACTATGGATTGCTTCTAGTTTTTGTTTACAAAGGAATACAATGATGATTTATGGCTGCCTTTTTGGTAAATGTCCAAAACCAAAGTAACATATTAATAGTTCTGGCTATCACTGAATAATGATGCTCATTACAGGACACTAATAGATATGAAGAATCATATAAAAATATTTACTTTTCTAAAATTGCTTTGCAACTACATGAAAGGATCCCATTTAAAATTTTATATTAGGCAATTTTGTTTTAAAAAATCTATTGAAAATGAAAAATCTTTTAATTATTAAAACACAATTTTACATTTATATAATAAAATATTTAAATTTCTTGCATTCTGAGTTATTTGTTAATTGGAAACAGAAATTTTCAATCTAAACAAAATGAGGTAAAGTAAGGCAGAAAAATATTTGACCAATTCTTCCACATAAAAGCATGGATTATAGAATGGACCTCTATGTGACTGAAGCAATTGCAATAATGATAAATCTATGAAATATACAAAGTATAGCAAAAATAGGGTTAGAGTTATTCATATAAAGAACGATATAATAATCTATAATAATAAAAGCATAATATGCTAATTAGACTGGATGGCTGAACGACCTTCCGGACAACATTACAGACAACCTTCCAGATGAAGCCGGGGCTGCGAGGGCTGAGGTGGCTGCGAGGGCTGAGGCCCTTGCACGAATTTCGTGCATCAGGCCTCTAGTTAATAAATAATAATATAAGAATACACTTTGTTTCACATACTCACAACTATAAACCTACTGTTGCCCCATCCTGTGTATTTATGTATTTATAGAATTACCAAGACAAGGTAAAATAGTGAATAATGCCATACCTAAAACTGTACACATGTCTATATTTTTGCATATATATGTAAAATGAGGCAGAAGAGTTACAATGAATTTCAACCAACCTTTGTTCTGTAGGAGAAATTCTACCAACTAGAGAAACACTTTCACATCAGAATTGATGTGATGTGGACTGAGTGACAGCCATACCATCATGGGAACAGGCATATTTATTGTTGGTCAAAGGACTAGTGGGAGCATCTCAATGATATTCTACTACTTCATCTATGTATGTTTGAAAATGGTCTTTGTTACCACTAACGAGTTTGTTCTCCCTATTGGGTATTGGCCATTTTTAATATAAAAAATGCATATTTATTGTAGGAAAATAAATCTAAATAGTGACACTAAAAAAAAGTTCATATCATCCCTAATCTTATTACTTTGAGATGACTAGCACTACAGTATTTTATATATTTTTAATATATTTAGATGCATACTAGTATATTGGAAAATTTAGATCTTACTGTGTATTTTAAAATCTGCTTTTATTTTCCTAACCATCCATATAATGACTTAATTTTATATAGGCCATTATTCTACAACCTCATTTTACTAAATCCATAGTATTTTATTATTTGAATAACCTAAAATTTATTTTACCAGCTCCCTATTGATAATAGTTTCAAACAATTTTATTATTAAAAATATTACAAAGTTCATTTAGCATTCATCACCTGTCATTGCCCCTGTTTCATACATAGATAAAAATTTGCTTTGGCAAAGCTATATTTATGGAAGAAGCAAATTCAATTGGCCCTTTTTATTAATTCAATTTTAAGTGCATTTACAGTCTGGATATTATATCCTATTGCTAATGGAAATAACCACATTGCTTTAATAATCCTGAACTAGCTTTTCAATTTAATCTAATTTCCATCATTCCTGCCCATTTTTCAATCGTGCTCTGTGTTACAACCATGCAGATCACTTGCCATTCCTTCAGCACACCCTCTATTCTTAAATACCAACAAACCTGTGAAGATTTGGTTCTTTCAGATAACCATGGGTCTGCTCCTACATATATACCCTAATGAGTTGCTCTCTATTTTTAACTGAAAAGTGGGTGTGTTTTTTTCTTATGTCTATCTTTCTCAATGTATTGTGAGCAACTTTAGGGAAGCTATCTTTTATTAATTTTTACATTTCCAATACTTGTGTAGAATCTGACATTAAGTACGAATTCTGTAAATGTTCATTAAAATAAATAATGACTGAGGACATCTTGACAAGAAGAGAAATAAAAAATAATGCAAAACAGAAGGATGGCTACTTTCTGTAAGTCCTGTCCAGGGCTCAAATTCCTGTGGCCTCAATGTCACTTGCAGTGGTTTTCAACCTTCCTAATGCCGCGACCCTTTAATACAGTTCTTCATGTTGTGATGACCCCCAACCATAAAATTATTTTCGTTGCTACTTCATAACTGTAATTTTGCTACTGTTATGAATGGTAATGTAAATATCTGATATGCAGGATGTATTTTCATTGTTCGCGACCCACAGGTTGAGAACCGCAGCAAGGGATGAGAAGACATAATATACACACAGCTTGGACTGCTTTACTCTTGCTTTTCACTATTGTGAACAGACCAACTTGTATCTGGACTCACCAAAAAAAGGAAATTATTGGGCCCGATTATGTGAGGAATAGGGGAAGGAGGTTATATTTTGAAGCAAAGGGAAGATGAGGCAGAATAGTGATTTAATTGGATTGGACATTCTCTGTGATGGCTGCCAGCCTTTAACCTTACCAGCACTCTTCTTTGAGCAAGGGGAGAGAAAGTAACTTGATTATCCTTACTCTAAGTGCCAATACAGAAGAATCAAATTCATGTGTTCACACTCATTTGTAACTATTGAATATATAATTTGTGAAACACTATGTTAGCTGCTTGTATTTGTGGCAATGATTAGTGGCTCTGTATACCTTTTTGCTCTACCTGCCTTGTGAGATATTTTTAAAGAGAGACCTAGGAAGTCAGAGAGAGGGAATTTTGGTTCACCCCAAATTAGAACTGGAATGGAACAGGATTCCTCAAAAAAGGAATGAGCTTCTCATTAATGGAAAAGGCCAAAAAACAACCCACTGATGTGGGGAAATAATAGAGAGAGCTGTCTTCTATTGTTTGCAAAGTTGCATTCCACAATTTCCAAACTCCTTCCAAATCTAGAATCTGTGAACCCATATAACTCTTCATTTGTTTTCCAAAGTATTGGGTGTGATTGATGTAAAGATTTACAGTAATATCATTCATTTTCCCTTGTGCTTTAGTAGGATTGGTGTCATATCTGTCAAAAGCTTTCAACTAATATAATAATCCCATTTATGAATATTTTCATGTGTTTATTATTTTTCTTTCTAATTGAGAAATTAGCCAGACCCCATTATGCTACATTTGAATACTCTGTCTAGATTAAATTTGGGAAAAAGGAATTATGTATCTAGGTCTTAAAGAGACAAACTCTTGACTCAATGTTGAAACTTTTTCTTAAATTATTTCCTTATTTCAAGATTATTTTTTTCTGTGTTGGTATCTCTCATGACACATGAGAGGCCAGGGGATTGTCAAGGGCGGGGAAAAAAAGGACACATATGTAATATCCTTTGTAAAAAAAAAAAAAAATTAAATGCAGACACCTGAACAACAACAAAAAAAAAGTCTAGCAATAAAATTCAACTGGCACATGTATCAAAAATAATTTCTGTAGTAATATTTTATTTCAGTGCTACCAATTTTTTTTGAGATTAACATCTTTTGACAGGAAATGAACAGAGCATTAAAACAATATGCAGCTAGACATTATATGAAAATTTAGTATATTTTTCTATGAGGAAATTTTCTTTTGCAGATACTTTAAACTTCTTGGAAAGTAAAAAAGTGTTATATAAGGTTTAAAAAGAATACCTATAAAAAGGCGTGACAAACAAGTAATGGTTGAAACACTATAATTAATTGAAATTGTTTTTATTAACTATTTGTGGGTGTTTCTATGTTCTGAGAATTCAACTTTGAATATGATCAAAATGTCTACATTTAAAGAAGTAATTATTTAACACATTTTGTATGTGGGCCAGATAATTTGCTCTGATGATTAGGGATCTGTGCAAATAAGGAAGAGGCCACTTTTCCAAGTGGAAAGCACATAAATGTATTCCATTCAAGGCCACTAGCAACACTCAAAATTCCACTCAACTATACCAAACACACCCATACATGCTCAGCAACTCACTACTACGTTTTGACAAAACAACCAAAAGTACATTTTGTATTGACAGTAGTAAAAGGTTCAGATTTATGTTAATAAGAGACTCAGAAATTTCTACTTTCATATTATTCTTTCATTTATGCAGTTAGTTATTTTACTATTTGATTAATATGTTAGTTGAACCCACCTTGTTGCAAATGAAATTTGATGACACTCGTATGAAGAAATAAGTGGAACTTGAAAGTACTTAGTTTTACATAGCTTGTTTTTCCTCCTGTTTATAAAAAAACATGAGGATAAATAATATTGCCAAATGAATGCAAATCAAGGTATTTAGAAAAAAGTGAAAAAGTGTGAAAGTACTATTTAAAGGTTATACTTATTTTCATCACTATAATTATAACTCAGCCTAAAATAATTTTTAAACTATAAAAGAAATACATAAAGGATTGTATAAATACATATATGTATTCACAATAAGATGATTTTATTTGCCCAACCTCACCCCTACCAGAGAAGCTGTCAGTTGAATTCTCTAAGAGCCACTGGTCACACTTCACATGACATCACTTCTGCATTCTGGGCACCAAGCATCTGGTGTGGTGGGACAGGAGAAACAGAAAAAACATGACCTTCCTTGTGGCCACAGTGCTTCCCAGGAAGGCAGGCTGTCACAAGCTTCCATGAGACCAACTTGAGAGCTGTTGCTGTCCACAGCCTGTGTGCAGATCCTAACTGAGAATTTAACATCTTCTCCATCCAGCCAGGAGAAAAGCTACATACAATGAAAATGCTAACTAAAGAGATGTTTTTTTTCAATTTCAATTCTAACAACTTTCAATTCTAACTAAGAGAAGCTGTCTTTAACACTTTTAAAGAGCAGCTGAATCAAATATCCTAGGAAGATACAAATGAAAAATAGTAAAATTATAAAGTGCATGGGGCCCAGAATCCTATAAGTAATGTTGGATTTAGTTAATAAGGTTTTCACAATTTCTAGTTTGAATTCTATTGTTAAAAATCTAAAATGTCTCTGGAGGCCAGGCATCTACCTTAACTATGTGAATCTAGATGATGCACTATAGAGAGCAAGGGCGGACACGAAAGGAGAGCTCAGACCTCATCAAAAGGACCAGGGCCACTCAACCATTACTGTTTCCAGTAAAGCTGGCTCACTCTTCAGTCCTGATTTTTTAAGAGAACTTAGTAATTTGAATTTTAATGTAAAATCTAAGTTTCAAAGGTTGTGAACCAATTCAATAATAAGAATTTTACAAATCATATAGGACAGCTAATACATGCTCTCAGGTTGCATTCAGATAAAAAATGTGTCCTCCTACTGGAAATTTGAAGAAATGAAGTCTGGGCTTCAAAATATCAGATTTTGTGCCTAATACTGTACCACAGTGATTAGCTGTATAAAATAATTAGACTTAGTTGGAAAAGCATCTTTGATTTGGAGCTAGAATATTATGAGGTTTGCCAAGACATACCACAGTGATGTTCCATTGTATTTCATGATGGTGTTTGATTAAAAATGCAGATAGAATAATCAATTGGGTAAAAAAATTTACTCTTATCTTTCCACTCCTTCTGTTACAAGAATGGAATTTGTTAGTTTAAGTGGTCTGGCTACCGATCTGGAAACAAAGCCTTTAGTTTTAATTTATCACAAAAAGCATATGAGGAGCCAAGTTATTATTATTTTTAATAGCTGAGGAAAGAGAAAAGGTACAGAAACTTAATTATAACATGAACAGCCAACATTTATTTGCTGAATATTTAGCAGTATGGTCATTTTAAGCAATTGTATGAAATATTTTATTTAATGTCCACAATTACCTTAAGATATAGGTAATATTATTAATTTCATTTTATATTTAGAAAATATAAATCATTGGACCAAAGCCACACAAATGGTAAGTAGAATTTAAAGCAAGGCAGATTAATTCCGGAATTAACTTTTATGCAACAAGTTCTGTTGCTGCTATTGATGTTACTGCTAGTTATACTGAGACCTTCAAAGAGCCAGATGCTCTTTCATCACCCCAATAGCCCTATGCAAAATAAGTTATATTCTTATTTGTAGACAAGAAACTAAGGCTCCTGGAAGGTAAGTAATGTGCCCTTGTTTAAAGAGTGGAAATATGGGGCGTAGTCTCAGGTCAGATGCCCTTGGCCAGGTGTATTTCAACACATCACAGTGTTACCATCATATAAAAGTTTCAAATACATTCTTCTTAAACAAAACCTAAACCACTCCTCTTTCAGTTAAAACCAACACCTTTGGGTTCATATGCAATATTGATACTGATCAATTGGACAAAATATTGCTAATGAATTAAACCTTTTAAAGTTCATAAAAGCTCCTTAAGATTTCTACTTAATTTCAAGATTAATAACCTTTTTCTTTAACCTCAATTATTAGCTTTCATATTCGATACTTTTTATTCATCTCAAAATATGCATCTATTATTATCTAAAGATTTTTAAACTATGTTTTTGCCCTAGTTAATACTTAGATTTCATTTTTTGAATATGAGCGAAGTTTTATGGAAAGGATAATCTTTTGAAGTCAGAATTGAAAGAAAAAGACATTGTACTGCCTTTCTATGATGATGACTTTTAGCTTAATTTTTTATGTTATTCTGATTCTCTAAACTATACTTTTAAAAATAAACATTTTGCTTAGTAATTAATAATATCTTATTACTGCTTAGAATGTGAAAACATAACAAAAATGATAATTAATGCATGTAATTTCTCTTTTATAGTTTGATATATAATTTTGAAGAAGAATTTCACCTTTATCTAGGTTATGTATAGTCAAATCACATAAATTAGAATAGTTTAAAGTATCTAGTAAATAAAGTTTATCTATATATTTATACAAAATAATATAAGTGTCAGTTAATATTAGAGAACATTTAAAATGCAATAGCAATATCTTTCTACTTTATGAATTGGTTTCCACTCAATTGCAGCAGATTTACTTTTAAGTACAGCTACAAGTTCTCAATCAATTTTTACGGTTTAAATATGTTGTACTTTGACTATAGATATCTACACATATATGCCTGGAGAGATTCACAGTTAAAATTGCACTAGCAGCAACCTGCAGTTTTTCATACAAAAGCCAATGATACAGAGCTGTGGGAAAGTTTGATAAAACAAACTCTAAGACTCACAACTTAAAAGCTTAGATTTTCCTTCTCCCACCCCATAATGTTGACCTTGGTCTTGTCTGTTCCTTTCTAATTGTTTGAACTGCATTCTCCTTCATGGATGATGGTTTCTTATTAAATTATTTATTGATGTGGCTGACACTAGTTGAATAGATTCATTAAATTTCAAAAGTTGTTGGAGTCTAGTTCACTGGCAAAAAAATCCTATTTAAACTTTTTAAAGGACAAAAAGCATCATCTTTGTTTTTTACCTCTTTTAAAGTATTTAATAAAGCATGAAAAGATATTACATCAATCCTACTAAAACACAAGGGAAAATGAATGATGTTACTGTAAATCTTTACATCAATCACACCCAATACTTTAGAAAACAATATAGTTTTGTTTGCATTTCAGAAGTGACAAACAACTCTTGTGACTGGCTTAACATAGTCACTTTCTATTAGTCAAGACTAGAAGCTAGTCAGAATTAAAATGTGGCTCTGCGTTGCTAGGCAGCAGAGTTGTCTTGACATGGTGGTTAGTTTCCTTTTCACTGAATGACAACAGTGAAATGAAAGAAGTTTTGAAAAACTTGATAATGGTTTTCAAAGGAGGAGGATAATTGGTAGAGCTCACTTGTGCAGCACTGTGGGGAAACTTTCAGGCGGCCATGAGAGGGACTGTCACTAAAAATTTAAACTCTTGTACACAAACTTGACCTAGAATCTTCTCCAGGCTTCGGCGGTTCATTTCAGAACGCCCCTCTGAGTCCAAGGGGTGTTGGATGAAAGCATTAAGACAGATGGGTAAAAAGCCCAAAGGAAGAAAAGAATCAATAGTTGTGATTTAATCCATTGGTGAAAGGGAGGAATTAAGCAAAATCGTAAAAATGAGAAATGTGTAAAAGAACTTTAGTTAACACCTTTAACACAAATGTTTTCATTGCAGTTAGTTGCAATTGAGCAGACACTCAAATCAAATGTAGAAAATAAAGGTAAAAAACGTTGATTTCCTGCGCAAGGGGTAAAATAAAAGCCCCGATTTTATTATTTTTAGTATTCTCCAGTTCCATTCAGAAAAATATCGTTGACATAACTCCCAAAACATCTGATAATAATTACAATTTAAGCTTTTGTTGTCTGTAGTAATAATCAAATATAGCATATATTTAACAAAATGCAAACAAAACAAAAAAACACCAAGCAAACAAAGAGCACACACAGAAAATACATTGCTCACTATTGCATCTGAAACTACCTAATGCAATAGCATTTTGTTTAGCCACCTTTGCTATTAATTTACCCAGAATTTAAAAAACTGAGCAAAATGGACTCATGTTGAAAGAAAGGACCAATTAGTGTTGGATTAACATTCATGGTTATTTACAGTTGTTTTTGTACTTGTTCTTGTGCTCTGACTTCCTAAAATTTCACAACCCAAAGATTTAGAAAAATGGGGTTGTTTAGACGCAAAGTGCAATGAAGTGGCTGTGACCATTGTGTAGACACCACCTCTCTCATTATACCCTCTCAATCAACACTCAGTACACAGGAAACCGCAATAAAGCCCATCTGCCACGGTTAATCTGCAGGCAGACCCACACCTATGTCTATGCCCCTTACTCTATAGCCTTATTATTCTCAGATCCAAAGCTTCATAAGAGATCAGCCAAAGTCCATTAAAGTAAATAATAGCTAGAAATGACAGGCTTAGCAAAGATTGGGAGGAAGTTGAAGACCAATCTGAGCTCTGAGCTCTGATTAATAGAGAAAAGCATTAGGAGAAAAGGGGAGAAAAATGACCTCAGCCTGCTCCAAAGAATTCCTGAACCTTCGTTGTTAGGGCAAGTGCTACCATCTGAGACATTAGTGATCCTTGAATTTCCTTCACTTTGATGCAGCTCAAATGGGAAAATTTTGAAGGTTCAGCAAGGCCCCAGACCTCAGCTGGAAAGCTGTCTGGAGTCAACCCTGTCAAAATTCTCTTGTGTAAGAGAAAGCCTTTATTAGCTAGATTGCAACAACAACAATAACAACACTCACAAACGCCCTACACATAAGGAGGGGCCTCTGCTAGAGATTGCAGACGCCTTTATTATTTCCTTTCACATAGTCATTTTTTAAAGTCTCCAAACAGATGTAATAAAAATGAAAATTAATGCCTATTAAGTACTAGGTGAATTTAGTCTGCTGGTAGGAAAGTGTGTGTGTGTGTGTGTGTGTGTGTGTGTGTGTGTGTGTGTAGGAGGCAAGTATTTAAATATTTATCCAGTTTCATCTTGAAATATAATATTTATTTTTATTGTACAACATAAAAAATCCTTCACGAGCAGTTCAAAGTTTATTTAATCAAGACAGAATAATAAAATGCTTCAGTTATTTCAACTGTGCATTTTATATAAATTTACCAGAAAAAATCCCAAATTATTTGTAAAAAGAGTTTTCTCTTCATCAATTTAAAAATTATTTTCATATCCTCTGTTTGACAAACTTCCTAATGATAGGAGCCCAGGCTGTGTTATCCCCTACATCTGTGTCTTTTGTCTTCAAATGAAACATTTTTGAATTTTGGAACAGCTCTTAAGAGTCCTTTGAAGAGATATATACCTGGTAGACCTATTTGTGATGAGAAAAAACTCATTTCAAGTCAGTTCTATTCTGAAAAAAATGTATTTTCTTGTAAAAAAAATACCACATTTTTATGAAATGTAGATTAAAATTAGTGTAGTAGAGAAAGCTCAAAACTGTGAAGTTCTTTAAAGTTAGAATTGAAAAATAACAGAGACCCTGCTTTCAAAAATCCCAGTCTGAAGGGAATAAAGCATTTGGTGGAAGCAGACAGGTATTGGGAAAGCCCTAGTGATTTCTCAGGAAGACACTAAAGGTCCAGATGAGGACTTGATGTCAGGAAAGCTCACCTTTGAATGTATTCCTCATTCAAGTTTATGTTGTAGCATGCAATTTTCATAAATAAAATAAAGAGGCAATGTGAAGAACCATGGTTAGAATGATGGTTCTTCAAGGATATTGCTGATGACTTGGCTAATGCACAGTTGATGTGAAAATGGTACAATTTTCATATTTTAATCTTAAGTGGAACAAGAAATGACAATTATGAAAAGACAAAATAGATACCACCAACAGCTGTAATTGCTATCTAGGCTGCTCAAAGATGGGCAAGAGACACAGTAAATCAATATTAAGTTCTTCACAAACACAGGTATCACAAGAAGGACATCATATAACATCATTATAAGCAAATTCTATTACAGTTTGGACAGTTGTAAAGAATACAGCATGAACACTTGGAATGTGAGGCTTAGTTGTACTCTGCAGCTTCAGCTGGTATCTTAGAGGGAAAAATCCCTTGGAATCATGGCTGTGTATTTAGTTAAGTATGCAAACTGTGCAGGCTTCAGTAAGTGAATTTGATCTTCCTTTTTAGAATTTAAAATGTTAAGATTATCAAGGGTTAAATTCTCTGCCATAAGTAATTATAATAAGTTGAAATTCAGTTGTTTTAACACTCTGGGATCTGGGTAAATGCTTTGGTATATAATACTACATCCTAAGATATATTATGTGGTGTTAAAGAATTAAACTGGTGGGTTAAGAATTCAGCTAAACTTAAGAAAATGATTAAAAGGTAAAGGCATTGTATAAATGTAATTAAAAGTGAAAACTGAAACTGCTCAATGCAAGCCTTAGCAATGAAAATGAAATTTTAAAAAGCCAATAGAAAAGGAAACAAACATACAAACATTTGAGGAAAAGATATAAAAAGTAACAAATATGTACAAAGAGTTTAATCATAAAATCAGAAGAAAATACTTGCTTTTAGGATTATAGTTTTTCAGTCTAATACTTTAAATGCTTGTGAAAAAGCAGGTCTGATTTTATACATGTTCCTGGAGATATTTGTTTCCTTTATGGACAATGAAACAACAATCAGCACAACATTTTCTTTATGAATTCTTATTGCTCTTGTGCACTTGTTTATACATTATTTTATGTACTTATAAAAATTGGAGAAGCATATTACATTTCAGTTGAGCATTTAATATTTGTAAGTGAAATAAAATGTTTAAGATCTATTTATTCCTTTATTTTATTACACGTTCCCATACTGAGCATTGTTTGAAATCACAGAATCTTTCACAGCTATACAGACATGCAATAGAAAAGAAATACTTCTCACCGTAATTTTCTAGTTGAGATAGAAGTGCTTTAAATGTGGAACTAAATATGAATGATTTGAGAGTGATTTGAAACCTAAAAATAAATAGTTTATTGATCAAAAATGATCAGAATCAAATACCTTTGGTGTGTGTGTGACAATGAAAACAACAACAAAAATAAATAAAACATCCATGGTTTACTATGTAGTTTTGCATTTTTACCAAATTTTATCTCTCTTGAACATTTCTTTCATGTTATCATTAAATGAAAGACATCCTTAAATTACTTTATTATTTGTACAAATAAAAAATTAAGTGTCCATATAATATAGTTTACATTCCTGTGGAATATGCTTATAAGTAATTATATGCATGCCATTATGTATATTATAGCATAAACTGACCCACAAACATTATCTGAGATAACATGCATAAAGAAGCACCTGGATTTTATGGCCTTAAAAAGGCAATTGAAATTTTAATTTTATTAATGGAAAATAAAACTTTTCATAATAAATTCACTGTGTCAATACATAATAATATTATTCCAAATGCTCTTCATGAATTCGTATAATTGATGTGTTATGAATTTAAATATGAGAAAATGTATTGTTGCCATTAACACTTAAAACGACTATTTTGTGTCCTTGATATCAGAGCAGAATATATAAAATGAAAACTACTTTTCTATCCTTTTACTAAAGACTCAGAATAGGCTATTACTTGCCTTCTACAAAAATAATAATCTTAAAAAAATAAATATATTGCTGAAAAGTTAAGGCTTGTACACTAACCACAAGGTGTCTCCAATCTTCAAATTTTCTAGATTCCCTCCCTTATCACATCTCCATATTTCAAGAGAGTAAACCTACATGATCACATTGAAATATTGGAAACTTTAAAAACACTTTTTCAGATATAAATTAAAAGTGTATATTTTAGAAGAGGCATTATTGAACTTAAATATATACATATGTAATATATATACTGTTATATACAAGTCATAGTTATATATTAAATAATTATGTAGATTATATTATGCTTATAATATAGTACATACTAAATAAGCATTTACCAGTTATTTTATGAGTTTATGTTTGGAAACTGGCCTCTTAAAAACAGTGACAAAATAAAAAATAAAACATTTTAATATCAAAGCTCAGTTTAGTTTATGTATCCATGACTAAGATTTAATTTTTAAATAATTGTATCAGCCACTACAACAAGCTACTCCAAGGGAAAAATTTTTCAGAGTGGACTATACACACTGCAAATATCCACAAATGTAACAAACTCCTGGTTTTTACAAACCAAAGCAATTGGTGAAAAGTAATTACTAAAGCTCATCTCATTATGAAGTATGAATATGTAGCTAAGAATCAATCTCATTTTAGAAATCCCCATTACAGGAAGTTTTTTCTAATTTAGGTCAGTGGTTTGCTTATTTCTCTCTGTACTGAGAGACAAGTGTGTATGTGTGTGTGTGCGTGTGTGTGTGTGTGCGTGTTTAATGGGATGCTGTTTATCCCCCTGTATCTTACCACTCTGTCTCTGGATAACAATCACAGGACCCAGATGCTAAGGGTAAGTGACATTTTCCCACAAGCGGCTTCTGGCTCCTTGGCAGACGTAGTAGGCAGTTGTGTTGGCAGCCTCTGCCCTGCCGCTGGCTCTCTTGTGTGGCTTTGCTGTTGGAGGGATGCCTGGCCTGCCCTGTCCTTCTGGATACCATTTCCCTCTGACAGCCCTTGGGTTTTGTGAAGCTTTACTCTGTGCAAATCCCTTGTGCAATCCCTGGATGAACTCTCTAAAGGCAAAATAGGCCTTTCGTTATGGTTGTGTGTAATGATCTGAATTGCTGGTTCAGGTACTCAGGAGCACCCAAACCCCAAACCAAACTTTTCCAATCTTTGTGGCTAATTTGTTTTCATTTCTGTTCTTGTATTCACCATAAGCACATTGTATCCTAATTTAATTGCCAGTGTGTTGGCCACATAATTTTGCATAAATATTATGCTTTGTGATTTTCATGTTGTAATTTATGTGATTTTAAAGGTCCTTTGTTTCCTCATATTCATTATCATAAATAATTATCAAATATTTTTATCAGATTATGAATAACAACCTAATGAAATATCTCTTGCAAGCAATAAAAGAAGGAATTTTGCAATTTTACCAAATGCAATTGGCTGATGAATTATTTAATGAAATAAAGATCATGCTTTGGATATTGATACTGAAGTAATACTTCATTCCCTGCATGCTTGTAATCTGGATGACATTTTGAAGCATATGCTCAAGTTGTACAAACAAAGGCACACAACAGAGCCAAAGATGGTTTCAAAGACACCAATATAACTGTCTACCACATAATTTGTGAGACATCTCACATGTTTCCTCACAGTGATGTCACAAAAGTAGTCATAAATGTGTATCATGGATTAAATGATTTGTTAGTTTACCATATGCCTGACCACTATCCCTAAGCTAAACAATATTTGGGGGACCAATAGACATTTTTTCTTTATAATCTGAAATATCAATAAAGATCGTGAGTTTTCTAAAAGAAATAAGCACATTTTGCATTGAAATACCTATTCCAGTTAAACCCGGTTGAAATTGATTACTTCCTATTCTGCCATTTTTATTTCATGTGACTGAAAAATCCAGAATTATTGATACTATGTTTTATAGTTTAAAAAGTAATTTGCTACTCATTCAAAACAAAAATGAAGAAATACTGTATAGGTATTATAGGGACCTTCAGATATTAATCTAAAACAATTTCTCATGAAATTTTTCATGTGTTATGTGAAGAAGTAGAAATTATCTGAGGTGCTGTGTGATAATATAAATTAATAAAAATACAATTTAGTAAAAGGATCACTGGAGCCACACAGAGAAATAAAGATCATTATCTTTCCTCAGTGTCTGTGGATCTGCATTGGTAAGTCTTGTTTCTAATGTTGGGTCCTGTCTTAATGCACAGAGTGCATTCTTGTCCAGAGTCTTGCAAACCGGAAGAGAACTAACTCAGTGGAGAAATTATCACATTCCAACATGATTCCAATATTTCCCTCTATTTGATAAATCCATGTTTGGGAGAGCATTTCTAGTCATAATAGCATAAAACCTCAAAGGTTGTTGACAATTGGGTTACTATGAAGTATATACTTGTCTTTTGGTTCATGGGTATACTTTGCTCTTTCTGAAATATAAAACATTTAATAAGCATTTAATGAATCTTCAGAGAGTCTATTGCAAAATTTTGGCTTCTTATTTTCTATGCTATGTAAGAACCCAAAAGTTTGTAATTACATATCTAGATACTACTTGGTATTAATTGAAACCACGTTTTTCTGCTAGTAACTTTTTTGTTTCATAATTATTTACATTATACTGTTTTAGTTTTTCCTTGCACCTGATACATTGTTGGGAATGTATAGTTTTATGTTTGAAAGACCTAAAAACATAATTTTAAATAAGGAACATGTATACCAATAGAGTCCCTGGTAGTGTTCTCCAAAACAATAAACAGAAAGAAAACTAAAACTATTTTTGGCCCTCTTTTTACCAGTAGGTGTCACTGTTGGGATGATATGGTAGTGATCCCAAGCCATATAACCATTTACTTGAAAGATCATACATTGCCTATATAATCCAGACAGTAATTTACTGAGTCATACTAACCAAACTGCCTTATGAAAATTGTTTGGTTAAAATTTTACCTTAAATAAACATGAAACCATTTGAAATATGAAATCACCCTACTGAAAATATACCAAGAATCCTAGAGTACCAGTAAAAGATATCAGTCACTGCAACAAAAAATAACTCAGGCAATATTTGAAGGACACTTTGAGTTGTATGCTGATATGATTGGATTTTAAATAATATTGAATATAAAAACATAAATATTGAATAAAAAGAACAGAATTTGGATTTCATCTTTTGAAAACTTTCAAAGTTAAATGACACTTGTGGAGTCAGGTCATTTTTTTCACAGTGCCAAAAATACCTAGTTTTCTTATACAGAAGCAGATCATATGCATCCTTATCCTAGGAAATACTAAAATAATTTTAAACTTCTGGTTAAAAAAAATGTTTCATTTCCCCACAAAAGTTACTACAAAGAGCAGTGAGGTTACTCTTGCCCTAATTTGATTAAAAAAAAAACAAAAACAAAAAAAAACAGCAACAACAACAAAAACATGCTGCAATGATATCTTCATGTTAAATCACACTTGAGGACAATTTGGTTCATATTTCTTTACTATAAGTAGGAAATCTTGGCAGTACGATTTTGTTTTGCAACTAATCAAAAATACTTTTTGAATGTTTTAGTTTTACCTGAAGATTTTATTTCAATTTTTTGCTAGTTAAGATAAATATTTGTGTATGTGTGTGAATAGTGTACACCATCTAGCCCTCACCCCACACACACAATATTAAGAAATAATTTCCTATTAGAATGGTTTAAATCTTAAACTTACATGAGTATTATGTACAGATTTCTTTTAAGAGATTACCCGTTATTTCATTGTTGAATAATCTTAAAATATCTCAGCATGTTCAAATTCAAGCAGCTCATTCATCAGAGCTTTATGGTCATTTTATTAACTGAAAAACAACCAGTTAGACATGACAACTTTAAAAGTGGCAATGCCATTATTCAATGTTTTGTACAGTTTGTTCTTTGGTGATCCATCTTGTGAGCAACTTTTTTCAATAAAAGCTGAAACTCATTCTCTTGCTTTCTTTTTCAGAACAGTTTGGCATGGACAACTGCACAGAGAGAGATTCACCAGCAGAGGCCTCTCTAGATTTGCCTTCTGATTTTAAGAACGCAGAATCAGCTGCAGTTAATACAGCTACTTGAAAAGAATCTCATTGCATAGGGGAAAAGATCACTCTTTAATGCCCTTTTAAGTTCCATGATGTTGATTAATGTTGCCCTTTACATTAATGATGTTTCAAGTAAAAGAAAACAAATTTAAAATGCATCAATTCTATTGAGGATGCATTAATTAGACAGAGACTTTACCATATGCTGTGGCTGGAGGGTTTGCTGGCCTTTCTCTTGTAGTTACCTGTGTAAAATCCACCCTATCCTCTACATGAATGCCCAAGCTGAATAGCCATTTGAATGCAGGCTTTAGTTTGATTCGCCATACAAGGGGACTGTGTCACTGTGTTTTCTTTCTAGGAGTCACTAAGTGATTTCTATATCAGTTGTCATGGTGATATAGCAAAGCAGGGGAAAATGGGGGCAACTTCAGGCTTTCTCCTCACCCTCTGCACTAAGATGTTGTTAGCAAGCCTAATAAAACGTTGAGCTTTCTCTAGGCCTTCTTTTTGTTCTCTGATTGTCAATAAAACTCATTTTAAGGGTAACAAGGACATCTAAATGTCATCTGTCACAGTGTTAGAGAGATTAAGTTTGTTTAGGGACTTGTGCTGGACAAAAGCCACTATTTGTCCTGCAGATACAAAGCAGTGTTGGCTATCACCACTCTTGATTTAGAAGGAGGCCCAGAGACCATCGAGGAAATATCATCTCAGTTGCAGGTGACAAAGAGGGCTTCTTGACATTACAGCATTAAAAGAACAGAAAATTAATTATGGTTTTGAATGAATCTGCAGTTTTGTTGCCCACACCCCTTTGTAGATACCCCAAGCCTAAGGTCTCCTCTTAGACCAAGGTGCGAAAATAGCTCTTGAAGGCCACAGGCCTATATAAAAACATGACACACACACACACACACACACCTGATCATCCTTGAATAAATGATAAAAGAGGGAAGAAAGGTTTTGCAAGGGAAGTCCAACAATAATATGTGCTGTATTAATTCAGCATTTGCTCAATAATGAGGCTAAATGGAACATACAGATTAATGAAGACATTGTTGTTATTAAAATCAAATCCTGTGGTTCATATGCTTTTCTTAATAATGAACATTGTGGCTATTGGAGAGGAAAAATGGGATTTTTTCCCCATTAATTTGGCACACATCCCAGATCTCATTCAACCAGAACCTATCCTCTGCAAAATGCAGCCCTTGGCCTTTATGTGCTTTAGTCTTTCTATTTTTTTCTGTGTAAATTTGAAGGAAACAATATTTTCTCTTTATGAAAGATTTGAAATTATTACCTGAAGCCAAGGTAATACTTAAATAATTTTACAACTAGTATGTATATTCAAACATAGAGGATGATTGGAAAATACATAAAATTATATGCTTATAATAGGGTGTTCACATCACATCTGTCTGCACTATGAAAACTGGTTCAGCATCTTGGGGCTTTTAGGGTCTGGTCACATCAATGCATCTCAAATACTATCTTATAGGAAATATTTATGGTAGAGATGGCCATTATGTTAAAGTATAGATAAACTGTTATAAATGTTGGGCAATGGTAGATTCTTTATTTGCAATTTATTAGAAGCTGACAATTTGGATATTCATGGAATATGAGTGAAAGCAGAGTCCTATGACTAATTTTCTAATATCCCTGTGGAAACCTCCACATGTGACACAAGTATATTTGCACAAGCACAACACTTGGACAAGAGCTTACATATGAAAGGACAATGATAAAGCCCTCTTGATCAGAGTTCTAGGGTGGAATATCTACATATTCTGTAACTCATGCTTTCTTCAATAAATTTGAAAATTAGACTTTAATCATATTGAAAAGAGGTCTGGGTGTACAGCCATAGATGTTGTAAAATTTCAGCTACCGGACATATTCTATTTTAGTTGTATATTTGGTAGTTTATTATGAAAAAAAAAACTTATAAAGGCCAACATCAGGAATTAGAATTGTCAAAAAACAAAATCAAACACCTCGTGGAAGCTGCACAGTCACAGATCTGCAGGCACGCCTGTAATATTAAACATATGTAACTACTGAAAGGAGTTAAAATTCCTGGAACAAATGACCACCAAGTTCAGTATGATTATTTTTTAAAGATAGAAAGATTTATTCTACACAAACTAATGAAAGCAAATACAACTTGAGATGTTGTTAAATCAATATTATGGGCCTAGATGACTTTTGTTTCGTATCTCAATAGCTTGGTCACTTGTTATTCATTCAGCCTCACACCAGACACCAGTGTTATGAAGGACAATATTCTTGGGGCATTTTGAGTTCAATTTGTGTTTCTCTACTTATGCAGAACATGTGTTGGCATCAGGGATGGTTACAACAGGGGGATCATAATGTAGCATAAAGTTTTAGCATGTTGTTCAGAGATAATTTTCTGTTCCTCAAAACACAATCCTTGGGACAGGTAAAGTAGAGTTCTGATGCACTCTTGAAAGTACTGAAAATATGCTTCCTTCCTAGTTTTTAGTCTCTTATTTTTAATATTATTATAGATAAAAAGTTATCTGGAAGAATAAAAATCAAATCCTTAAAAGTATATTTAGCTTCAAAATAGGCTAACAAAAAGGACTGTTTGTCATTTATACTTAAAGTCATGAGCAAGGTGACTGAGAAAATAGATTGGAGAAGTCCAGTGACCCCCGATATATATATGTGTGTGTGTATATATATATATATATATATATA
>NW_005356635.1:8017366-8022495 GCF_000412655.1 Myotis brandtii
ACACACACAATTACATGTGTAAAGTCTTATTATTTTGTTCCCAACAGGACTTCTATGTTACTGTAGTTGTTTTACAGCTTCACAGATTCAGAGTAACTCTGATGACAAAAGTAAAAAGAAATGTATGCTGCAGGGTATTATTATTGTCTAAATTTCTTGGGGTGAACATCCTCTAAGTGCCTTTAAGTAGGTATTCTAGGTATTCAATTTGGATACATTATTTAATTCCTCCGGCCCCAGTTCCTTCTTCAGGGAAATATAGGGATGAATTAGATAACCTCTAAGGTCTCACCTAGTTCTAAAATGTTGTTAATAAATTCAAAAGAAGATTTTCAGTTTTTAAAAATATATATTTTAAAAGCAACTATTTTTATAATAAAAGGCTTGACAAGAATTTTACAGTAAGATTGATTTTTAATAAAATATACAGGTGGTTTTTTTAAGATATACTGTACAAAATTCTACAATGGTATTTTCTAAGTACTACATTTCGTTTTTGACAAACGAATGGCAAAAAGTTCATTAAATTGGAAATAAGTTAATGTATCAAGGCTTTTTAACTACTCCTTTGCATTCAGAAAATGGTAAAACAAGAAATGAAAATGCATAAATGAATGTTTTATAACAAAAGACTATGTCTTTGATAAATAATACACCTACTTGATATGTCATTGCCACTTGAACCAAATGCAGCACTTGAGAATATTTCCTTCCCCCTCTCTCTCATCTTGCTTCCAACTTTTCAAATCATGTTTTGTATTCTTGTCTAGAGCAATCATATAACATCTAAATTTATCAGAAAATAGCTGACTCTGGTGGATAAGTCCTACACCGTAACATTTCATTTCTACCTTACAGAGTCCAACATTTCTTTATCAAGTATGGTCATCATAAAGCATATATGCAAATGATAACATGAATAAGTAAACCTAGCCCTGCCTTCTCAGGAATGTTTTCAACCAGATAAAGTATTCTATGTATATTAAATAGCTTAATAAAATAAATGAACTAATGACATTTTACATAATTCTATTTCTTCTGCCTATATATTCTACTGACTGTGGTTTCAACAAATTTTTATTCCAAGTTGTGGATATACAATGATGTGCTATTTGTCCAAATTCTATTTTATTCAGCTACTAATTAAAATAGAAATACATGTACTATTAGAACCATTTTGGTAAAAGTTAATAATTTATATTTTATTATTAATAATAACTACACCGTATGGGAGAAAAAATAATAAATAATATATTGTTTAAGAAAGTGTAAAGAGAATCAGTCTGATAGTGTATCCTTGTTATATTTTCTAATTAGTTACTGGTAGTATTGATCAATGCATTAAAAATCTTGAAAAATGTATTTTATAAAGAAATCAAAATCCCTAGTAAGCTATGCTTATTTTAAAAAATTAAATTATTTTATTTTTTATATTTTAAAATATACCAGTAATTTAACATCATCAAATATTTTAAATCAATGTAAGAAAAAATAAATTGATATTACAGTTAAAATAAAACATTTTCTTTGAATCTGCATCACAGCCTACTATTTTCAATAATATTGAAGTCTTCAATTTACCAAAAAGTACTTTGGGCTTGTACATTGAAAGATACATAAACAATAAATCTAGTGAGAGAATGATATACACTCAGAGTGAGTGAAACATAATATTGTCAATTTAAAAAAATGTTTTCAGGGAAAAAAATTTAAAAACAAAATCATAACTTTGAAAATGTTACTAACGTCAAATTTCCAAAGAAATATTTCTATTTATGAATGTATTATTTGTGACAGTTTTAGATTTAATAATATTCTAAACTAAAATGAGCAAGTAAACCAAAAACTTTGAATGATTAAAAGCAATCAGAATTTTAGTTCTACATGAAAGCCATTTTCTTAACCTACTCTAAGTTAAAATGATTCTCTTTATCATTCATTTGCATTTGCACTATTTGAAAAACAAATAAAACAGGTTAGTATAAAAGCCTCGGAACAAGTGTACTTTTTCCATTCTCATTGTAGCATCTGAACAATAGATTTTGGAATCTGAAAATTTTAAAAATGTATTTTATTTAGCTATCTTTTCTTTTCAAGTATCAATATCATTTATTTTTGTAACAAAATTGCATTAGCTAAGTTTCTAAATGTTTTGAGGCTTTTTATATTCTCCAGATACCATTTTTTAGTAAAGTTTTGTTTTCAGTGAAATATTCAGAGAGACTTCACAGTTCTTTTGTAAAGATTTATTTTCTATCAGTTCTGGAGGAAAAAGCACACAACATAGGTTTTAAAAAATGATTTTCTGACAATAATAAAATGAAACTTTGAAAGGTGGAAAAATCAGAACTCAATTACTTGAATTTCAACTGTAAAGATGACATGATATTAACGATCAAAAGCGATATTCTATAAGTAAATTATATTTCCTATTAGGTAATGATTCTGTTGCTTTCAAGCACTGGCTATCATTAAGTCAAAAATCATTAATTCAGACCTTATGATACTCTTAAATGTCAGTTTTTCTACCACTGTAATTCCATATAAATAGTGAATAATAAATCTGAGGAGTGTGGTAACAAAACAAGAGTAAATACATATTTTCAGAAAATATTTGAATATGTCTCATCTGTAAATGAATTTGTATCAATTTATAACAGAAGGTGTTATTCCAAAGTAGCAGCCTCCTTATAGGATGGCAGCCATTGTGTAAACTAGACACCATCCTTTGCTATAACCAGATTGAGTTTTTATTTCTTTTAATTCTCACTTTTTTTCTCTCCTGAAAATACTAATTTAGTTTATATTTAGTGCTCCATTATTCATTGCATTTTGTTACTTTTATTTCTTTGTGTTTCTCTTTTACCTTGATTTTTTAAGAATTCTGCTTCTTTAATAACTTTTAATAACATTATTAATTACTTTAACTTTTCTCATTACTTAAATTTGATATTTAATGAAACTACTTTAAATAGCTTGAAAAAATGAGTAAAAAACACTAATATGTTATATT
Organism: Myotis brandtii; assembly: GCF_000412655.1. Lineage (NCBI taxonomy): Eukaryota > Metazoa > Chordata > Mammalia > Chiroptera > Vespertilionidae > Myotis > Myotis brandtii. The sequence goes on from NW_005356635.1 coordinate 8,020,380, forward strand.
TAAATAATATTGGGCTTCCTGAAAATGCTTCCTGTAATGAGACTCAAGTCTCTTTTTAATGCCTTAATTTATATTATAACTAGAGGCCTGTGCCCTCTCGCAGTCTGGGACCACTCGGGGGATGTCCACCTGCTGGCTTAGACCCGCTCCCAGGGGGAATGGGCCTAAGCTGGCAATCAGACATCCCTCTGGCAGCCCGGGAGCCCTTGGAGGATATCCACTTGCCAGCGGGGAGCAGGCCTACGCTGCAGTCGGACATCCTTAGCGCTGCTGAGGAGGCGGGATAGGCTACCACCACCACCATTGTGCTGGCAGCCGTCAGCCTGGCTTGTGGCTAAGCAGAACTCCCTCTGTGGGAGCTCAATGACCACCAGGGGGCAGCTCCTGCATTGAGCGTATGCCCCCTGGTGGTCAGTGTGTGTCATAGTGACCAGTCATTCCCAGTCGTTCTGCTGTTAGGGTCAATTTGCATATTACCCTTTTATTATATAGGATAGAGGCCTGTGCATGGGTGGGGGCTGGCTGGTTTGCCCTGAAGGGTGTCCCAGATCAGGGTGGGGGTCCAGCTGGGGTGTCTGGCCAGCCTGGGTGAAAGGTTGATGGCTGTTTACAGGCTGACAAAGCCCCCCAGTGGAGACCTTCACCCCATGGGGGTGTGGCCAGCCTGGGTGAGAGGCTGAGGAACGTTTTCAGGCTGCCCATAGCCCCTTCAGGGTGGGAGTCCCTACTGGGGTGCCTGGCCAGCCTGGGTGAGGGGCAAGGGCCGTTTTCAGGCTGGCCAAGCCGTCCAGCGGGGACCCTCACCCCCGGGCGACCCAAGCTCCCAGCCTCTCCTTTTTTTCTTTCTTTTTTTTTTTCTGGGATTTATTTATCTTCTACAATTGAAACTTTGTAAACTTGAGTAGAGTCCAGGTCCAGCCAAGGCAGGTGGAAGCTTGGCTTCCTCCATCGCCAGGGGCAACCCAAGCCTCCTGCTTGCTCCAGCTCCATGGCCATGGCTGACTGGAAGCAGGTATCTGGGATTTATTTATCTTTTATAATTGAAACTTTGTAGCCTTGAGCGGAGCCAAGGGCCAGCCAGGGCAGGCGGGAAGCTTGGCTTCCTCCATCACTGGTGGCAACCCAAGCCTCCTGCTATCTCCAGCTCTGTGGTGGCCTCCATCTTAGTTGGGCTAATTTGCATACTTGCTCCTGATTGGCTGGTGGGCATGTCTGGTGGGCGTGGCTTGAGCATAGCAGAGGGATGGTTAATTTGCATGTTTCTCTTTTATTATATAGGACTAGAGGCCCGGTGCACAAAACTTTGTGCACTGGTGGGGCGGGGGTATCCCTCTCACAGTCTGGGACCCCTTGGGAGATAACGACCTGCTGGCTTAGGCTCGCTCCTGGGTGGCAGAGGGCAGGCCCAATCCCTAGGCGCCTGCCCCGCAGCCACTGGTCGGGCTCAGAGCAGGGCCAATTGGAGAGTTGGGGGGCTGCCCCCTGTCATGCACAGAGCAGAACAGATCAGGAGGCTGTGATGCCACCCCCAGTCACGCTCAGGGTAGGGCCGATTGGGAGGTTGGGGCACCACCCCCTGTCACACTCAAGGCAGGGTTGATGGGGAGGTTGCGGCACCACCCCCTGTCACACACAGAGCAGGGCGGATCAGGGGGTTTGGGGCTCCATACCCTGTGACACACAGAGCAGGGCCAATCAGGGGGTTGGGGAGCTTCCCCCGTCACGCACAGAGCAGGGCCGATCAGAGGGTTGGGGAGCTCCCCCCTGTCATGCACAGAACAGGGCAGATCAGGAGGTTGCGATGCCACCCTCAGTCACGCTCAGGGTAGGGCAGATTGGGAGGTTGGGGCGCCGCCCCCTGTCACACTCAAGGCAGGGTCAATCAGGGGGTTGGGGCATTCCACCCTGTCACACTCAGGGCAGGGCCAATGGGGAGGTTGTGGCTCCACCCCTTCACACACAGAGCAGGGCCCATGGGGGGGTTGGGGCTTCGCACCCTGTCACACACAGAGCCGCAGGGTGATCAGGGGGTTTGGGCGCTGCCCCCTGTAACACTGATCCCGGTGCCGGGAGGCATATTACCCTTTTACTATATAGGATAGAGGCCTGGTGCACG
>NW_005356635.1:8023278-8023928 GCF_000412655.1 Myotis brandtii
TTGCAGTTAATTTGCATATCTTGCTGATTAGCCAATGGGAAGTGTAGTAAATTTACGGTTAATTACCATGTTTCTCTATTATTAGATAGGATATTATATAGGATTTGGCTTATGCTTCTTCAAAGAATATGTTTAAATTAGAAAATACTAAAGAGAAGGCTTTACCCACAGTGTGGAGAGTGAAGAATACAAACTTTTACCAGTATCTAAAAGCAACAAAAGAAATAGATGAATTTTGCAAAAATAGGTATGAATTAAAGTAAAAATAAAAGTAGACTCTCAAGTATGATGCCAAAATTAAAAAATAGCATGTGTATACTCTTTCTCCACCCACTTTTCTTTGTTTTTAAATTATCTATTGAAGGTTATTTGCCAACCAGTAGGCGTGGAGCTCTGGATTCATATTTAGAGAAGCCTGAGTTTAGATCCTGACTCTGAAAAAAGTAAATAAATTCTCAAAGCCACACTTTACTTATCTATAAACTAGAGGCGCGGTGCACAAAAATTTGTGCACTCGGGTGGGGGGTGTCCCCCAGCCCGGCCTGTGCCCTCTCACAGTCTGGGACCCCTCAGGAGATAACGACCTGCTGACTTAGGCCTGCTCCCGGGTGGCAGAGGGCATGCCCAATCCCTAGGTGCAGCCCCTGGTC
>NW_005356635.1:8024751-8038956 GCF_000412655.1 Myotis brandtii
GTGCTGGGAGGCATATTACCCTTTTACTATATAGGATAGAGGCCTGGTGCATGGGTGGGGGCCAGCTGGTTTGCCCTGAAGGGTGTCCAGGATTAGGGTGGGGGTCCCGCTTGAGTGCCTGTTCCAGCCTGGGTGAGGGGCTGATGGCTGTTTGCAGTTGGCCACACCCTCTTCAGGGTGGGGGTCCCCACTGGGGTGCCTGGCCAGTCTGGGTGAGGGGCTGAGGGCTGTTTTCCAGAAGCGGGTGACTGAAGCTCCCAACCGCTCCTTTTTTTTCTCTTTTTTTATTTTATTCTGGGCCAGCTTTAGCTCTGGCTCTAGCTCTGAGGCTTCGTATCTGGTTTGTTTGCCGTTCTATAATCGAAACAATGTATAACTCCAGCTCTGAGATCCCGGCTGGCTGAAAGCTGGTTTCTGGGGTTTTGTTTAGCTTCTATATTTGTTACAAAGTTTCTTAGAGTTGCAGCTCAGAGGCCGGCAAGTCAGGCGGGGAACGTTGGAGTCTGCAGTCACTGGAGCAAGCAAGCCTCATGTTCGCTTCCAGCTGCCTGGCTGCCGGCCGCCATCTTGGCTGACAGTTAATTTGCATAAGGATATGCTGATTAGCCAATGGGAAGGGTAGTGGTCGTATGCTAATTACCATGTTTCTCTTTTATTAGTGTAGATTAAGAATGAAGGTTATAACTATTCTGTGACAGTTAAGATAAGGCATGTCAATTACTTATCAGAGAACTGGACACCCTGGAAGAGCTCATTGAAGTTGGCAATTACGATGTTAGTATTTCCTAGACAGCAAAACATCACTGAAAAAAATACTAGTTTAGAATCAATTAAGACATATGGGTTCTAACACTTATGAGATGAGTGGCATTGGATAAATCAATTTAGTTCTTTGTGTTTCAATTTCCAATTCTATAAAATAGTATATATCTTTGTCTGGGCAGTAAAATCTGTGCTATGCCAGTAAATTCAACTATCTGATCTGCAGAATTTGCTGAATTCTCTGGTGTAAGTCCTTCCACCATAGCTAAAGCTACATAGAAGAGTTGGGAAGAGATGTACATGTGCACATAATTAGATCGTATACTATAGTATTTCACATTATATTACTTTACTTGTATACTATTATTTCCCATACAAATTTAATAATTATTTAAAAAATCCTCCAAAGCAAAGATATTAGTGAAATATAGTTTTTTTTTAAAAGAATTAATGAAATTTGAGTACTTATTATTTTTGTTTTTAGTGTAATTTATTTTATGGTAAGTTTTCATAATTTATTTATTTTGTATGATAATTATTGTGTTTAGCAAAGCTCAGTAATGACATTTATGATAATTTAATAATTATCTCTGTCCACCAAGAGGAGCCAACTCTAGTACCGCATGAGAGTTAAATTAGATAAAACTGGCAGAAACTCTTATACTGATTTCTACATATATATATCAGAGTGAAAGGGAGAGGGAGAGAGAGACAGAAACTCAATGATGAGAGAGAATCATTGATTGGCTGCCTCTTGCCGCCCCTTACTGGGGATCTAGCCAGCAGTCCAGGCATGTGCCCTTGACTGGAATTGAACCTGGAACCCTTCAGTCTGCAGGCTGATGCTCTATCCACTGAGCCAAACCAGTTAGGGCCTGATTTATTTTTTTTAATAAAGCATTTTATATATAAATATATGTATATATAAAACATTTTATGTTTATTTGTTATCATTCTGACTGATCATACACTCAGTGGGAGGAGGTCCAAATCGTCTCTCTGAAGCTCTATTTCTATGCTCTTTTGCACAGCTGGTTACATTCTGACAAATAAACAAAAACACAAACCCCATTACTGGACACAACTCAATCTGGAAAACATTCAGTATAATCCATTAGTGCTGTGGTCGGCAAACACGGATCGCGAGCCACATGCGGCTCTTTGGCCCTTGAGTGTGGCTCTTCCACAAAATACCACATAAGGGCGCACACGTACAGTGCAGTTGAAACTTCGTGGCCCATGCTCAGAAGTCGGTATTTTGTGGAAGAGCCACACTCAAGGGGCCAAAGAGCCGCATGTGGCTCGCGAGCCGCGGTTTGCCGAGCCGCAGTTTGCCGACCACTGCGTTAGTGTAATCACTCAGAACATATTTCAATGTTGATCAACTCTACTAAATATTGTCTTTATTAATACTTCTAACTATATCTTTGAATAGTTAGACATAAGTGCTCTATACAGTATATTATTCATTTTTAATACCTAATTTTAAATCAGCAATAGAAAATCTTACAGCATTTAGATATCAGTCTAAAAAAGATATTTCAATATTTTTCTTCCTAGATTAATGCATTTGCCTAAGCTAGTTAATTTTCTAACTAGCATGATTCAAAATTGGCACCCTGGGGAACAATTGCCACTACAAGGAATTCTCTGAAAAATCAATTAAAGCAAAGTTAAATAAATTAAATGAAAGAAAGCTCCTTCATTGAAACTCTCAAAATACAAACATATTAAAACTTTACCATTTACTCTATATTCAAAATATGTGCAAATATTTCTCCCTAAATACTAATATGTCTTCTTTCAATTGACTCAAAAATATTTATTGAATACTTACCATATTCCAATACTTGTGCTAGGCAATTTTGCATATTACATGATTCTCAACTTGTTAATATTTTACCTAGGCTAGCTATTTACCATATTTTTCTGTGTATAAGACACCCCCATGTATAAGACACCTCCCACTTTTCCAACCCAAAATTAAAAAATCAATATTTTAAACATGTTGCTGGTTTTCCTCTTAAGGCCTTCTTCTTTTGGGGGGCATATTAAGGAATTGTTCTTCCTGTTTTCTCCACTGTCTGATCATACACTCAGTGGGAGGAGGTCCAAATCGTCTCTCTGAAGCTCTATTTCTATGCTCTTTTGCACAGCTGGTTACATTCAGTTTGAATTTCGCAGAGTAAGATAATCTATTTTTTGAAATCTTTATGGGCTCAGAATGCTCTGGTCCTTGTTGCATCTGAGCACTCTCCACCTCCACCTCCAATTATGGTATCAGCTGAGGTCAGTAACACAAAGCCTTGTGATTGGAGGAAGCCTGTTTGACAAGGTATGGGCAGCTATGCACCTGCGCAGTTCCCTCCTAGGCTGACTTCTGTGTATGAGACACCCCTCGATTTTCAGTCTAAAGATTTTAGAAAAAAATAACTCTCCACCACCTCCAATTATGGTATCAGCTGAGGTCAGTAACACAAAGCCTTGTGATTGGAGGAAGCCTGTTTGACAAGGTATGGGCAGCAATGCACCTGCGCAGTTCCCTCCTAGGCTGACTTCTGTGTATGAGACACCCCTCGATTTTCAGTCTAAAGATTTTAGAAAAAAATAGCATCTTATACATGGAAAAATACGGTAAAACTTTTCATATACCAAACATAGTTTATTAAATAACGTTCACATTTTTACACTTCAGTTATGACTTATGTTCATAAAGATTTTATATTTTTCTCTGCCCTCTGTACTTGCCACTAGTCTTTGATTTTCTAATGACTTTATGCAAATATCACATTTAAAATGATATAATTTAAATCAGCAGTAATCATGCTTGGTTGTGTTATGCAACATAAAAATGTGAATTTTTAATTTAGTTGAGCTGAAAATTTTAATTATAAGCTGTTAACTCTAAGAAAAAATATTTTTAATATTACACAGATTAAAGAGAATAAGAATTAGTTAATTGTCTTGCTAACAATTGAAACAATTAGCCTATTATACTACTCATGGCTTAAATTTTGACAAACATACACATAGATGTTATAATGTGTATCTGATTTATATTTGAAAGTGAAATTAGATCTATGGTTTTCTCTCCAAATTCAGAAAATAAAATTAAAATATCTGTATAAATGGCAAAAATAATCTCAGTGGTTTAAGAAGACAATTCAATAAGAAAATAATATATTAGGTAAAAATTCAGGTTATTTTTCCAGGTCATTATCACATACAATAAAAATTTTAGTTCCTCTGACTGACATATAGTAATGCTTAAACAAGAATGTTAATTATTGCCCTGACCGGTTTGCTCAGTGGATAGAGCGTCGGCCTGCAGACTCAAGGGTCCCAGGTTCGATTCCGGTCAAGGGCATGTACCTTGGTTGCGGGCACATCCCCAGTAGCAGGTGTGCAGGAGGCAGCTGATCGATGTTTCTAACTCTCTATTCCTCTCTCTTCCTCTTTGTGAAAAATCAATAAAATATATTTAAAAAAGAATGTTAATTATTGTAATCTTCCATGAATATTTTCAAAATTTTAAGTGTATAATGGAAATTGCAATTGTCTTATATTTTTAGTTTGATAAAACAATCTTTGGAAATGCTTTTGACAAACAAGTACTGTGTTTGTACTTTTAGTATTATATCAACATTGCTTCATGGAGCAGATCTTTTATTTGTAGGTTTTATTATAATAGAACAGAGTGGTTTACAGAGAGGGAATGTATAAATAAATCACAGCTTCCTAAAAAAAATACAAATATCTTCAGAAAATTTCCACTGGCAATGAAACTTGTTTTGAACTACATTTTTATTTCAAAATAAAAATTGCTCAGTAGATAGAGTGTCTGCCTGTGGACTGAAGGGTTCTGGGTTAGATTAAGGTTAAGGCACATGCCCAGATTGCAGGCTAGATCCTGAGTAGGGGCATGAAGGAGGCATCCATTCAATTCTCTCTCCCTCTCCCTTCCTCTCTGAAATCAATATATATATATAGTAGAGGCCCGATGCACAAAAATTCGTGCAGGAGTAGGCCTTCCTTCCCCCAGCTGCCGGCACCGGCTTCCTTCTGGCACCTGGGACCCAGGCTTTTTCCCTCCTCCAGCCGCCCACAGGCACCCGGGACCAGGGCTGGCTTCCCTTGGGCCGCCCACAGGCACCTGGGACTAAGCTGGCCCCTGCTTTGTCAGGAAGGACGTCTGGAATGATGTCCGGAAAACTTTTCATATACCAAACATAGTTTATTAAATAACGTTCACATTTTTACACTTCAGTTATGACTTATGTTCATAAAGATTTTATATTTTTCTCTGCCCTCTGTACTTGCCACTAGTCTTTGATTTTCTAATGACTTTATGCAAATATCACATTTAAAATGATATAATTTAAATCAGCAGTAATCATGCTTGGTTGTGTTATGCAACATAAAAATGTGAATTTTTAATTTAGTTGAGCTGAAAATTTTAATTATAAGCTGTTAACTCTAAGAAAAAATATTTTTAATATTACACAGATTAAAGAGAATAAGAATTAGTTAATTGTCTTGCTAACAATTGAAACAATTAGCCTATTATACTACTCATGGCTTAAATTTTGACAAACATACACATAGATGTTATAATGTGTATCTGATTTATATTTGAAAGTGAAATTAGATCTATGGTTTTCTCTCCAAATTCAGAAAATAAAATTAAAATATCTGTATAAATGGCAAAAATAATCTCAGTGGTTTAAGAAGACAATTCAATAAGAAAATAATATATTAGGTAAAAATTCAGGTTATTTTTCCAGGTCATTATCACATACAATAAAAATTTTAGTTCCTCTGACTGACATATAGTAATGCTTAAACAAGAATGTTAATTATTGCCCTGACCGGTTTGCTCAGTGGATAGAGCGTCGGCCTGCAGACTCAAGGGTCCCAGGTTCGATTCCGGTCAAGGGCATGTACCTTGGTTGCGGGCACATCCCCAGTAGCAGGTGTGCAGGAGGCAGCTGATCGATGTTTCTAACTCTCTATTCCTCTCTCTTCCTCTTTGTGAAAAATCAATAAAATATATTTAAAAAAGAATGTTAATTATTGTAATCTTCCATGAATATTTTCAAAATTTTAAGTGTATAATGGAAATTGCAATTGTCTTATATTTTTAGTTTGATAAAACAATCTTTGGAAATGCTTTTGACAAACAAGTACTGTGTTTGTACTTTTAGTATTATATCAACATTGCTTCATGGAGCAGATCTTTTATTTGTAGGTTTTATTATAATAGAACAGAGTGGTTTACAGAGAGGGAATGTATAAATAAATCACAGCTTCCTAAAAAAAATACAAATATCTTCAGAAAATTTCCACTGGCAATGAAACTTGTTTTGAACTACATTTTTATTTCAAAATAAAAATTGCTCAGTAGATAGAGTGTCTGCCTGTGGACTGAAGGGTTCTGGGTTAGATTAAGGTTAAGGCACATGCCCAGATTGCAGGCTAGATCCTGAGTAGGGGCATGAAGGAGGCATCCATTCAATTCTCTTTCCCTCTCCCTTCCTCTCTGAAATCAATATATATATATAGTAGAGGCCCGATGCACAAAAATTCGTGCAGGAGTAGGCCTTCCTTCCCCCAGCTGCCGGCACCGGCTTCCTTCTGGCACCTGGGACCCAGGCTTTTTCCCTCCTCCAGCCGCCCACAGGCACCCGGGACCAGGGCTGGCTTCCCTTGGGCCGCCCACAGGCACCTGGGACTAAGCTGGCCCCTGCTTTGTCAGGAAGGACGTCTGGAATGATGTCCGGAAGATGTCTGGTCTAATTAGCATATTATATTACCCTTTTATTATTATAGATATGTGTGTGTGTGTGTACACATACATATAAATAAATATAACTTACTGAGATTCACAATCTTTAAAGTAACTGGGGAATATAAAAGCAAAAACAAAAAAAGGCGGGAGTGTGAAGTCATAAATTGTAATAGACCCTAAATGTAAAATCATTATTAACCTAGAATACTTAATTTTACTTTACCATGGTAACAAAAAATATATATTTTAAACACATTTGTAATAATTTACAAAACATTTTAAACACATAATTATTGTTTGTCACTAAAGAAACAGTATGCATATACAATGTTAGGTGACTACTTATGCCTCTAAGCAAAAAATGGTGACTTTTCCAAAATCTCAAAGGCAGAAACTATCAAATGACCTATTGATGTTACAAAAGACATTTGTTTCAGGAATGTTATATAAATTTCATTAATGGAAGTATTGTTGATCAATTTATTATTTAGTCCATTACTCTAAATTTTAAAATAAATAAACTATTATAAATTCAGCATTTGGTTTTAGAAAACACTTATTTTCTTTCTTTTTTAAAATATATTTTTATTGATTTCAAAGAGGAAGGGAGAGGAAGAGAGAGATAGAAACATCAATGATGAGAGGGAATCATTGATTGGCTGCCTCCTGCATACCCCCTACTGGGGATCGAGCCTGCAACCCCAGGCATGTGCCCTTGACTGGAATCAAACCCAGGGAACTTTGGTTCCCAGGCTGACGCTCTATCTACTGAGCCAAACCAGCTAGAGGGAAAACACTTATTTTCTATTAAGTATAGGAAAAATGTAAAATAATATATATTACTGAAAAAAATCACCATAGCAATACTGCAATCAGAAAAATTAAAGAAGTTCTAATTTTCATCTACTATCTTTTCTAAAGAAATGCCATTGTATTGATCTCTTTTGATTAAATTTTAATGGAAAATTAGCATTTATAATCATAATTTTAAATCTTATGGTAAATATTCAAAGAATATCTACTGATAATTATTATCTAAGTGAACTCAAAAATAATCATATCTGTTTAAGATATGTTTTATCCTCCCCACACCCTTTACTTAAGGAATAAACTAAATTTGTCATGTTATTTATAATACCTGATTTTCAGGAATAGTGATTCACATAATAATAATGATTTCTCTTTGTAGGTAATCTTAATGTAACAACATCCTTAAATAAAGAAAGTTAACATCACAACCCTTTCTTTCATGTGCTGTACATTAAAATGCCATATTATTGGTTAGTCACTATAAATGCACAAGCTACTATAATGATACAACTGGAAGCTTGGTCTTTGGAGAGTCCATCATTAATGACATTAAAAAGTTAAAAACTGATGTTTAGAATTTAATGGCTTCAGAAGATTATTTATGGGATAATTTTCATTGTGATTTCAGAGCTAAAGTTTAATGCACAACTTCATTGTTTTTGAAATTCAGTGAACCCTGTAGTTACCGTATTTTTGTCCTCAAAAAGAAACCATGCATTCCATTTTAACGTATACACAGATATAAGGTTACCAAATATAATAAAATTACATTATTTATGATTCCTGGAAATTCTATTTTAGTATTTTTTTAAATAAAGTATTAGGATCTGAAAGTGGTAATCTATACTTTCTTGTCTTTGGGGCTATTGTGTAACTTTGAAAAATGCTACTGGGTGTAATTGTGAGAAAAAGCATGTAATTAGAAGTTTTAATGAACTAAATTTGAATTCCATTTTTTTCATTCTGTATCCTGAGTAAAAGTGATTAAACAGTCTCAATTTCCTGAACTGAAACAAAATAAAGATTATATTATTTACCTAAAAGAGGTTTGTGAAGATTAAGTGAGGAAACATAAAAGAGCTAGCACAATTGTGTCTGCCATAGATTTGGAGCTCCACATCACGTTTTCTGATTACATTCCTTATAAATTCAAAATTGCATCTAATTTTAAACTTTGGTTTCATCACATAATTACAAATCTGAAGGAAATGTTTACTTAAATCAGTGGTTTTAAACTTGGTTGATTAGAATGCTCTGGGCCTCTCAAAATTGGACACTTGTGTTATCAAGATTTTTATCAGAACAACTTCCATTATTCAGGTTCATCTACAAATTATTAACTAATGAAAAATACATTGAAAATGTATTTCTGTGGTAAATTAAAAACTTATAGAATATGATCAGTGTCAGATTGGCTGTCCCATCACGTGTGTGTGTTCTACCTGCAATTACAATGATCTTCAAGGTATTTTTGTAAATCAAGGCAGAATTGAAAAAGAGTCTTATGGAAGAGAGAAGTAAATGGAGAAAAAAACACTAGGTATGAGCCAGAAAAGAAATCAAGGAATGAAGAGTAGGCTGTGAACTATGGCATTAAAGAGATATAATAACCAAGAGATAAGGGGTAATCAACATCATCAACAGAGTCTAAGGAGAAATGAGACTGAAGATAGAAAATTGATTTTGACTAGTATATCATTGGAAACCAACATGAATATAATTTTTTTATTGTTTTTTTATAAGGGATTCTACCAAAATTGCTCTGGCTGAAATCCACATGAATCCCCAATGTTCCAAAATAAAATGGACACAATTTTTTTGATAAAAACTCTCAGTAAAGTAGGAATAGAGGGATCATACCTCAACATAATAAAGGCCATATGTGACAAACCTACAACCAACATAATACTCAATGGGCAAAAACTAAAAGTGTTTCCCTTAAGAACAGGAACCAGACAAAGATGTCTGCTTTCACTACTCTTATTCAACATAATACTGGAATTCTTAGCCACAGCAATCAGACAAGAAGAAGAGATCAAAGGCATCCAAATTAGAATGGAGGAAGTAAAATTGTCATTATTCACAGATCACATAATATTGTACATAGAAAATCCTAAAGACTCCACCAGGAAACTACTAGACTTAATAAATTAATTCAGCAAGGTAGCAGGATACAAAATTAGCATCCACAAATCAATGCCATTTTTATACACCAATAATGAACTCTTAGAAAGAGAAAGTAAAAAAGCAATGCTATTTACCATTGCAACCAAAAATAAAAAAGATACCAAGGAATAAACTTAACCAAGGAGATACTAGTAAAAGACCTATACTTGGAAAACTATAGGACATTGGAAAAAGTAATAGAGAAAGATACCAAGAAATGTAAGTGTATACCATGTTCATGGATTGGAAAAATTAACATAATTAAAATGTCTATACTACCCAAAGCAATCTACAGATTCAGCGTAAACCCTATTAAAATACTAATGGCATACTTCAGAGAGTTAGAACAAATACTTCAAAAATTTATATGGAATCATAAAAGACCCTAAATAGCTGCAGCAATTTTGAGAAAGAAGAACGAAGTGGGAGGGATCACAATACAAGATATCAAACTATACTATAAAGCCATTATAACCAAAATAGCCTGGTACTGGCACAAAAACAGGCATATAGACCAATGGATCAGAACAGAGGCCCAGGAAATTGACCCACACCATTGCGGTCAATTAATCGTTGACAAAGGAGGCAAGAACATACAATGGAGTAAAGACAGGCTCTTCAACAAATGGTGCTGGGTAAACTGGGCAGACACATGCAAAAAGATGAAATTAGACCACCAAATTATACCATACAAAAGAATAAACTCAAGGTGAATTAAAGACTTAAATGTAAGACATAAAACTATAAAAATTTTACAAGAAAACATAGACAGTAAAATCTCAGACATTTTATGCAGCAATAGCTTACAGATACATCTCCTAGGCCAAAGGAAACTAAGGACAAAATAAACAAATGGGACTACATCAAAATAAAAAGCTCCTGCACAGCAAAAGAAACTACCATCAAATTGAAAAGGAAACCCACTTAATGGGAAAACATATTTGCCAATAATACATCTTATAAGGGTTAATATCCAAAATATATAAAGTACTCATACAATTCAACAAAAAGAAGACAAACAATCCAATTTTAAAAAATGGGCAGAAGACCTGAATAGACATTTCTCCAAAGAGGACATACAAATGTCCAAGAGACATATAAAAAATGCTCAACGTCACTATTCATCAGAGAAATGCAAATTAAAACCACAATGAGATATCACCTCTTACCTTTTAGAATGGCTATCATCAACAAATCAACAAATGACAAGTGCTGGTGAGGATGTGAAGAAAAGGAACACTAGTCCACTATTGGTCAGAATACAGATTGGCACAGCCATTATGGAAAACAGTATGGAGTTTCCTCAAAAAAAATTAAAACTGGAACTTTCGTTTGACCCAGTGATCCCACTTCTGGGAATATATCCTAAAACCCCCCAAACACCAATCCAAAATAATATATGCACCCCTATGTTCATAGTAGTGTTATTTAGAATAGCTAAGATTTGGAAACAGCTCAAGTGCCCACCAGTAGATGAATGGATAAAAATATGTGGGACATTTACACTATAGAATATTATGCAGCTATGAGAAAGAGGGATATCTTACCCTTTGGGAGAGCATGGATGGACATGGAAAATATTATGCTAAGTGAAATAAGCCAAACTGAGAAAGACAAATATCACATGACCTCACTTTTTTGAGGTATCTTATGAACAAAATGAACTGACCAACAAAATAAGACCAGAAGCAGGGAGATATGGAACAGGCTGACATACCTAGATGTGGGGTTAGAGGATGAGAAGAGATAAACCAAAGAATTTATATACTTATATACATAGCCCATGGACATGGCAATAGGGTAGTGAAGAACTGGGGAATGGGAATTATCTGTAATACTAACAACAATAAAAATACATTAAAAATGAAATGAAAAATTTTAAATTTTTTTCGACTATAAACCAGATTGGCATTATTGTTAATATTTTCTGTAGAAAAGTATCTTCCCTTGGCTTGATTTACAATAATGTTTTCATTTTCTTAACTCTGGCTATACATAAGTCTGTTGCAGACAGCTTCCTGAATTGACCATACACTGTGTAATTATTCTATGCTTGGTCTTAAGCCCTATTCTCATGTCACGTTCAATCTATTGATGCAAAATATTCATGTCTATAGTTAACTGATTAACTGTAACCAAATGAATTCCAAATGTTTATCTCTATTCCAGAATTTGCTTTTGAGCTTCAAGCCTATAAATCCAGCTACTTACTCAACAGCTCCACCTACTTGTATCCACACTACTTTTAACTCATGGTGTCTTCTAGAATCTTTCATCAAAATCAATCAAACAAACAAACAAACATAAATTTCCAATTTCAGGGACAGATACACCATCTGTCCAGTTCCTTAATCCAAAAACTGAAGAATCAAATCATATCCAATCCATCACAAAATCCTGGCAGTTTTAGTTTCCAAATGTGTCTCCAAACATCCACTCTCCCTACCTCTAAATTTATTCCGTGTACTATGGGAAGGATGATTTGTTGGAGATCCAAAACTTGTCACATAATATCTTCCACTTTCAGCACCTTGTCATCCCTATCTTAAAGGTTTTAATTATTCTTAGTATAATAACTGCAATATTTAATACAGTATACAAACTCAGAATAATCGTTTTTTCTCCTCTACCTGTCTATAACCCCTACAGAGATTAGGGCAATAGCTATTCAGGGTCATGAGTCAAGTGAAAGTTATTTCAAGATAGAGAATGAGTCTACATGCTTAAATATAGGGAGACAAGGCCTAGTAGAGAGAAACAGATTAAAGTTATCTTTTAAAAAAATACCATTGAAAGAAATAAGACCTCAGAAGTAGAAGTGAATAGGTAAAGCTTACCTGTCTAAAAGAGAAAAGACATAACTTGTTAATAAAGGTAAAAGAGAGTTAAATTTAAACATGAATACAGCCTTCATAATATTCAATTAACTTATTATATCACTTGTGACTGATTATAGTTTATGTGACTATAAGACATTAAAATTCATTATTAGACAAGAGGAAAGTCTTGTTTTTTTTTTAATATTGGGCTTCAATTTAGAATATTGTATCATGTTTTGAAAATGTATTTAAATACAATGAATTATTTTTATTTTCTATATTCTAAAATATCTATGTTTTCTTAATTTGTATTTTCAATGTCAAAATTACCATGTGTGATTTGGTATAAAATATATTTATTTTTAGTTTCCCAGAAAATTTTCTCTGAGTTTTGAAAATAGTATAATGCTAATGGACAATTTTTAGTTGACTATACCAAAAAGCAAGTCTACCCTAAAATGATGAAAATTTCACTGTTGAAGATTCAAAGAAGTTGTTGAAGCTCGAAGGCAATGCCAGCCTTTTAGCAGATGTACATGCCTGTGAGTATATAAGTATCTCTTCATATCACTTTATTACCCTAAAGTGTCACTGTGTAAACTACTTCCTGGGAGGAAGCCAAGCATTTTTACAAGTTGAAAAAATCTTTTAAGCAACTAAAATCTATTTCATTTTACTGAAAGACTGAATAGTCTATGATCTGAAAGAATCTTATTCAGTAAGAAATAATTTGTTTTCTGTATAATTTTACCTAATATATGACAGTAAAGTATTGGAATTGAGTATTATATGCATATTTGAACATAAGACCCCCATAAAACTATTTGTAAGGAGAATAATTTTGAGAAGGTGTTTGTTTATTTTAATAATAATTCCAGCCATTATAAAAAGTTAAGAATTATCTTTTGAAATAAACTTCAAAGTAAGACCACTGGTTACATATGAAATCCTCTGGACATTGTCATCATAAATTCATTTGTGCAGATAAAATGTGATTTTTCTAGATTCTTTATGAACTTTTTTGTTTTCCTATTACAAGTGGAAAACTGGGGAGGAAAAAATAGTGGAGGTTTAGACGGACGTGTAGGTGCTTTGTCCCGGAGCAGATAAGGGCAAGCAGCTGAAACGGGTAACATACAGCCCGAATAAGCAGAGGAGATTCAGCTGAGAGACAGTCTGCAGCCAGGAAAGACAGAGAACTCCTAGAAAAAAGGGGACGGTGAGAGATTGAGGCTAAAACCTCCCCCGGGGCGCTGGCTCAGCCGCGAGACCTCGCCATCTTGAGTAGCTGTTACCGGCATCCAGAGATCAGCTATTAACCCGGAGGCAAGGCTCTCAAGCAGTGCGACTACATGAACTCAGAGGAGCCCTGCTTCTCCCCACCGAAAGGTTAGACTTCCCCCAAAGGTGCAGTTTGCAATTCAGGTTGGAGAGAAAAACGCATGCGCGGGGGGAAATCTGGGCCCCACAAAGTCCGCGGCCCGTTGGGGCCAGCGTGACGGGAAGTGGGGAAGGGCTCCCTCAGGGCTGCTGGCAGAAGGGATCACTTCAAATAAGCCCATAGTTGGACTGGATGCAAAGGGGCAGCCCCAGAGTCTGCCAGCCTGCCGGCTACTTGTTGCCAGGGGCCAGAGCACGCGCAGAGACTCCGTGCAGATCTGGAAGGTGGAGCCCTGCAAGTTCGCACAGCTTCCCAGGCTCTTGTTTACACACTTCCTCTTAAATCTGTGCGTTTGATTGTTCAACCCAGTGTATGGGATTACCCAGTTGGGGTCACTCGCAGACCCTGTAGGGGAAGGTTGTTTTTGGGGAGCCTGGGAAACAGAGCTGGGAGTGGCGACTGGGGAACCAGCTCTGGGC
>NW_005356635.1:8039612-8040030 GCF_000412655.1 Myotis brandtii
CTTATATATCCTATTTCCAATCCCCTGCTCTAAATCCTTATACACCTCTCCCTTATCTTTCTTCACTATCCAAATTTTTTTTCTTCTTTTCTCTCTCTATTGTTTTATTGTTGTTTGCTTGATTGTTGAGTATATTGGGGTTTTTGGGTTTTTTTTTTTAGGACTGTTTGTGAGGTTATTCTGCTTATTCTTTTTATATTTTTGTCCCCCCGCCCCATCCTGGTTATTTTTATGTTTCTGTTTTCCCTTGTGTCGCTTGATATTATTGGTTGTTTGTAGTTTGTATTCATCTCCAGGGATCTGTTGCTGGAATTTGTTGGGATTAGTGGCAGTTCTATCGGAGTTTTATCCTCATATAAATAGTCTCTTCCCCTGTTCTACTTCATTCTCTTTTCTCTCTTACTTTTTTTTTCTTCTT
>NW_005356635.1:8045775-8054254 GCF_000412655.1 Myotis brandtii
ACGGCATGGATGGAACTGGAGAGAATTATGCTAAGTGAAATAAGCCAGTCAATGAAGGAAAAATACCACATGATCTCACTCATTCATGGATAATAAAGACCATTATAAACTTTTGAGCAATAATAGATACAGAGGCAGAGCTGCCTCAAACTGATTGTCAAACTGCAGCGGGAAGACCCGGGAGGGTTGGGGGGCAGGAGGGAGGGGGGTAAAATATCAACCGAAGGACTTGTATGCATGCATATAAGCATAACCAATGGACATAAGTCACTGGGGGGTAGGGGGGGCCAGAGAATTGTCAAGGGCGGGGAAGAAAAAAAAGGACACATATGTAATACCCTTTGTAATACTTTAAGCAATAAAAAAAAAGTGGAAAACTTACAGTGTTTTGGGAAAAATAAATCATTTACAGTTGTCAACTATTTATTATAAGAGAAGGTTACTTTAAATAGAAGTTACATAAATGTTTTTAGATTTAGCAGCCTTATTTGAATAAAGTTATAAATGTTAAGCGGGATAGAATTATGAACACAGGCATTTAGCAAATATACACTTTGTGAAGACAAGGGGCATGACCAAATTTGAAATATGTATATCTTCTTTTTTGAACAGCAGTAACAAAACAGAGTTGAACTGCTGGCAGCAAAAGTCCTTGACTGGATTTGGTTTATAGGAACAAGGAAAGTGGGCTTCCAGACACATAGTAGAAGAAGTTAGACTTGTATTATGGGATATTCTCTATTCAAGGGAACCTATTATAAATATGTGGTCCAGGAAAACCAGCTATTTTAACAATGGACTTTTAAAACAACACCAGCAGATCTTGGATACAAAATCATCATAAATATAAAAGAAAAGAAAAGGACTTGTATAACTTTCTAACAGAGGTCAGTACTCATCAGCAAAATTTTGCAACCAGGTTTAAGAAAATACTAGAGGCCTGGTGCACAAAAATTTGTGCACTTGGGAGGGTCCCTTGGCCCGGCCTGTGCCCTCTCGAGGTCTGGGACCCCTCAGGGAATGACCACTTGCCAGTGAGGAGCAGGCCTAGCTGCAGTCGGACATCCTTAGCGCTGCTGAGGAGGCAGGAGAGGCTCCCACCACCAGCGCTGTACTGGCAGCCTTCAGCCTGGCTTGTGGCTGAGAAGAGCACTCCTGTGGTTGCACACTGACCACCAGGGAGCAGCTCCTGCATTGAGCGTCTGCCCCCTGGTGGTCAGTGTGTGTCATAGTGACCAGTGATTCCCAGTCGCTCTGCTGTTAGGGTCAATTTGCATATTACCCTTTCATTATATAGGATAGAGGCCTGGTGCATGGGTGGGGGCCAGCTGGTTTGCCCTGAAGAGTGTCCTGGATAAGGGTGAGGGTCCCGCTGGGGTGCCTGGCCAGCCTGGGTGAGGGGCTGAGGGCCGTTTTCACTGACCACACCCCCTTCAGTGTGGGAGTCCCCACTGGGGTACCTGGCCAGCCTGGGTGAGGGGCTGAGGGCCGTTTTCACTGGCCACACCCCCTTCAGGGTGGGAGTCCCCACTGGGGTACCTGGCCAGCCTGGGTGAGGCACAAGGGCCGTTTGCAGGCTGGCCACAGCCCCTTCAGAGAGGGGGCTCCTGCTGCGGTGCCTGGCCAGCCTGGGTGAGGTGCTCATGGCTATTTCCAGGCTAGCCAAGCCCCCCAGCTAGGACCCTCACCCCATGAGGGTGTAGCCAGCCTGGCTGAGGGGCTGATGGTTGTTTCCAAGCTGGCCACAGCCTCTTCAGGGTGGGGGTCCCCCCTGTGGTGCCTGACCAGCCTGGGTAAGGGTCCAAGGGCCGTTTTCAGGCTGGCCACACCCCCTTCAGAGTGGGAGTCCCCACTGGGGTGCCTGGCCCGCCCAGGTGAGGGGCTGTTGGCTGTTTGCTGGTTGGCCACAGCCCCTTCAGTTTAGGGGTCCCTCTGGAGTGCCTGGCCAGTCTGGGTGCGGGTCTGATGGATGTTTGCAGGCTGGCCAAGGCCCCCAGTGGGGACCCTCAACCCATGAGGGTGTGGCAAGCCTGGGTGAGGGGCTGACAGCTGTTTGCAGTCTGTCCACAGCCCCTTCAGGGTAGGGGTCCCTGCTGGGGATCCTGGCCAGCCTGGGTGAGGGGCTGATGGCTGTTTGTAGGCTGGCCACAGCCCCTTGAATGTGGGGGTCCCTGCTGGGGTGCCTGGCCAGCCTGGGTGAGGGGCTGATGGCTGTATTCAGGTTGGCCAAGCCCCCCAGCAGAGACACTTACCCCATGAGGGTGTGGCCAGCCTGGGTGAGGGGCTGATGGCTGTTTGCAGGCTGGCCACAGCATCTTCAGGCTGGGGATCCCTGCTGGGGTGTCTGGCCATCTTGGGTGAGGGTCTGAGAGCCGTTTTCAGGCTGGCCACACCCCCTTCAGGGTGGCAGGTCCTGCTGGGGTGCCTGGCCAGTCTGGGTGAGGGGCTGATGGCTGTTTGCAGGCTGGCTAAAGCCCTTTTATGGGGGGCGTCACCCCTGGGGTGCCTGCCCAACCTGGGTGAGGGGCTGATGGCTGTTTGCAGGTTGGCCAAGCTCCCCAGAAGGGACCCTCACCCCATGAGAGTGTGGCCATCCTGGATGAGGGGCTGATGGCTGTCTGTAGGCTGGCCACAGCCCCAGCCACCCAAGCTCCCAGTGAGGCTGGCTGGAAGCAGGTATCTGGGATTCATTTAGCTTCTATAATTGAAACTTTGTTGCCTTTTGCAGAGGCCACAGCCGGCCAGGGCAGTCGGGAAGCTTGGTTTCCTCCATCGCCGGGGGAACCAAGCTTCTTTCTTGCCCCAGCTCCATGGCTGGCGGCCGCCATCTTGGTTGGGTTAATTTGCTTATAGTCAGTCTGATTGGCTGGTGGGCCTGTCTTGGTCATAGCGAAGGTACGGTCAATTAGGATCTTTGTCTTTTATTAGTGTAAATGAGCAATAAATTAACCAATTTTGTAAAATAAGCAATTACCTCTTCTAAGGAAGAATGCAACGTAGAAATACAAAAATTCAGGGAGGAAATAGAAATAAAATAAAATAATATAAAATAAAATAAAATAAAATAAAATCATAAAATTAAGTAAAATAAAATAAAGTCTTCCAGAATTACCAAAAGAAGAGAGAAATAGTACTAAAGAAAAAAAAATAGGGAAAAACAAGCCCAGCTAGTGTGGTTCAGTGGTTGAGTGACGATCCATGAACCAAGAGGTCCCCAGTTTGATTCCTGGTCAGGGCACATGCTCAGATTGTGGGCTCAATCCAAAGTAAGAGACATACAGGGGCAACCAATCAATGTCTCTCATCAATGTTTCTATCTATCTTTCACTCTTCCTCTCTCTCAAATCAATCCTATCTAATAAAGAGGTAATATGTAAATTGACCATCAGTCCAACACACAAGATGGCTACCCCCATGTGGCCACAAGATGGCTGCCAAAAGATGGCCGGCAGGGGAGGGCAATTGTAGGTGATCAGGCCAGCAGAAGAGTGCAGTTGGGAGGGACCAGTCTGAAACGGAGGGCAATTGGGGGTGATCAGGCCTGCAGGGGATGTCAGTTGGGGGGGACCAGGCCCACAGGGAGGGCAGTTGGGGGGGAACCAGGCCTGCAGGGGAGGGCAGTTGGGGGGAACCAGGCTTGCAGGGGAGGGCAGTTTGCGGGGACCGGGCCTGCAGAGGAGGGCAGTTGGGGCAATCAGGCCTGCAGGGGAGAGCAGTTGGGGGTGACGGGCCAGCAGGAGAGGGCAATTGGGGGTGACCAGGCCAGCAGGGGAGCAGTTAGGCATCAATCGGGCTGGCAGGGGAGTGGTTAGGGGCAATCAGGCAGGCAGGCAGGTGAGCAGTTTGGAGCCAGCAGTCCTGGATTGTGAGCGGGGTTCTAGATTGGAGAGGGTGCAGGCCGGGCTGAGGGACCCCTCCCCCCCCCCCCGCCCACACACGAATTTCGTGCACCAGGCCTCTAGTAGAAACATATTTTAAAAATAGGAATAAAACAAAACAATATTATATATAATATAGCAAGATACATGGAAAAATATAAGGTAACCATAATTAAATAGGAATTCAATATGAGCTAAAAAGTCTCAGAAAAAATGATGGTTATAGAAGAGAGGCAAAATAAATTAATATATACATAAATGAAGGTTGAAAATAATCCAGAATATTGAAACAGAAGAAATATTTAAATACATGATTTAAGAAAACTTTCCTAAAATAAAAGACTTGAGTTAGCATATTGAAATGTCATAACCAATCATGTAAGCATCTGTCAGTAGCTTCTCTACAAATAAATATTTATTTGATTATAAAAATAAAGAAACCTAGAATATAAATTAAAGCCCACAAAAAATAATTCACCATAAATCCACCAGAGATGTTAATAATTATCAATATTTGTTCAATCTGTTTCAATTTTTTGGTACTTAACTAAGAATACAATGTGTTACATAATTTAATATTATATATGATAAAATAAAATTTACAATAAAAAATATATTTTAAGAAAAAAGATTATATGTTAATAATTATACTTTAGAAGTTTAAGTTGAAAAACACTTTCATGAACATGGTAGAAAAAATTAAACAAAATTCTGTAAAATGAAGAATTCATCATTTTTTTTATGTATCTTTCCAGGTCTTTACACAAATGAAAATGTATCACAGACAAAGTTTGGACACTTTTTCATTAGTAATTAATTTATTTAAAGACCCTCAAAGGGTCAAATAACAGCAGTACAGATCTTTATTCTTTCAGATGGCCACATTGTATCACATTGAAAGGTGGTACTATAATTTATTTGTGTATGCTGTTAGCTTACTTTTGACCTATAAGCTTTTCTGACAATATTATGGCAGATGTTCTTTCACATAAATCTTAACATATGTGCTGGTATTTTTGCAAGATAAATACCTAGAAATGAAATTGTAGGGTGAAATTATAGATACATTTTATTTTTTACAGCTCTTACCATATAGTTCTCCAAATATGTTACTGTTTTCTGTATTCTAGAAAATTAAATGAAGCCATTTTATGCATTTTATTTTTTCACCCTAACCAGATTTGTACACTAGCATTTTTTTTTTAATTTCCTACCAATATGATAGGTGAAAGAGTGGCATTTCACTGTTATTTTTACTAGAGTTTTAGAATCATAAGGTTGGGAATCCTTACTGACAACTTTCATTTCTTTATCGGAATTTGACTGAACATTTCTCATTTTACTGTTAGGTGTTGATTGTTTTTGTATGTTGATGTTGCACATTTCCACTTCTGCAGGAAATATATTTTTTTAATTTTAATGTAGTAAAAATGACTTTGGGACTTAATTAGAAATACTTTCTTCCTCTATAATTTTATTTTTGCATAATTTCCCTTGAATGTAAACTCTTTTACTAAAAATAGTGTATAATATTCCACTCTATCAATGCATCATAACTTGTTTTGGCTGTCCCTTATCACTAGTTGTTTCATTTGGTTCCTTATTTTAAAAAAATTTTAGGCAGTATTAGTGAGAATATCCATATATTTTACATACACTATTTTAGCCGTATTGGTTTCTTTATGGTAGATAATTGTGTACTGTAATAACAGGGTCAAACACCATTTTATGTTTAATGTTTTATATCTGTAACCTACCAGATGGCCCTACATGAACATTTTAATAATGTACATTCCCATGAGAATGTATGAGAGGTGTCATTTCTTTCTTTTTTTTTTAAATATATTCTATCGACTTTTTACAGAGAGGAAGGGAGAGGGATAGAGAGTTAGAAACATAGATGAGAGAGAAACATCGATCAGCTGCCTCCTGCACACCCCCCCACTGGGGATGTGCCCGCAACCAAGGTACATGCCCTTGACCAGAATTGAAGCTGTGACCCTTCAGTCCGCAGGCTGACGCTCTATCCACTAAGCCAAACCGGTTAGGGTGAGAGGTGTCATTTCTTAGCACTATTACCAACACTGAGTGTTGTTAGCTTTAAATATATTTTCCAAATGTAAAGTTTTATGTGCAAACTTATCTCAGAACAAACATTAATTATATTATTTATTTCCAGTCCTTTGTATCTTTTATTCTAGACTTCTTTCCAGTACTTTTTACTGAAAACTCAGGTGTTTTCTGTTTCACTCAGACAAAAGATTAACCCCAATAAAGAGATACCATTAGGGCAAAAAGTAGAAAAATTTCACAAAAGGAAATTCATGTTGCTACTTTTTCATGTAAAGGGATTACTCTTTTCCTGCCACATATTTATATACTTCTTTTCTCACACCGAGTAGATTTTTGTATTGAGATAAAAATATCAACTCAATTACATTATGTCTGCTCCCACAGACCATTTAAACTTCTATTGTATTCTGTTCTCACTTGTCTGGGGGAAAGATGGACTACATATGTGAGGCTGAATAAGGCTCAGACTTCTTATCATTTGTTTTTTCTCCACTGAATCCCTTCCTTCCATGTACTGTGGAGTTCCAGGCAGACAGACTGGAGATTTGCAAGTCCTCCAAAGACTGCAGTTGTAAAACCACTTTTGCAAGATCAGACCTTTGCTAATTATACTATTAACATCTATTAACTTTTTCATTCATTGCCAATTTTCATTCATTTCTTAAAGCTAATATGAGTTGCAACTTAAAAAAAAATGCTAAATAGGCCAAAGGCAAGCAATCTGGAAACCCAAATGGTCTATTCCCCTCTTGATACATATCTCTCATTAGACACATTCACAGAGGAGGGGAAAAATCCCCTCCAAAGAGCTGGCACCGCAAATTATTATTTTTATAAATTATATTTGTTCTAGGGTTATTGAATATACTGTGTGTGTGTGTTTTTAACTTAAAGTGAGAGTTTGGGGATAATTGACTTGGTAAGCAATCTCACTGGAGAATTTGCAGTGAGGGAAAACATGGTGAAGAGGAAATAATAAGGGGAGGAAAGTACTAGCTCTTGAAAAGTGACCTGGGACAAACCAAAGGGATTTTTATTAAATACGGTCTTTGTTAAATTTGCTCTGGGTACAGCCAGCAGAGATGCCAAAAATATTTGGATATTTAAGAAAATAATTGCTTCCCTTAAATAATTCTCCTGCCTGGTGTGTTACTTATCTTCTAGTTACAATTATCATATCAAAATGTTAGCTAAAATAAAATAAATGTATCCTAATTTGATACCAAGAAGAATGAACTTATATTTCCTTATTTATTAGTTTGGTAAGAATTTATTGACATGTCTATTTCCTAGTTAGGAAAATCAGAACCCTCACCTACCTGACTGCACTAATTACTGGGACTTCTGGCCCCAGGTGTTTCCATTATCAAAATTGCACCTGTGCTTCTACTTTGTAGAACTTGCTTGTAATCATTGTCAGAAGCCTCATTAGCAGGATTCTAATTTATTACAGAACTAGAGGCCTGGTGCACAAAATTCCTTTAGGGGTGCGGTCCCTAGGCCTGGCCGGTGATGGAAGTACGAGTGTCTGGCATGGAAGGGCAGGTCTCAGCTGACCTCTGGGCCCTGGGCAGCACCTGGGCTCCCAGGCCCCCATTTTCCCCCCTCCGCCTGAGTCACGACGCCCGAGTCCCTATGCAGAGATGCAGTGAGCATGGCTGGACACCGTGGGCCGAGGCTCAGCATGGGCCTCTGGGCTGCCCAGCAGTGCTGCACGGAAGCTGGGTGGGCAGCACACTCTCTCCCAGCTGGCCTCGCAGACCGGCTCCTGTGTGAACCTACAGGGAGCTCGACCAGCCCCTGCAGTCTCTTTGGCTGCAGCCTGGCTCACCCAGAAGAGGCCGCATGGGTTTGGGGCAGGCTCCTGTAGGGGACCCAGCACCTGAGCATGGGGACTACCCTGGAGCATGAGCCCTGGCATCCCAGGGGAGGGTAGCAGGGGGAGTGAGAGCCAGCTCAGCAGACACCCTGAATTCTCACCACACCTCTGTCCCCAATGCCGCTGCCCACAGGTAGCCAATGAGAGGTTGCATCCCCCCACCCAGGCACCACTGGAGGTTGGTCGCCACCTCCTGGTGGTCAGCGCACATGATAGTAAGTGGAAGAACTCCTGGTCTCCTCGTAGAACACCTGGTCGAACGACCACCTGAGGGGACAATTTGCATATTAGGCTTTTATTACATACTAGTAGCTCGGTGCATGAAATTCGTGCACTGGGGTGGGGGGGGCCCTCAGTCTGGCCTTTACCCTCTCCAATCTGAGACCCCTCAGGGAATGTCCAACTACCTGTTTGTGCCCACACTTTTAACAGATAACAGCTCCATTGTTGTTTCTTTCTTATGCTTAAAACCATTGGAATTAGTAGGTATTCAAAGTGTGTATACATTTTGGGGGGACACCCTGTATATCTCTAGTCAGCGGTGAAAGAAACCAACAGCAGATTTGGAACCCCCAGACAGGGAACCTTGCTCACTCCCCACATGTCTCCCCACTTCACTTTCCACCTTCGTGGGCAGCAGGAGAATCAA
>NW_005356635.1:8054847-8057038 GCF_000412655.1 Myotis brandtii
GCCTCTGGCTTTGCAGATCCGCAAACCCCCGTGGTGCGGCCAGGAGGACATCAGTCTGGCCCGCCACGGTGGCTGTCCCTGCGATCCTGCACCTTCTGGGCCAGGTGGCGGATCTTGCGCAGCCACTCCTGGGCGCTGATGGCCTGCAGGCACTACTTCAGCTCAGCCTGCAGGCTCCACTTAGCGCACTCACAGCTGTCACCACCGCCATGTGGGGAGTACAGGCCGCCCTCAGCCGGCCTGCCTCCCCTGTCCAGAGGCTCTCTGCACTGCTCACCTGCCCAGAGTGACTGGGGCTGGGCGGAAGCCAGGCATCCTGCCCTGCCGAACACCGGCGGATCTGCCCCTGTGCGAGCTGCCGCCCCGCCGGGAAGGGTCTCGGATCCAGGTCCCGGGACCGCGGACAGCCTCAAGCACTGCCCCTGCCCCCAGGTCACGGATCCGGGTCCCAGGACCACGGACAGCCTCAAGCACTGCCTCCCCTTCCCGCCAGGACATGGATACGGGTCCCAGACCGCCTACAGCCTCAAGCGCTGCCCCCCGCCCGGCAGAGTCACGATCCTGGGTCCTGGGACAGCGGACAGCCTCCCAAGGCGCCCCCTGCCCGCCAGGAAATGGATCCGGGTCCCATACCGCGGACAGCCTCCTGCGCTGCCACCTGCCCGGCAGGGTCATAGATCCAGTCCCGGGACCTCGGAAAGCCTTGCCCACTGCTGCCCGCCTTCAGTATGCAAATTAGCCGCCATCTTGTTTCTTTAGGGCGGGGGTCCCCACTGGGGTGCCTGGCCAGTCTGGGTGAGGGGATGATGGCGGTTTGCAGCTGGTCACACCCCCTTCAGGGAGGGGGTCCCCACTGGTGTGCCTGGCCAGTCTGGGTGAGGGGATGATGGCGGTTTGCAGCTGGTCACACCCCCTTCAGGGAGGGGGTCCCCACTGGTGTGCCTGGCCAGTCTGGGTGAGGGGATGATGGCGGTTTGCAGCTGGTCACACCCCCTTCAGGGAGGGGGTCCCCACTGGTGTGCCTGGCCAGTCTGGGTGAGGGGATGATGGCGGTTTGCAGCTGGTCACACCCCCTTCAGGGAGGGGGTCCCCACTGGTGTGCCTGGCCAGTCTGGGTGAGGGGATGATGGCGGTTTGCAGCTGGTCACACCCCCTTCAGGGAGGGGGTCCCCACTGGTGTGCCTGGCCAGTCTGGGTGAGGGGATGATGGCGGTTTGTGGTTCTCCTGGCTGAAGCCTGCTGGCTGAAAGCAGGTTTCTGGAGTTTGTTTAGCTTCTATACTTGCAACATTGTTTCTTAGAGTGCAAGCTCAGAGGCCAGCAACGGCAGGGGGGGAACCTTAGCTTCCTCCATCACTGGCCCAAGCAAGCCTCCTGTTCGCTTCAGTGCCTGGCTGCTGGCAAACATCTTGGTTGACAGTTAATTTGCATAAGGATATGCTGATTAGCCAATGGGAAGGGTGTCGGGGTTATGGTCAATTTGCATGTTTCTCGTTTATTAGATAGGACTAGAGGCCTGGTGCACGAAAATCTGTGCACTCGGGGGGGTGGGGAGGGGGTTGGCCTGTGCCCTCTCGCAGTCTGGGACCCCTCGGGAGATAATGACCTGCTGGCTTAGGCCTGCTCCCAGGTGGCAGAGGGCAGGCCCAATCCCTCGGTGCAGCCCCTGGTCGGGCTCAGAGCATGGCCAATTGGGGAGTTGGGGACCATCCCCTGTCACACACAAGGCAGGGTTGATAGGGAGGTTGGGGCACCACCCCCTGTCATGCACAGAGCAGGTCCCATCAGGGGGTTGGGGCTCCGTACCCTGTCACACACAGAGCAGGGCCCATCAGGGGGTTGCGGAGGTCCCCCCTGTCACGCACAGTGCAGGGCCGATGAGGGGTTTGAGGAGCTCCCCCCTGTCACTCACAGAGTAGGGCCGATAGGGGAGTTGGGGCACTGCCCCCTGACACACACAGAGCAGGGCGGATCAGGGGGTTGGGGCGCCGCCCTCTATCACCCACAGAGCAGGGCCAATCAGGGGATTGGGGCCCCACCACTGTCACAGTCAGGGCAGGGCCAATGGGGAGGTTATGGCTCTTCCCCATCACACAAAGAGCAGGGCCCATGGGGGGAGGGAGAGTTGGGGCGCCGCACCCTGTCACACACAGAGTAGGGCCGATCAGGGGTTTGGGGCACTCCCCCCTTTC
>NW_005356635.1:8058041-8059671 GCF_000412655.1 Myotis brandtii
GCCTCCTCTTCGCTTCAAGCTGCCTGGCTGCAGGCCGCCATCTTGGTTGGCAGTTAATTTGCATATCGCCCTGATTAGCCAATGGGAAGGGTAGCAGAGGTATGGCTAATTACCATGTTTATTATTAGATAGGATGGGCTAAGGTTGAAGGGAGTAAATAGAGTGGTCTAGGAGTTAATAAACTCTCCTTCATATTCAGGTAAATATCAATTAGGTTGAGATGATAAACATGCTTACTGTCCTTAAAGCAATAGGAAGTACATAGGCAATGATATATGTGTGCCAGCTATACAGGTGTGGCACCCATTTATGGGACTTTGTCTCTTCTGATTCACCAACTGCACACCACTGTACACCACTGGTAATGTTCTTGGTAATGTTCATGGTCAACAGATGTTGACCTTGAGATTTGGGAGCTGAGATAATTCACGTAACAGAAGTGAATTATCCTCACCTACAATGACCATAGCCCTCAGGACTTGGCACACAGAGTTGCTTTTCATTCAACAATCAATCACTTTCAGATTTTATGGAGCTGGGGAGGAGCCTGCTATGGGATCACTCTAATGATCACTCAAAGGCTCAGTACTTCCATGTGGCAGTTTTTGAAGAGCCTTGTGCCCCATATTTTTACTTTCCTCTTATTAGTTAAAAAAAAAATGTGCTTTAAGAAAGAGGAGAGAAAAATAGAAATAAAATGTACTTTTATTGTAAATACAAGTCTTAGAT
Source organism: Myotis brandtii (assembly GCF_000412655.1). Lineage (NCBI taxonomy): Eukaryota > Metazoa > Chordata > Mammalia > Chiroptera > Vespertilionidae > Myotis > Myotis brandtii. Next base: position 8,058,771 of record NW_005356635.1, read on the forward strand.
TTGCAAACACAATTAAGTCACTGCTTTTATTACACAACTAGAGGCCCAGTGCACAAAATTCGTGCAAGTGTAGGGTCCCTAGCGGCTGGCTGAACAGGCCCACCCCCTGATTGAACTCCCAGTCAAACTCCCGGTTGAGGGGACAATTTGCATATTAGGCTTTTATTATACACTAGAGGCCCTGTGCACAAAAATTTGTGCACTCGTGGGGGAGGGGAGATCCCTCAGCCCAGCCTGTGCCCTCTTGCAGTCTGGGACCCCACAGGAGATAACGACCTGCTGGCTTAGGCCTGCTCACGGGTGGCAGAGGGCAGGCCCAATCCCTAGGTGCAGCCCCTGGTTGGGCTCAGAGCAGGGCGCATTGGGAGGTTGCGATGCCACCCTCAGTCACGCTCAGGGTAAGGCCGATTGGGGGGTTGGTGCACCGCCCCCTGTCACACTCAAGGCAGGGTCGATGGGGAGGTTGCGGCGCCACCCCCTGTCACGCACAGAGCAGGTCCAATCAGGGGTTTGGGATGCTGCCCCCTGTTACTCACAGAGCAGGGCCCATCAGGGGGGTTGGGGCTCTGTACCCTGTCAAGCACAGAGCAGGGTCGATCAGGGTGTTGGGGAGCTCCCCCCTGTCACGCACAGAGCAGGGCCCATCAGGGAGTTGGGGCTCTCCTCTGACATGCACAGAGCAGGGCTGATAGGGGAGTTGAGGCACTGCCCCCTGAAACACACAGAGCAGGGCCGATGGGGAGGTTATGGCTCTACCCTGTCACACACAGACCAGGGCCCGTGGGGGGCGGTTGGTGCGCTGCCCTCTATCACCCACAGAGCAGGGCCAATCAGGGGGTTGGGGCGCCACACCCTGTCACACACAGAGCAGGGCCGATCAGGGGGTTGGGGCGCCTCACCC
>NW_005356635.1:8060268-8072172 GCF_000412655.1 Myotis brandtii
GGCCTCGGCTGCTGAAAGCAGGTATCTGGTTTGTTTGGGTTCTATAATCGAAACACTGTTTCAACTCCAGCTCTGAGATCCCGGCTGGCTGAAAGCAGGTTTCTGGGGTTTTGTTTAGCTTCTATATTTATAACATTGTTTCTTAAACTGCAAGCTCAGAGGCCGGCAGCGGCAGGTGGGGAACGTTGGAGTCCTCCGTCACTGAAGCAAGAAAGCCTCATGTTCGCTTCAAGCTGCCTGGCTGCCGGCCTCCATCTTGGCTGGCAGTTAATTTGCATATCGCCCTGATTAGCCAATGGGAAGAGTAGCGGAGTGACACCAATTTGCATGTTTCTCTTTTATTAGTGTAGAGTAGGGGCCCGATGCATGAAATTTGTGCACTGGTTGGGGGTCCCTCAGTCCAGCCTGCCCCCTCTCACAGACTGGGAGCCCTCAGGTGATGTCCTACTGATGGCTTAAACCGTAGTCTGGCCTTCCTCTGTTGGAGGCGACCCGGCTGATCAGGGGAAGGTGCCAGCCCCATCACCCTGTTGCTGCAGCCACTGCCAGTCACCACAGCCACCAAGGTGTTTTCATCAACACGAACTCCAGTCCCTTCACCATGAAAAAATGGCAACTTTCTTTAGGCATTTTCAAGATGTGTCTTTCATAGGATATGACATTTCTTTCTTTTTTTTATCCTCACCTGAGGATATGTTTCTATTGATTTTTAGAGAATGTGAAAGAGAGAGGAAAAGACAGAGAGAAACATCAATGTGAGAGGAACACTTTGATTGGTTGCCTTCTGCATGAGCCCTGACCTGGGCCCGGGTGGGCAGGCCAAGGCTCTATCCACTGAGCCAAACTGGCTAGGGCAGGATATGACATTTCTTAGCCCTCCAGCAGCGGACCTTCATTTTTTCCTCCAGGAGTGAGGTGGAAAAACCCTAGATCACCTTTTTGAATTCTTGTTACCCAAGTTACCAATAACATTACCAGTGGCGTACAGGGAGCTTAGCCAATGAGCTGTCAGAAAAGATGTTTCCCCTGTAGCTTACCCGCAGAGGCAGGAAAGCTGGCAAGCCTAGGCTGGCACACCCCCTCTCTCCGGTCCTGCTCATGCCTCCTATGCGAATTGGGCAGGGTCCCCCAGCTCCGATCAAGCCTCTGCCACAGCTTGGGAAGGACCCCCTACACTGCCCCCGCTCCGATCAAGTGTCTGTGGCAGCTTGGGGAGGGCCCCCAGGCTCCGATCAAGCCTCTGCTGTGACTTGGGCAGGGCCCCTCAGCTCCGATCAAGCCTCTACTGGGGCTTGGGCAGGGCCCCCCTGGCTCTGATAAAGCCTCTGTGCAGCTTGGGCAGGGCCCCCCACTCCTCTCTGGCCCTGCTCAAGCCTCTGTTGCCCACCCCATGGCGCCAAGGCCAGTAGGCCAGGAGTGGCCAGGGGTGTTCTGGGACCGAGGCTGCTCAGGGCCTACGCTGGGGCCTGCAAGCTCTGAGCTGCCTGGGTCCCTAGGCCACTGGGCGCCTGCGTATGCAAATTAACCCGCCATATTTTCTGGGTTAATTTGCATACTCACTCCTGATTGGCTGATGGGCCTGGCTCGTGGGTGTGGCTTGTCAGCGTAGCCGAGGTACGGTCAATTCGCATGTTTCTCTTTTATTAGATAGGATGATAAAATAGAGTTCATGAGCTGTGACCCAGAAGATGTCTCGTGGGACATGGGAATGAATTTGTGGGATGGGGGTTGGCTCCTCTGTCTCAAAAGGAATCCTTATACCTGCTGCTCAGGATGCAAGTTGGTATCTCACTTTGGAGAACAGTTTGGTCATATCTGATATTACAAAGATGCACATATCTTCATCCCCAACATGCCAGACAGGGCTGTGCGGGGAAGTACCAGTGTTGGTCAGAAGGCAGTAGAGAGAAGAAAAAGAAGAGTGTGGCCCAGAGCCTTTATTGGGGAAGAGGTGGTAGAGAGGAGGGTAGGAACCCTGAGTAAGTTTAGGATTGATAATTTGGGGGAAGGTGTTCTGGGTTATAATGGTGGGCCCCAGTTGTCCAGCACCCAACCCTGGGGTGATTTAGAGTAGGGAGAATATTGACTTGGTGTGTGTAAGTTTGATAAAGGATATGGTTGAGGATGTGGCTTCTGGATTGGTGGTTTGAATATCAAACATGCACTCACAGGGGAGTCATTTGCTATATCTGGGAATTAGCTCATCCTGGGAGAGGCAGACTTTCTAGAATCAAGGTCCCAAATGCCAGAGTATTAAGAATACAGAAAATATAGTCAATACAGTGGTATATACAAATAATTAATTATTACTCAGCCTTAAAAAGGAAGGAAATTCTGGCACAGGCTACAAAATGGATAAACCTTGGAGACATTATGCTAGGTAAAATAAAAGACACAAAAGAACAAATACTGCACGATTCCATTCATATGAAGTCTTAGAGCAGTCAAATCCATAGAGACAGAAAATAGGATGGTCGGTGTCAGGGGCTGGGGAAGGGAAGACTTGGGAGTTATTGTTTAATGGGTATAGAGTTTCTGTTAAGGATAATGAAAATGTTCTGGAGATGGATGGTGGTGATGATTACACAATAATGTGAATGTATCTAATTCCACTAAATGGTTAAAATGGTAAATTTAATGTTCTGTATATTTTACCACAATTAAAAAAAAACATTAAATGTTAAAAGTAAAATAAAAATAAAATAGAGGTCATGATTAAGCTTACTTAAATATACTACTTATCAAAATATAGCATTTGAAATATGACTACATACAGCAAATCCAGTAAAGGCAAACACTTATTCGGTGCCCCAACACTAGGATTATGGAGTGTGAGAGTAAAGTAAGGGAAAACAGAGCTTAGAATAATAAATAAGTCAGTTACAACACAAGTGTTCTTTAGCAACCAATCAATTTCTAGTCTAGCCTGTCATTGCTACCTTTTACCACTATTCCTCATTTTGGTTGTAGTAACTTTAGGTTGGTATCCTACCTGACTTTTGTATTTTCTTCAGTGTTACTGCCTTTATTTTTTAATGTCTGTAACTTGAGAAAAACATGCAGTGCTGCCAGAGTGGTGAGCCATCCCTAAGAAGAGTACAGCAAATTGGACTTCCTCTTGGAGATTCAGGGAAGAGGCTCTTACTCATCCCAGTTGAGTCAGAGTTCCTCAGGTGATATACCATGTACACACTAAGTAGATGTGAAGATTGTGGTAAAGTGAACTATATTTGTAGCAAAATCTATATAACTTTAATCTTCAATTAGAGATTAAAAAAAACTCACAAGTTGGAATTGACCAAACAAACAAACATCCATAAGGCACTGGACACAGTTTCACTACTGAGTTCATTCCAACATTTAAGAATCAAAAGGTTTTATTTTTAAAAACTCTTTGAGAGTTCTTTTTATGCATTAAAACTTCATCATTTGTTTTCAAAGCTAAACTGATAACATTTAAGGAGGATATTTCAAAAACATATAGTGCTAAATTGCATATGAATAAACATAAAAAATTAAGTGAAATAATAACAAGTGTGAAGGCATTACCATTAAAGGGCAAAATACCCCACTATTATAGCTATTATTATGTAACTAGAGACCCAATGCATGAAATTTGTGCAAGGGCTTGGCCCCCGCTGCCACGACCGGGGCCCTTGGCCTCGGCCCCCACCCGCTGTGGCTTTTATTATTATAGATGTTTTCTAAAGGTTCTATCTAATAAAATTATATATTATAAACAAAGAATATATACAAATATTAAGAATGAAGAGTAACACTTTTTATTGACAACAATTTGATTCTTGCCCAGGAAAGCAAAGTTGACCTCGTGAAAAATTATTGTTCAGTAAAATGGCCAGGAACTAAAGAAATAATTTGAATTCACCAATGTATTAACATTGTTTCAACATCTAGTTGAGCTTTGTAAAAAAAAAAAATACAAGGGTGATTCAATTACAGGAAATTTATATTATTCATAATTTTAATGTATTTACTATCTTGAAAAGACAGAAAAAAATTTCATATAAACATTTGAATTAGATTATTTTTATAGACTGTTTTTAGAGAAGTTTTACATTTACAGAATGAACTTAAAATGAAAGTACAGAATTTTCATATACCCCCTGCCCACACAAATTGATAGCCTCCCTTGCTATCATCATCCCTACCAGAGTAGTATGTTTATTACAATTGATGAAGCTACATTATCATCCAGAGTTTATGTTAGGTTCAGTCCTTGTGCAGTAAATTCCATAGGTTTGGGCAAATATATAATGGTATGTGTCCACCACTCTGGTATCATACAGGCTAGTTTCAACTGCCCTAAAAATTATATGTGCTATCCATCCCTCTCAGGCTCCTAACCCATGGAAATATTTAACACCTGATATTTTTACTTTCTTCATAGTTTTACCACTTCCAGAGTGTTATACAGTTGGAACCATACTAGTACAGTACACAGATTTTCAGGTTGTCTTCTTTCATTTATTAATCTGCAGTTAAGTTTCCTCCAGAGGGAGTAATGTCAGCAAGATGGTAGAATAGAAGGTCTCTCACTTATATGCCTTCTCAACAACAATAATTTGTCAGCCATTTATAGAAAAAGTGTCTTTGTTGGAGCTTTGGGATCCAGGTAGAAAACTGAAACTCAGTATAGTCCAAGTCCAAGGAGGGCCCTTTTGGAAAGGCAGGCCTGTGCCCAAGTGGCTGAGTTGGTGACTGTGGTCCCAGTTACACACCAGGAAATAGCTCCATCCCCTGCTGGATTCCGTTGCGGCCCCATTTGGTCTTGGTCCTGCTACTAGCACCATAGGCCTCTGGCCCCAGGAAGAGTCATGCCTAATCATGCCTTGGGCAATAGACCCACAGTTTTTGGCCCAGGTTATGGACCATGAAATGATTCTGTGACACAGTTCCAGCCCCACTCACTTGTGATCTGGAAGCCCATGGAGGCAACCTCGCCAAACTCAGTCTTACTTTAGGTTCTGAGTTGGTCCTGAAATTGGACTCCAGTACCTCCAGCCACAGATCATGAACAGTTCTGCCTGCCAACTTTGGTCTGACAGCAGATCCCGAAATGGCTCTGTGATTCAGCTCCAGCCCCTCTCAGATATGTCTATGAGTAGTCCTGCCTACCTAGGGATCTTTTGGGAGACATGTGTGCCACTGTTCATCCTGAAGCATCCCTGGGGCTTGTTTAAGCCTTTCTCAGCCATTGTCCAGGGCCAGTTTCTTCCTGCCCAAGGATCCATCTAGTGATTTGGCAAGAGACATACTGTCCACACAACTGATAAGAGACACTCTGTGTACCCAACTGCAGGCCCTGAGTCAGACTCTTGTCCCCAAATCAGTCCTTCTGAGCAAGGTCCCAGATAAACTTTCAGACAGGATTCATGTATGCCTGAGGCCCTGGTTACAAGCCCAACAATAGCATACCCCACTGCAAACTACATGATCTTTAATTCCAAACACTAATATATTTTCTCTATGTCATGTCATTCTCTCAGAAAAAAGTTACAAGGATGTAAATTTTGATTTAATAAAGATGATAATTTTGAACTGTTAAAACTGGCAAAAAAAAAAAAAAACAACCCAGAATATTTGCACTGACATAAGTTGTAACTTTAAAAGAGTTGAAATTAAAATGTGTCAAAGTGCTTGTTCATTTTGGGGCTTCTAATTTTGATGAGTCTAGTTACCTTTAGAAACTTCAGGATTGGAGACACAAAACGTTTTTCCTACAAAGATGGTGATAGTTGTGATGGTGGAAGTAGTGGAGTGTTACCATTCAGCATGTTAACTGATCATTTTTGTGTCTTTCTAGTTTTGTAATATTGCAATCATGGTTGACAAAGTCAGTGTGGTATAGTGAACACTAGAGAGATTCACTCATTACTTCAGTGATCCTCGACAAAACCACTTAATTTTTCATAAATTTATTTATTAATTTGTATAACAGTGGAAATGCTACCTTTACCTACAAATTACAGAATACTTAGATGGTGCATAATATTAAGGAGAAAAAAAATAAAAGGACTAGAAAGAAATAAACAGAACACTCATTACTCTCAGATTAAATAATTTTTACATAAAAAGTCGAAAATAATATACATATAATGATTTAAATTAATAAGACAACTTAGCAATATTAAGAGAAAAAGAACAATGCATAAAAATAAATTTCCATTTAATAACAATAAAAATACAATAGTTTTAAAAAATAACATTTGCCTAAATATATCAAATAGTTAATACATTTAATAAATATGTAAAAAATGCAGAGCATTGTGAAACATTAAATAAAATTAAAGACACAAATGAAGCGATATACCTCATTCATGAATCAAAAGACTCAACATTGTACAGATATCAATTTTTCCTAAATCTATATAAAAGCCAAGTGACCTGAACTATGGAATGACCAGAACGACTGGAACAACCAGTGGCTATGATGTGTACTGCGGCCCTGATTGGGGGAGGGGCCGGCCAGCCAACCTCCCACATCCCCTCCCCCCTGCTGGTCGGCCTGATCAGCCCCCATTGGGGCAGGCTGGCGGGACCCCACCTGTGCACAAAGTCATGCATCAAGACTCTAGACCAGGGGTGGGCAAACTTTTTGACTCGAGGGCCACAATGGGTTCTTAAACTGGACCGGAGGGCCGGAACAAAAGCATGGATGGAGTGTTTGTGTGAACTAATATAAATTCAAAGTAAACATCATTACATAAAAGGGTACGTTCTTTTTTTTTTTTTAGTTTTATTCATTTCAAACAGGCCGGATCCTGCCCGCGGGCCGTAGTTTGCCCACGGCTGCTCTAGACTATATAATAAAGGCCTCAGAGACCCTTACTGCAGAACTACCAGAACAACCAGTCACTATTATGCACACTGACCACCAGGGGACAGACGCTCAATGCAGGAGCAGCACCTTGGTGGTCAGTGCACTCCCACAGGGTGAGCGCCGCCCAGCCAGAAGCTGGGCTCACGGTTGGCAAGCACAGCTGCCACAGCAGGAGACTCTCCCAACTCTGCGGCAGCACTACTGAGCATTGGCAGCAGGCACAGAGGGCCAGGATGAGCAAGAGCGGTGCAGCGCCCAGCCCTGATTCGGGCTCCTCCCTGGCCGCCTGCCACTTGGGAAACTACTACATCATTTGGGGGATGTCCGACTGCCAGTTAGGCCCGATTCTGCAGGGATCAGGACTAAGCCGGCAGTCGGACATCCCCCAATGCATCCTGGACTGCGAGAGGGATGTCCGACTGCCAGCTTAGGCCTGATCCTGGTGCCGTTCTCTGTAGAAGCCATTTAGTCTGAACAACTCAGTGACTCAGGGAAGCACAGAGAACTCAGGGTGAGCCTGCCTCTGCCCTTGACTCACCCACTTGATGGTGTTCGCAGGACAGACCGTGGTGGTTCAGCCCGTGCACATGCAACAACTGCTGAAGCTCAAGCAGCAGGCCATGAAACAGCAGAAGGAAAACAGACAAACGTCAGAACTAGACTCTGAGATGACTGAGATGTTGGAATTATCAGATTGAAAATGTAAAATAACTATGATTAAAATGCTAAGGGCTATTATGGAAAAAGTGTGCATCATCTATTCCATATAATAGCCATTCATATGCTACAATCCATTATATGGAAGAACATATAGAAAATGTAAACAGAGAGATGAAAAATCTTAGAAAAAATAACAAGGAAATGCCCCAAATTAGAAACACTGTAACAGAAATGTAGAATGCTTTTGATGAGTCCATCAATAGGCTAGACACAGGCAAGGTAAGAATCATTGAGCTTGAAGAAATGTCAATGGAAATTTCTAAGATCAAACTATTAAGAATGAAAGATAAAACGGACTATCCAAACTCTGTAGAACAATTACAGAAGATGTAACCTATACCCAATATGAATACCAGAAGGAGAAGAAAAAGAGAGAGAGAGAGAGAGAGAGAGAGAGAGAGAGAGAGAAAGAGAGAGAGAGAGAGGGAGAGAGAGGGAGAGAAATGAGGGAAGGAAGGAAGGAAGGAAGGAAGGAAGGAAGGAAGGAAGGAAGGAAGGAAGGAAGGAAGGAAGGAAGGAAGATGTTTGAAATAATAATGGCTGAGAATTTCTCAAAATTAATAATGGACATCAAGCTACTTACCAAAAAACTCATAGAACACTAATCAGAATAAATACTAAAAACAAACAACTACACCAGGTATATTTTATTCAAACTGAACAAAAAGACAAAGAAAATCTGGAAAGAATCAGATGAAAAAATCATCTTACTTGTAGAGAAGCAATGTTAAGACTTACATCAGATTGCTCTTCAGAAACAATGCAAAGAAAAGAGTGAAAGCAAAAATTAGTGTTCAAAGAAAAAGAAACACTAACCTAGAATTTCATATCCAGCTAAAATTATCTTTCAAAATTAATGAAGAAATAAACACTTTCTTAGACAAACAGAAATTGAGGAAATTTGCTGCCAGTAAATGTAACTTGACAGAATGTTAAAGTTCTTCTGAGGAAAAAATAATAATATAGGTTAGAAAATTGGATCTCCATAAAGAAAGAAAGAGCATCAGTGAAAGAATAAATGAAGATAAATAAAATCTTGTTATTATTATTTTTTTTTAATCTTTAATTTCTTTATTGGTTAAGGTATTACAAGTGTGTCCTCATCCCTCCCATTAACCCCCAACCCCTGCCCCCACTCATGCTCTCATCCCCCTGTTGTCCATGCATTATGCTAAGTGAAATAAGCCAATCAGAGAAAGATAAATACCACATGATCTCACTCATTTGTGGAATATAGAGAACAACATAGACTGATGAACAGGGACAGATCCAAAGACAGAATAACAGCGATCAGACTATCAATCCCCAGAGGGAAAGTAGGGGAGGGTGGGGGTAAGGGGAAGAGATCAACCAAAGGATTTGTATGTGTGCATATAAGCCAAACCAATGGACTTGTTATTATTATTCTTAATTGGTATAATAGATAACAATATTTCCAAAGTAACAATACCAATAAAATATTCATCTTATAAATAAGTGAAATAATGGCAACAATGTTATAAGGAATGAGACTGACTACTCTGCTATTGGGTCATTGTAGTACCCATGAAGCAGTATACTGTTATTGAAAGATGAACTTGGATTAATTGTAAATGTACATATGAACTCTAGGGCAATCACTAAAAATGTTTCTTTTTAAGTATATTTTATATACTGTAAGTATCAAGAGAATAATTGATATGACAGGAGAGGAGAGAAATAAAACAAACTTCAGTGTTTAAAAATTTGAAATCATACATTCTCTAACCACAATGGGATTAAACTAAAAATCATTAACAGAAAGATAACAGGGGGAAAAAACACTTGGGAACTAAATAAAACAATTTTAAATAATCCATGGATTGAAGTAAAGATTTCAAGGTAAATATAAAAGATAAATTAAAGTGAATGAAAATAAAAGTTTGTGGGATACAGCTAAAGCAGTCCTGAGAAGAAATTTAAAGCATTCAATGCATACATTGATAAAAGAGGAAAGAACTCATATCAATAAGGTAAGCTTCCATCACAAGAACCTAGAAAAAAATCAAAAAAATAATAAAGATAAAAATAGAAGCATTTAAATTAAAACAGGAAAACAAATAATATCAATAAAACCAAAGACTATTGTTTTTTTTCTTAAAGATCAATAAGATGACAAACTTCTGGCAAGACTGACAGAAAAAAAGGGATATACAGATTACTAACATTGGGAATGAAAAAAGGGCTAACTGTTCAGATTCTGCTGATGACAACAAGATAATGAAGGGATACAACACATAAATTTGATACTCCAGACTAAATGAAACACTTTCTCAAAAAATATAGGCTTTCACAGTTCACCCAATATGGAATAATATGACTAGCCCTATGATTTTTTATAAAATTGAACTCAAAATTTTAAATTCTCCAAAAAAGAAATTTCCTGGCCCAGATTCTATCAAATGTTGAAGAAGAACTATTTGTACACAATCTCTTCCAGAAAATACAATTAATTGTTTTAATTCTCCCCCAAGGAGTGAGGATATTTTTCCCATTGATTTTAAGACAGTGGAAGGGAGGGGAGAGGGGAACAGAGAGAGGAGAGGGAGTGAGAGAGAGAAAAACATCTATGTGAGAGACACATAGATTGGTTTCCTCTCACATGTGCCCCAATCGGTGCTGGGGATCAAACCTACAACCCAGGTATCTGCCCTTGACCAGATACTCATAACCCTCTGGTGTGGAGGCTGAATCTCTAACCATTGGGCAATGCCTGGCCCAGGCTTCCCAATTAATTTTATGAAACTAATGCTGCTCTGATAGCAAACCAGTACAAAAAAGCAAAAATTAAAAATTCTAAAGAGTAGTATTCTTGATTAATATTAGCATAATCCTTTATAATAAAGAGGTAATTGCAAATTAACCCTCACACCCTCACAAGATGGCTGCCTATGACCAGGCCGGCAGAGGGGTTAGTGAGGGATGACCAAATGACTGAACAGCAGGCTGCATGGAGCAACCAGGCCGGTGGGGGGGCCGTGAGGGGTGACCAGGCTGGCAGAGGGGGACAGTTGGGGGCGACCAGGCTGGCAGGGGGGACAGTAAGAGGCAAGCAGGCTGGCAGGGGAGGGAGTTAGGGGCAGGCCGGCAGGGGGGGCAGTTGGGGACAATTAGGCTGGCAGGGGGGCCAGTGAGGGGTGACTAGGCTGGCAGGGGGGCAGTTGGGGGCATCCAGGCTGGCAGAGGAGGGTAGTTGGGAGTGACCAGGTCAGCAGAGGGTGCAGTAAGGGGTGACCAGGCCGGCACGCAGAAGCATTGACAGGCAATCAGGCCAGCAGGGGGCACAGTTAGGGGTGACCAAACAGGCAGGCAGGTGAGCGATTAGGAGCCAGCAGTCCAGGATTGTGAGAAGGATATCCGACTGCCGGTTTAGGCCCCCTGGGATCGGGCCTAAACCAGAAGTCAGACATCCCCTGAAGGGGCCCAGATTGGAGGGGGTGCAGGCTGGGCTGAGGGGACCCCCTCCCATGCATTAATTTCGTGCACTGGGCCTCTAGTAGTCTTATAAAATAGAATTTAGCAATATTTATAAAGAATTATGCACCACCCTGACCAGTTTGGCTCAGTGGATAGAGCATAGGCCTGCGGACTGAGGGGTCCCAGGTTTGATTCTGGTCAAGGGCGTGTACCTTGGTTGTGGGCACATCCCCAGTGGGACGTGTTCAGGAGGCAGCTGATCGATGTTTCTCTCTCATCGATGTTTCAAACTCTCTATCCCTCTCCCTTCCTCTTTGTAAAAAATCAATAAAATATATTTTTAAAAAAAGAATTATGCACCATTACCAAGTGGGATTTATTATAGGTATGCAAGGCTGGTTCAACATTAAAAACAAAACAAAACAAAAATCAATCACTGTAATTTGCCATATTAAAATGCTAAAAAAAATCACATGATAATATCAATTGATACATTAAAAAGTACTTGATAAAATTCAAAACCCAATCATGATAAAAACTCTAAGAAAAATAAGAATAAAGGGAACTTCTTCAATTTGATAAAGAACATCTACAAAAAAAACCAAAAGCCTACAGCTAACATATCTAAAGGTGAAAGTCTAAATTTTTCTCCATTATAATTGGGAATTAGGCAAAAATGTACAATCTCACCACTCTCATTCATTATGGTACTAGAAGTTCCAGCCAGCATAATAGTGAAAGGAAAGGAAATAACAAATATCTACACTAATAAAAGAGAAACATGGTAATTGGCGTACGACCGCTACCCTTCCCATTGGCTAATCAGCATATCCTTATGCAAATTAACTGTCAGCCAAGATGGCGGCCGGCAGCCAGGCAGCTGGAAGCGAGCATGAGGCTTCCTTGCT
>NW_005356635.1:8073237-8085103 GCF_000412655.1 Myotis brandtii
ACCAGGGGCTGCACCTAGGGATTGGGCCTGCCCTCTGCCACCCAGGAGCAGGCCTAAGCCAGCAGGTTGTTATCTCCTGAGGGGTCCCAGACTGCAAGAGGGCACAGGCCGGGCTGAGGGACCCCCCTCCCCCGCCCCGAGTGCACAAATTTTTGTGCACTGGGCCTCTAGTATAGATTATAAAGGAAGAAATAAAATTATCCTGACTTGTAGAGGACATGATTATCTCAGCAGGAACATGGCCCTGTTGACACCTTGGTTTCAGGCTTCTAGCCTCCAGAACTGTGAGAGAGTAAATTTCTGTTTTCATAAGGCTCCCAGTTTGTAGTACTTTGTAGCCCCAGGAAACTGATACATACCCATCAAATAGTCCTTTAATAAAATATAGGATAAATTATGTGTTCATGTTAAGGCCCTTATTTTAAAATGTATTAGATTATTATTATCAACAAATATAGGATAAATTTACTTTGGGAAAATAATAGGATCTAAGTAAAACATCCTGTCCCATTTCTATTTTGGGAAATTTTTATATACTGTTATGCTTATATAACTAACCTCAAATTATTTGTATACAGCTTCATAGAGATTTAGCTTTATGAATATAATTTTGTGGGAGAGACCTATAGGGCTCTTTATAAAGTTGAAAAAGCACAATAAAATGATTCTGAGATACTTTGTGAGTCTATATAAAGTTAGTATCGTTAAAACTTTATTAAGTGCCACTGGTTATCCAGGCACTATAAGCTGGTACTTTCACATATGACATCTCATTTAAATTTAAATTATTTATTTTTCAAAGTATTTGAGGTTCAAGAAGTATGAAGGCTGTCCCCAAACACTGTAATAAGGGGCAGTTGCCTAAATTCAAAATTGGGTGTTCTCAGCTCTAATCCAACACTTCTATTTTACTATGTAAATGCACCTTATTTGATTGGTCAATTAATTAAAATAGTTAAAATATTTCATTAAATAAATATTAACTGGACCTTATGATAAACACATGTATTTTTCTTTAAATCATTTGTAAATATTTTCATAAGTCTTCTCAAATTCTTTTTTTTTAATTTTTATTTAACTTTCAATTACAGCTGATATTCAAAATTATTTTGTATTAGTTTCTGGTGGCAAACTTCATGGCTGTTAAACAATCATATACCCACCTGGTACCATACATAGTTGTTACAATATTATTGATATACTAGAGGCCCGGTGCATGAAATTAATGCACTGGGGGGGGGGAAGAGGGGGGAGGGTGTCCCTCATGCCAGCTTGCATCCTCTCCAATCTGGGACCCCTCAGGGGATGTCCGACTGTTGGTTTAGGCCCGATCCCTGACCAGCAGTCAGACATTGCTCTCACAATCCAGGACTGCTGGCACCCAACCGCTCACCTGCCTGCCTGCCTGATTGCCCCTAAAGGCTTCTGTCTGCCAGCCTGATCACCCCCTAAACACTTCCTTGCCAGCCTGATTGACACCTAACTGCTCCCCTGCCAGCCTGATCGCCCCCAACTGCTCTCCCCTGCTGGCCTGGTTGCCCTTAACTGCCCTCCCCTGCCGGCCATCTTTGTGGTGGCCATCTTGTGCCCACATTGGAGTGGCCATCTTGTGTGAGGGTGTGACCTTCAATTTGCATATTACCTCTTTATTATATAGGACTAGAGGCCTGGTGCATGAAAATTCGTGCACTGGGGGGATCCCTCAGCCCAACCTGCCCTGTCTCACAGTCTGGGAGCCCTCAGGGGATGTCCTAGCTGTCCCCCCCGCCAGCCTGGTTGCCCCACGCAGCCTGCAGTTTAGTTGTTTGGTCATCCTTCACTAACCCCCTGCCGGCCTGATTGTAGGCAGCCATTTGTGAGGGCATGAGGGTTAATTTGCATATTACCTCTTTATTATATAGGATTCTAACAGGTATGAAGTGACATCTCATTGTAATTTTTATTTACATTTCCCTGATGATTAGTGAAGTTGAGCACCTTATTATGTACCTGTTGGTCATTTGTATGTCTCTGGGGATATTTATTCAATTTCTCTGCCCACTGTTTAATCAGATTCTTAGGGGATATTGTTGTTGTTTTATTGGAATTTTTTTCTTACTATTGATTTGTATGACTTCATCATATTATATTGTATATTAATCACATATAATTTGCAAATATTTTCTCTCATTCTGTAGGTTGGTTTTTCATTTGCTGATTGTTTCTGTTGCTTTACAGAAACTTTTTAGTTTGATGCAGTCACACATTAATTTTTGCTTTTGTTTTTTGTGTTTTCGGTGCCAGATTAAAACAAACAAACAAAAAACTGTGGCCAAGATCAATGTAAAGGAGCTTTTTCTCTATATTTTTTCAATTTCAGGTCTTATGTTTACCCATTTAATTGATTTCAAGCCAATTTGTTTGTTTGTTGTAAGATAAGAGTTCGATTTCATTCTTTTGCATGTTGTTATCCAGTTTTTCAACATCACATATTAAAAAGGCAATCTTTTCCCAACTGAATATTCTCAGCTCACTAGTGGACCATAAATACTAGGGTTTATTTCTGGATTCTCAATTCTGTAGTGGTATACCATAGGTGGTATGCTTTTGTTCCCCTTTTGTCTATCTTTTCTGAATCTACCATAAGTTTTGCTTTGTGGTTGCCATGAAGCTTATATAATACATTTTGTGGATAAAGCAACTTAACTTCAATCGCATAAAAATTGTACTCTTTGTTCTCCCTGCTTTTATGCTTTTGCTGTCACAATTTACATGTGTTTATATTATGTATCCAATAACAAATTATTGTAGCTATAATGATTTTAATACTTTTGTCCTTTAAGCTTTATACTAGAGTTAAGTGGTTAACACATAACCATGTTACAGTATTCTGAATTTAACTATATACTTACCTTTACCAGTGTATTGCATATTTTCATATGTTTTCATGGTACTAATTAGCATCCTCTTGTTTCAGCTTAAAGAACTTCTTTTGACATTTCTTGTAAGGTAGGTCTAGTTGTGATGAACTCAGAGTTTGTTAGGAAGTGTTTTTCTAACTTACATTTCTGAAAGCCACATTTGCTGGATAAAGTTTTCTTGGTTGGCATTTTCTTTCTTTTGTGGGGTTCACAACATTGACAACTGTGTGGTCCAACGCTGAAGTGGATCCATAGTGGCTGCAAGGGTTTTTGGAATCCTCATTGGTACCTCCAGATCCATCAGTCTGGGAAAAGAGCAGGCAGCATTGGTGGCTTGAGCTGGTGTGCACACACTCAGCTATGCAAACCAGCTATAAATGCTCCTGTAGTGACAATGGCCAGTTGCAGAACCAAAGGTAGTGGTGGGAGCCAGAAGGCATCAAGGATCAGGGATGTGAGTGAAATGGCACCTGTGGGGGCTCTTGCTGTCAGTGTGCACTGCTATGGTTGCTAGAGTTCATCATGGTTGCATGGTGGTAGAAGCTAGTGATGTGGGTTGTGTCAGGGTTGTGTAAGTGCATAGCTGGAGGGGCTAGATGCATGTGAATACAGTGGTGCAGGCCAATAACAGAAGACAGAGCCTCATCTTGGCCAATGAGCAGTTGTGGGGGTCTTGGCTTTCATGTTTTCCTCCATGGCTTCACAGTCTCCCTGCCAGGTATGCACATGCAGTGGATTCTGGGGATGCATGTCAAGCTAGTGGTGTGCAAGTGCATGGTTAGGGTTCAGGCTGACAACTTCTACTTGCACAGCCATAGAGGCCTGGGTTGGCTGTCAGTGTGGTTCCTAGGAGTTGGGGTAAAAATCTACAGGTGTCCATGGTGGCTGTGCTAGCCACTGGTTATTTTAGTGGTGAAAGTTTCTGGGTTTATCTACAGAGCAATTCACTGGTAACTGATAGCTCATGCTGCCTGGCTGCTTCTGCTTTTCTTCCTTGTTCCTGGCCATCTAGTCTCAGCTTTGCCAATCCGGGTGGAGTAAAACTGAGTGGGACCTTTGTGGATTGTCCTTAAAGGCTGGGGAAGCTGGTCACTCATCCACTTTCCTTTCATAGAGGGGGATTCTATAATGGGTAGTTCCCTGCTGGTGCCAAACAGTGCAGGATTGGTAGATGTGGTGATGCAGGCAAAACAAAGATCTTCCTTCCCTGTTTATACAGTTATTCTCCAGATTCCACTGTGTAGCAAAAATCTCTTAAGTGAATTCCAGAGCTGTCCTAGAGCTATTTTTGCTTGTGGATAACTGTCTAATTGTTTATCTTTGTGGGAGAAACAGAGACTGGGGTCTCCTATGCTGCCATTTTGGTAAAGTTATCACTCTAATTACTTCAAATAAATCTTCATTTGAAAGACAGTTTTGAGGCATTGTGGTGGTCCAAAGCTGAGACAGATGCAGATCCAATCTGTAACACAAATTTGGTAGAAACTATAATCTAAATATACAAACACTATAATGCAATGTAGACATTGGTGTGGTACTGGTAAATTGAAGTGGGAATTCTTAGAAGTAATAATAATTTTCTGACAACTTACTCTGTTCCAGACATTGAGCTAATTACCGTATCATCTCTATCAGCTTTGCTTCCATTGCAAAGATGAGGTGACTGAAGCTTAGGCAAGTGAAGTAATTTGTCATTGGTAACATCCAATCTAATAAAAAAGTGATATACAAATTGACCATAACTCTAGCACACAAGATGGCTTCCCCCATGTGGACACAAGATGGCCACCACAAGATGGCCAGCAGGGGAGGACAGTTGTGGGCGATCAGGCCAGCAGGGGAAGGACCAGGCCTGAGAGGGAGGGCAGTTGGGGGCAACCAGGCCAGCAGGGGAGAGCAGTTAGGGGTGACCGGGCTGGCAAGGGAGGGAAGTTAGGGGCGGCCAGGCCGGCAGGGGAGGGCACTTTGAGGCAATCGGGCTGGCAGGGGAGTAGTTAGGCATCGATCAGGCTGGCAGGGGGGTGGTTGGGGTGACTGGCAGGCAGGAGAGCAGTTGGAAGCCCGCAGTCCTCGATTGTGAGAGGGATGTCCGACTGCCCATTTAGGCCCAATCCTGGTGGGATCGAGCCTAAACAGGCAGTCGGACATCCCTTGAAAGGTCCCAGATTGGAGAGGGTGCAGTCTGGGTGAGGGACACACACCCTTCCTCCCCTCCCCATGCACGAATTTTGTGCACTGGGCCTCTAGTTTCTAATAATGCTAGAAGGAGGATGTAAACTCAGAATTTCCTGAATTTAGAATTTATGCTTTGAATAACACCTTTGTTGCTTTTTCTTGTAAGAAGAGTTCTCTGATTCCCCTGGTTTTAGGATATGACTTTATATACTGATTATTTGTATAGATGGGTGTAAGTTGAAAATTACAGTATCGGGTAATATTTTTATTTACCATACTGTCATTCTAAGTGTATAGTGGGTGAAATGAATTTTTTTTTCACAGTTTTGGATACTTTCTTATTACCAATAGATCTCAATATATTTTGAAAGTTTCTCTATTCCTTCTAAAATGCAATAAATATGCAATTTTTTCATAAATGTATTCCTGTGTTGTTATTGTGTTCAACCTTTAGTCAACATTTAGTCAACATTTATTCAATCTCCATATCACTTATTGACCAAATATCCCTTAGGCTCACATCTTCTACAGTCTTTCAGAGCATATATATATATATATATATATATAAACTAGTGCCAAGTAATGAAGGATTGTAAGGACAATCATGATAAGAACATCCCATTGATGGTAACCTAAAGTTTCCTAGCACTTTTTCTTCTATTACCCAGACTTTCAGCTCCAATTTTTCATTCTATCTCCAACCTCATCATTGAAAAAAGTATCAAACCACCCAAACCACTTGCCTACAGCTTGAGCCATACCTGGTTCTCTGTAGAATGAATACTGAGGAGCATGGATTTCAAAGGACAATTCCACTGGTCTTCATCCCCCATTGTTTGAGACAGATACAAACAGTGCTAGAAGGAAGAGATGGCTTCCATTTTCCATTCTAATTATTATAGGTTTGATCATGAGTGACTAGAGACTGGGATCCATTTTCTTCACACTTTCTGTTGTTACGATGTAAAGAATGAATAAAGGCATAAGACATTTTAGTTTAGAAAAAGATTGCATGAGCAAAATGTTGATGTGGGAAAGCTTAGAGTAAATAACAGTGATGCCATTGTAATAACCTGGTTATTATTTAACAGGAAAGGAGTGAAAGGAGAGACCAGATAATATAAGCATGCCATTTATATAGCTTTGCCAAAAGCTGCACTTTCTCTAAGTCTATTCCCTGCTGATTGATGGGAGAAGGGACTGGGATGGGACAAAGGCAGTTTAGACACATGCCCAGTAAGGTCTAAATGACATGGGAAGATGCTTGACAGTCAAGCACACCTTGAAACAGGTAATTGGCCAGGATGCAAGTATGAGAAATCTGAATATTTAAACTGCCAAACAACTGAAGTTCTCTCTCTTCTTTCTCAGCCCACACCCACCCCAGGCTTTTCTTGCTCTCCTGCTACAGAAGGCTGTGCTTCCCTGTGCCCACATGTTTCACAGACATGTTGGACTCTACATATGGACTAATAGACTTTAGTCTGGCCTGAATGCTGAACTAAACCTGCTGCTGCAACATGGAATGGGAACTCTGGACACTGCCTTGTATCTGGCTCTGCTGGAACCCCAGCTGCACCCTTTCCAGGACTGGCTTAAGGGGCAAGAAACTTTGGAACCACACCAATAAAATCTTCCACATCCAATTCTCCCATGGAGGCTTCTGAAAATCCTTATTTCAGTGTTAACCCAAGAACCTCCACCTCATTCCCACATTTCTCTGGAAAATCTGGCCCATTAATTTCTCCAGTACCACCAAGAAGAGCTTTCCTTTCTGTTCTCCAGGAAATGAAATATTTGCAATCTAATTCAGGAGGATAAAGGGAACTTTAAAAATAATTACACATCAGATATTAAGGTGATTATTCTTTTATTATTTATAAGTTTTTATAAAGCAGAAGGATTATCCATTTAGTATGACTTAAGTAAAAACTACCTAACATTATGCTTCATGTATTTAACATTCTTAATAAATTCTTGAGGAGAAGATGAGTGAGTGATGAAAAGAAAAATTTATGATCAATATGGAGTCATTTTCCTTTTTTCTAAATTTAAATTCTTTACAGTTTAAAGTATTACATAAATCTTCTTTTTCCCCCCCGTTGACAACTCCCCGGCTGCCCCCAACCCCCAGCATGTGCCCTGACCCCCCTACCCTGTCTATGCACATCAGTTTTGCTCATATGCATGCATACAAGTCTTTGGTTGATCTCTTACTCCCTCACCCCCAGCCTTCCCTCATAGGTTGGACAGTCTGGTTCTATGCTTCAAAGACTCTGGTTCTATTTTGGTTCCTCAGTTTATTTTATTCATTATATTCCACAAATGAGTGAGATCATGTGATATTGATCTTTGACTGGTTTATTTCACTTAGCATAATGCTCTCCAGTTCCATCCACACTATTGCAAATGGTAAGAATTCCTTCTTTTTTAAAAAATATATTTTTATTGGTTTCAGAGATGAAGGGAGAGGAAGAGAGAGATATAAACATCAATGATGAGAGGGAATCATTGATTGGCTGCCTCCTTCACGCCCCCCACTGGGGACTGACCCCGCAACCCAGGCATGTGCCCTGGACTGGAATTGAACCTGGGACCCTTGAGTCCATAGGTTGACGCTCTATACACTGAGCCAAACCAGCTAGGGCTAATTCCTCCTTTTTTACAGCAGCATAGTATTCCATTGTGTATGTACCAGATTTCTAATCCACTCATCTGCTGATAGGCACTTAGGCTGTTTCCAAATCTTAGCTATTGTAAATTGTGCTGCTATGAACATAGGGGTGCATACATCCTTTCTGATTGGTGTTTCTGGTTTCTTGGGATATATTCCTAGAAGTGGGATTCCTGGGTCAAATGCAAGTTCCATTTTTTATTTTTTGAGGAAATATCATACTGTTCTCCACAGTGGCTGCACCAGTCTACATTCCCACCAGCAGTGCAAGAGGGCTCCTTTTCTCTGCACCTCTATAGCACTTGTCATTTGTTGATTTTTTGATGATAGCCATTCTGACAGGTGTGAGATAGTACCTCGTTGTTTTGATTTTCATCTCTTGAATGATTAATGATTTTGAGAATGTTTTCATAAGTCTCTCAGCCTTTTGTATGTCTTCTTTTGAAAAGTGTCTATTTAGGTCCTTTGCCCATTTTTTAATTATATTGTTTATCTTCCATTTGTTAAGTTGTATGAGTTTCCTATAAATTTTGGAGATTAAACCCTATTGGAAATAACATTGGCAAATATGTTCTCCCATGAAGTGGGCTTTCTTGTTGTTTTGTTGATGGTTTCTTTCTCTGTGCAGAAGCTTTTTATTTTTATATAGTCCCATTTGTTTATTTCCTCCTTGGTTTCCATTCCCCTAGGAGCTGTATCAGTAAAGATATTGCTACTACAAATGTTTGCTATTTTGTTGCCTATGGCTTCTTAAGTCCTTTATCTATTTTTGTGTATGGTATAAGTTGGTGTTCTAGTTTCATTTTTTTGCATGTATATATCCAATTTTCCTAACACCATGTATTAAAGAGACTATCTTGACTCCATTGTATGCTCTTGCCTCCTTTGTCAAATATTAATTGACCATAATGGCTTGGGATAACTCTGGGATTTCTGTTCTGTTCCATTGGTCTATATGTCTGTTCTTGTGCCAGTATCAGGCAGTTTTGAGAACAGTGGCTTTGTACTATAGCTTGATATCTGGTATTGTGATACCTCCAATTTTCTTCTTCTTTCTCAAGATTGCTGCAGGATTCAGGGTCTTTTTTTATTCCAAATAAATTTTTGGAGAGTTTGTTCTAGGTCTTTGAAGTATGCCATTGGTATTTTAATGGAGAATGCATTGAATCTATAGATTGCTTTGGTAGTATGGACATTTTAATGCTGTTGATTCTACCAATCCATGAACATGGCCTATTCTTCCATTTGTTTAGGTCTTCTTCTATTTCTTTTTCAGCATCCTGAAATTTTCTGAATAGAGATCCTTTACCTCCTTGGTTAAATTTACTCCTAGGTATCTTAATATTTTTATTGCAATGTAAATGGGATTGTTGTTATGGTTTCTCTTTCTGTGAGTTCATCATTGGTATATAAAAAAGCTACAGATTTCTGGGTGTTGATTTGTATCCTGTTATATGACCAAATTCATTTATTAGTTCTAGTAATTTTTTGATGGAGACTTTAGGGTTTTAGATGTACAATATCATGTCATCTGCAAATAATGAGTTTCACTTCTTATTTTCCAATACGGATGCCTTTTATTTCTTCTTCTTGTCTGATCGCTATGGCTAGCACTTCCAGGAGTGGTGAAAGTGGGCATTCCTGTCTTGTTCTTGTTCTTAAGGGAAATGGTTTTAGTTTTAGATTTTACCCATTGAGTATGATGTTGGCTGTAGGTTTGTCATACAAAGCTTTTATTATATTGAGGTATGATCCATCTATTCCCACTTTGCTGAGAGTTTTTTTTATCAAGGGGTGTTTGATTTTGTCAAATGCCTTTTTTGCATCTATTAATATGATTATGTGATTTTTGTCTCTCAATTTGTTTATGTGATGTATCACGTTTATTGATTTTCAGATATTGTACCAGGCTTGAATTACTGGAATAAATGCTATTTGGTTATGGTGGTTGATCTTTCTAATG
This sequence comes from Myotis brandtii, assembly GCF_000412655.1. NCBI lineage: Eukaryota > Metazoa > Chordata > Mammalia > Chiroptera > Vespertilionidae > Myotis > Myotis brandtii. The sequence continues at coordinate 8,082,950 of NW_005356635.1, forward strand.
TAATGCTGGATCTGATTTGCTAGAATTTTGTTGAGGATTGTAACATCTATGTTCATTAGGGATATTGGCTTGTTATTCTCTTTCTTTGTAGTGTCTTTATCTGGTTGTGGGATTAGGGTAATGCTGGCTTTATAGAAAGAGCTTGGAAGTGTGCCTTCTTCTTGACTTTTTTGGATTAGTCTGAGAAGGATAGGTTTTAGTTCATCTTTGAATGTTTGGTAACCTCTCCTATGAAGTCTTCTTGCCACGGGCCTATGTTTGCTGGAAGCTTTTTGAAGACTGCTTCAATTTGTTCCTTAGTTATCAGCCTATTGGGACTTTTTGATTCTTCTTGATTGAGTTTTGTAAGGTCATATTTTTCTAGGAATATGGCCATTTCCTTTAGTTTGTTTAGTTTGTTGGAGTAGAGTTGTGATAGAATTTTTTAATAATCTTTTACATTTCTATGGGGTCTATTGTTATTTCACCTCTTTCATTTCTGATTTTGTTTATTTAGGTCCTCTGTCTTTTCTTCTTGGTGAACCTGGCTAGAGGTTCATCTATCCTATTTATCGATTCAAAGTATCAGCTCTTGGTTTTATTGATCTTTTGTATTGTATTTTTTGGTCTCTATTTGATTTATTTCTGCTGCTCTGATCTTCATTATCTCCTTTCTTCTGCTCACTTTCTGCTTTTCTTGTTGCTCTCTTTCTAATTCTTTATGTTGTATAGTTAGATCATTTATTTCCAGTTTTTCTTGTTTTTTGAGGTAGGCCTATAATGCTATAAACTTTTCTGTCAGTACTGCTTTCACTATGTCCCATAGGTTTTGGATTATTGTGTTTTCATTGTAATTTGTTTCCAGGATTTTTTTTTAATCCTCACCAGAGGATATATATATATATATTTTCTCATTGATTTTCGGAGAGAGGGAAAGACAGAGAGAAACACTGATGTGAGAGAAACACATCAATTGGTTGCCTCCTGCAGGAGCCTCGGCCAAGGCCTGGACTGGGGAGGAACCTGCAACCTAGGTACGTGCCCTTAGCCAGAATCGAACCCAGGACCCTTTGGTCCGCAAGCCAACTCTCTATCCACTGAGCCAAATCTGCTAAGGCTCCAGGATGTTTTTAATTTCTTCTTTGATCTCTTCGGTAACCCAATCATTGTTTAAAAGCATGCTATTTGGAGAAACCAAGATGGCGGCATAGGTAAACACCGGAAATTGCTGCCTCCCACAACAACTTCAAAAATACAACGAAAAGACAAAAAGGACATCATCCAAAACTACAGGAAGGCTGGCTGAGTGGAAATTCTACAACTAGAAGGAAAGAGAAAAGCACACTGAGACTCAGAGGAGCTGCGGAAGTAAAGTGCTGAGGTATGGAGGCTCGAGCGTGCACGGAAAGGGGCTGGCACCTGAGGACGCAGCAGTCTTTTTGAATCAGGAGGAAGTCACAAGCTCCCGACTGCTCTGAACTCCAGTTCCGGGAAGTCTCTGGGGAACCAGGACTCATACGGGGAGAAACTGGACTGTCTGGCAGTGGGCAGAACTCGGAACTTGAGGGCGGCTTTCCCTCAGAGGTGCTTGCAGCAATTACCGGGACACTGAGACCCGGGGCCCCTTTGGGCAGGGCTGAGGATCAGCCATAGCTACTTGCTCCACCCTGTTGAATCCCTGAGACCCTGCCTCACCCAGGCTGCAGCAGAGGCTTTTGCATATGAATGCCCTGGCCCTTTGCAATCTGAAAATTATCTAACAAATTGCAGCTGGGCCAGACAGACCCAGAACTTCCAAGAGAAGGTCCAAGGCCCCACAGGAGCTTGCATTGCTTAACAGCTGAGCCTCATCTTGGCACCTCTAAACCCCCAAAAAGGAAAGGGAATCTGTGGATCTCTTTGTAGCTCCTGCTGGGTAGCCTCAGGCAGAGGCTAAATTAGCACCTCCTTAGAGATCCAAGAGCCAGTGTACCCAGTGGTCAGAGTGGAACCATCCAGATTACAACTCCTCAGATCCATAAGGGACACACTCAGGGAGCAGACTCAGTGAGCACCAAATCCCCACTGAAGCAAGTCTTGCCCCAGAAGGGTGTCTCCAGCACAGAAGTTATCCCACTGCAGACATAGCTGATTCTCATAGTCAATTGACCTGGAGGTCAATTCCTCCCAGTGATA
>NW_005356635.1:8086132-8132287 GCF_000412655.1 Myotis brandtii
CTAAAAATCAAGTGAATAAAAAATCTGATGAACAGAGTAAACTGGTGAATATAATAGAACCAGGGGCATGGAAAGGGAGTGAACTGAAAATTCTTGGGGGGTAAGGGGTGTGGGGGTGCAGGAAGAGACTGGACAAAAATCGTACACCTATGGATGAGGACAGTGGGAGGGGTAAGGGCAGAGGTTGGGGTGGGAACTGGGTGGAGGAGAGCTATGGGGGGAAAAAAGAGGAACAATTGTAATAATCTGAACAATAAAAATTTAATTTAAAAAATTAAAAAAATCTGCAAAAATAAATAAAATAAAATAAAAGCATGCTATTCATCATCCAATTGTTTGAATTTTTTGATTGTTCTTATTGTAGTTGAGTTCTAATATTATGCCATTGTGATCTGAGAAGATGCTTGATATGATTTCAATCTTCTTGAATTTGGAGAGACTTTGCCTGTGACCCAATATATGGTCTATCTTTGAAAATTTTCCATGTGCACTTGAGAAGAATGTATATTGTGTAGCTTTGGGGTGAAATGTTCTGAAGATGTCAAGTCCATATGATCTAGTGAGTCATTTAGGATTGCTGTTTCTTTGCTGATTTTTTGTCTAGAGGATTTATCCAGTGATGTCAGTGGGTAGTAAAGTCCCATACTATGATTGTATTGTTGATCTCTCCCAGCTGTTTTTTTTTTTATGTATTTGGGTGCTCCTTTGTTGGGTGCATATATGTTTACCAGAGTTATATTCTCTTGTTTTATCAATCCCTTTACTATTATAAAGTGGCCTTCCTTATCTCTTTTTATGGCCTTCACTTTGAGGTTTATTTTGTGATATATAAGTATTGCTACTCCAGCTTTTTTTTTTTATTTCTATTTGCCTGAAAGATATTTTTTCATCCCTTCAATTTCAGTCTTTGTGAGTCTCTAGTTCTGAGGTGGGTCTCTTGTAGACAGCCTATATATGGGTCATGTTTCCTTATCCATTCAGCCACTCTATGTCTTTTGATTGGTGCATTTAGGCCATTTTCATTTAACGTTATTATGGATAGGTACTTGTTTGTAGCCATTTCTATTTTTTGTGCCTGTGTTCCTTCTTCCCTTTCTATTTCTTCTTTTTATAACAGTCCCTTTAGCATTTCTTGCATTGCTGGCTTGGTAATGGTAAACTCCCTTAGCCTTTTTTTTTTTTCTGTGAAACTCCTTATTTCCCCTTCAATTTTGAATGATATTCTTGCTGGATAGAGTATTCTTGGATTCAGTCCCTTGCTTTGCATAACTTTGTATACTTTCTTCCATTGCTTTCTAGCCTTATGTGCTTCTGTTGAGAAATAATTTGTTAATCTAATGCAGCAGTTCTCAACCTGTGAGTCGCGACCCCTGAAAATACATCCTGCATATCAGATATTTACATTATGATTCATAACAGTAGCAAAATTACAGTTATGAAGTAACAACAAAAATAATTTTATGGTTGGGGGTCACCACAACATGAGGAACTGTATTAAAGGGTCGTGGCATTAGTAAGGTTGAGAACCACTGATCTAATGGGAGATCCCTTGTAGGTAATTTTTTGTCTCTCTCTTGAAGCCTTTAATATTCTCTCTTTGTTGTTAACATTTGCCATTTTAATTATGATGTGTCTTGGTCTGGGTCTTTTTGGGTTCATCTTGATTGGGGCTCTCTGTGCTTGTTTGACTTTTTTCTTCCCCAAATCAGGGAAGTTTTCTGACATTATTTCTTCAAATAGGTTTTCTAACTCTTGTTCCTCTTCTTGTTGTTCTGCCCCCCCCCCAATTATACGTATGTTGCTTTGTTTCGCTTTGTCCCAAAGCTCCTTCAGGCTCTCCTCCTGTCTTTTGATTTTTTTTCTCCAATTGCAGTTCAGATTAGGTGTGTTTTGATTTCCTGTCTTCTAATTCTCTAATTCAGTCCTCTGCTTCTCCTCGTCTACTGTTGAAAACTTCCATATTGCTTTTTACTATAGCTATACTAGAGGCCTGGTGCATGAAATTCATGCATTTAGGGGGATCCCTCAACCTGGCCTGTGTCCTTTCACAGTCCAGGAGCCCTCGGGGGATGTCCCACTGACAGCTTAGGCCTGCTCTGTGCAGGGAGCGGGCCTAAGCCGTCAGTCAGACATCCTTAGCACTGCAACAGAGGTGGGAGAGGCTCCGCCACTGCTGCTGCACTCACCAGCTGTGAGCCTGGCTCAGGTCTTCTAACAGAGCAGTGCTTCTTTGTGGGGCAGCTCCTGCGTTGAGCATCTGCCCGCTGGTGATCAGTACACATCATAGCAACCGGTCATTCCATTGTTTGATTGATTTGCATATTAGCCTTTTATTATATAGGATTATTCCTTATTTCCTCCTGATTCTTACATAGGTTTCTGATTTGCTCATCCATCTGGTTTATAAATGTTTGACCTTTATTCTGAATTCGTTTTCTGACATATTGCATACCTCTGCTTCATTTAGTTAATTTTCTGGCAATTCCTCTTCTTTCCTTTGGGGGTTGTTCTTCTGTCTCCCCATTTTTGCTCTCACCTAAGGATCTAGGTGCTGAGTATCATGGGGCCTGTGACTGCAGCAGTGGGCTTTCTGGTGTGTTGCACGGGCATGGTTGGTGGCTGCTCCTTATGTGGTCTTAGGCAGCATCTGCTCCTCGGGCTGTCAAGGGTGGTGACTGATCCTCAGGTGGTTGCAGTGTAGCCACTTCTCACTTTGTCATGGGGTGGCAGCTTCTCATAAGGTGACTGCTCCTTTCGTGGTTGCATGGTGGCTGCTCCTTGGGGGGTCATGTGGCAGCTGCTCATCTTGCAGTCGCAGTAATTGGCTGCTTCTTAGGCGGCCATGGGCGGCAGCTGCTCATATAGCTGCTGGAGCGGTCGTGGAGTCTGGGGCTGCTAGGTAAGGCTCGACTGTTCAGGTGCATTGTCACAGATCCCTGGCCTGCTCTGGACTCATTTTCTATCAGTATCACTCCTCAGGTCACAAAATTTACAACTCTTCTGGCATTCCTTTTTTGAGATCTGGTTTATGTTTTATGCTCAACAAATGCCTTTGAGGCAACCTCATATTTGTAAAGTTTTTCAAATGTTAGCATAAATATATTTGATATCATAAAAACAAGCAATTATAAGTAGCTCAAAATTTTAAAGAAACCCATTTCCATTGTAAAACAAATAAATCTGTTAAAAGTGGGTGTAACTGGAAGACTTTCAGGTTTAAACCAACCTTTGTCTTATTATCCAAAACTAGTACATCCTATATGAGTAAAACTTAAAACATATGGGGGAAGTATTGTGATTCTAGTACCAGCAATAGTGAATGAAAGAAAATGAGTATAAATAAAGGATTAATTTGAAGTGGAATGCTATAAAACTTAGTAAATTTCTCCAAAACACATGAGTAAATTTTAATCACATTTTCTTCTAACTATAATTAATTTACTTTTGAATTAGTGAAACTTTGCTTGTCTACCATGTTATTCATTTGTCATTCATTTTGAGAAGGGGTAACTAGTTGAATAAGTATGGTGATATTTCACAGTATGTAATCATCTTTTTGAAATATCTAACAATGGCCTAAAATGTAAAACACATATTATAAAAGGAGTTATTTTTTTTCAGGACTTGGAGTGGTTACTTTTAAAGCCATCTAATGCTTAAAGACTGATGTGGAATTTATAAACACTGAATCTTTTTTTTAAATATATTTTATTGATTTTTTAACAGTGAGGAAGGGAGAGGGATAGAGAGCTGGAAACATCGATGGGAGAGAAACATGGATCAGCTGCCTCCCACACACACCCCACTGGGGATGCACCCGCAACCGAGGTACATGCCCTTAACCGGAATCAAACCCGGGACCCTTCAGTCCGCAGGCCGATGCTCTATCCACTGAGCCAAACCGGTTAGGGCATAAACACTGAATCTTAAATCCCCTATTTCTCTACTCCCAAAAGTTTTGTGTGTGTGTGTGTGTGTGTGTGTGTGTGTGTGTGTGTGTGTTTTGTTTTGTTTTTTAAATTAGTGAGAGATTATTAAACTTTTCTAGAAAATTAACATTACATTTTTGGATGGTATGCCACATGTACTGAAAATATACTTTTGGAATGAATATTAATATATGTAATACTTAAAAATTTTCCAATTCCTAATATAACTAAGGCCAAAAATAATTTTCTTACCAACACAATAATTTTGACTTACTCTTAGTCAGGGGAAATAGATTTTAAATGTAAGCCTATACTTACCTTTTTAAACTCCTGGAGTCTTTTGTTGGCTAAAATATTTATAAGTAGTGCAAATCATTAGACCTTTTTCAAAAATTTTACCACTAATATGTAAAAAAAGGGAATAATGCCCGAAGATTTTTAGTAAACATGACCTTTGAAGGATAAATCATGGGTTGGGTTCAGTAGATGGAGCCACCTGGTCAACACATGGGATGATGAGAAGACAGATGGGGTACTGGGAGCAAAGAGACACTGGGTACTTTACAGTGAGAGCTAATGGGGAAAAATAAAAAACCATAAGTCTATATGGGTAGAGAAAACATAATGGGGAGAGGGACCTCAGCTATTTGAGCACTGCAAATGCATACTATCTCTGCTTGTGTAATCACCCTCAGAGATCTCATCTAACACTTATAGTCAGCAAAGAGACACTATCACCTGTGGTTGTTGCAAATTTTCTTTATATCACCTGTAGGAGAAATGTACTAACCAATAATCTTTATTTTATTTTTTTAATGTTTTTCTGGTCTCCATGATTGTTTTTATTTAATATATTTTTATTGATTTCAGAGAGGAAGGGAGAGGGAAAGAGAGATACAAACATCAATGATGAGAATCATTGATTGGCTGTCTCCTGCACCACCCCACAGGGGATTGATCCTGCAACCCGGGTATGTGCCCTTGACTGGAATCACACCCGGGACCCTTTAGTCCACAGGCTGATGCTCTATCCACTGAGCCAAACCAGCTAGGGCATAAGCTTTATTTTTTAAAAAAAATTTCCTGCCCTAGCCATTTTGACTCAGTGGATAGAGCGTTTGCCAGTGGACCTAAGGGTCCTGGGTTTGATTTCGGTCAAGGCATATGCCCAGGTTGCAGGCTAAATCCCCAGTAGGGGCTATGCAGGAGACAACTGATCAATTATTCTCTCTCATCATTGATGTTTCTATCTCTTCCTCTCCCTTCCTCTTTGAAATCAATAAAAAAATATTTAAAAAATAATAATAAATAAAAAATAGAAGATATTCCTTTTTTAAATTGTTATTTACTGGTGTGTGAGAAAGAGAAAGAAATATCTGTTTGTTTTTCCACCACTTATTTATGCATTAATTGGTTGATTCTTGTATGTGCCCTGACCGGGAATTGAACCAGCAACCTTGGGGTACAGGGATGATACTCTAACGAACTGTGGGCCAAGACCAACAATAAGCTTTCTTTAATAATTTTTAGCATTTTAAAATATCTTATTTTATTGGAAGGAATCTGAGATTCCACATTAGGAATTAAATAGTAATAGAAGTTTGAGATCTGGACTCTCTTATTCAGTCTTATTAAGTAGCCCACCACCGTAACCACAGTCTCAGGTGTATCCAATATCTTCCTCTTTAGTAAAATATCTAACCCAATCTCTGGCTTAAATATGTAACCAGGGAGATTTTGCCTGCAGACTATGGGAACTCCCTCATATCAAAGCCATGCTAAGTTGTTGGGGTTTTTTTGTTGTTTTTTTGTTTTGTTTTGTTTTGCTTTGTTTTTGTTGTTGTTTTCCAAACGGGATGGAGAGCAAACAACTATAAATCAAGCTGTTCTTTGTGAATCTAATTCAAGGTCCCCTTGTGTGGTGAGAAAATATAGGTGTTTGTGTCTAATGGAGGTAATAATAGTACCGTGTCAAATATAGAACTAGCATAAACTGTTGGATGGATTTTTATATGGGGAAAAAACGGTGCTAAATATTCCTTTTAAAATTTGCAAAATAACATAAACTACTACAAAACAAAACCAATAAACAAAAAACTCCTGCAGACATAATTAAATTACTGTAATAATGTTAAATATGCTTATTTTTTCATGTAATTGAATTTCTTCATAAGAACTATTGAGATAAATATATCTATCTTATGCCTGCACAGAAATATAAAAAGGTCAGCATGATTTGGAGGCTCCTTAAGGCAGAAAATGCAAAATAATTATTTTGTCTCCCTCCTTGTAAGTTGCGGTTCTTACCACACTTTCAGAGCGTTGAACTTGAGTAATAGGGCCATTAGCGCTCTTTTCCAGGAGCCAGTTCCTGTGGTCTCACTGAGTCCAGCTGGGGATGACTCACAGAGGAAGTGGTAGAGATTAGGGTGTATGGGGGGAAATCAGAACAGCACAGAAATAAAGCAAATCAACCAACCATTACCTTTTGTGCCAAACAGAACAATGGCTTAACGACTGTGGTTCAGAATGATCCTTCTTATTCCACTCATTTGTGCTATTCCGGTTAGAAGGACCACCAGGAAACCTGTAAATCACTATGGAACACACACCGGAATCCATGGCACATCTCAATTAATATTCCCTCCTGACTCAACTGGAACAATGAGGAACATCAAGCAGTTTAATCTCCGGTAATAATTCCTTTTGTCAGGTTGAGAGGTTTTCCCCTTGAATTGGGTTTTTTAAGATCAGATTTTCAAAATTAGTTATTCTACGTATTGTAAAGCAGAGAGCCCACGTTTTATGAACACATGCATACATCTAGGTAGTACATAATAAAGTCTGTGTGTTAGTTGGAACATTGCTGCTATCTGTAATTTTTACTTGCTCTGAAATAAAATCAGTCTTTTATTAGCAAACAGTTGTAACTAAACCACACAGTTGTTAAAGCTCTTCTTTCGATTTCCCCTAAAGGGATGGAAATGTAAATGGGTCCTTTATATCACCCAGTAGAATTAAATTTATCAAGAAGATTTTTAAAAGTTTTCATTGCAGATCTTTAGCTTAGTTACTGATAATTGAAACATTTGATGGGTTAAAAAAAAACTGCATGTTCTCAAGTGTTTATGAATATATATAATACATATGAATAAATTTATTTGGTGGAGAGAAATATTTTTTCATTATTTTATTTAACTATAATAAGATATAAATGTTGACTAGTGTACAGAGCGACTTAATTTTTTATTGACTGGTTACAAACAAATAAACATAATATTAAAATCAGTATATCCTGAATAGCAGTAGATTATTTATAATTTTGATAATATTCATAATACTACTTAAGGGATGATGTTCTTTTTATGATCCATATTCTCTGAGAAATTATCTTCAAATTGTACAAATATTAGAAGCTATAGTTTTAGTGTCTGATGAAAATAATGGTGATTTCCTCATAACATTATATGCTTAGATTGCTTAAGATAAACTTAAAATTAGATACCAAGACTTTAAATGCTTATTCTCTGTTTCTGGACTTCTGTTAGCCCAGTGCAAAGCATAGTCCTACTGTCTACATAAATTGGTTTACCCAGGATGCTATTCATCAAAATTCTTAAAGCTGCATTTATAAAAGCTTGTTCAGCCATTCTAATACTCTAAATTTACCAAGTCCTCACAACCTCAGTCTGATCTGGGTCCCCAGGGAACTCACCAAGCTTAATTAGTTGCTTCCCCATGCCTACTCTGAACTGCCAGTATCTCATTTGGGGGAGGGATAGAATTAAACTGGGTAGCTTGTCAGTTGTCCATCAACTAGAGCCGTCAAGTAATAGGTTCTCTAAGAAAGAAGTTGAGAATGGGGAGAAGGTGATTGGCTTGACTGGGTAATATGGAGAAAATGCTGGGCTAATAATAGTGTTTATTCAACAAATATTTATTGTGCACCTACTATGGGCAAGGCATTGTTCTAGTCACTTAGAGATTTATAAAGAAACCAGAGGCCCGGTGCACGAAATCGTGCATGGGGGGCAGGGGGGTCTCTCAGCCTGGCCTGCACCCTCTCCAATCCGGGACCCCTCGGGGATGTCTGACTGCCGGTTTAGGCCCGATCCTGGGATTGGGCCTAAACCGGCAGTCAGACATCCTTCTCGCAATCCGGGATGGCTGGCTCCTAGCTGCTCACTTGCCTGCCTGCCTGATTGCCCCTAACCACTTTGCCTGCCTGCCTGATCGCCCCTAACCGCCTCTACCTGCCTGCCTGATTGCCTCTAACCCCCTCTGCCTGCCTGCCTGATCGCCCCTAACCCCTCTGCCTGCCTGCCTGATCGCTCCTAATCCCTCTGCCTGCCTGCTTGATGCCCCTAACTGCCCTCTCCTGCCGGCCTCACTCTCCCCTGCTGGCCTGATCACCCCAACCACTCTGCCTCAGCCCCCCACCACCATGGCTTTGTCCAGAAGGACATCTGGAAGGACATCCGGAAGATGTCCAGTCTATCCAGTCTCATTAGCATATTACCCTTTTATTAGTATAGATGAGGGCTGTATTAAATAAAAAGAAATTTTTTTTCTAACATCTAGTGGACATTAATCACCAATATGACACTTTTTAACCTGCAAAGATGCCAATTGCATAGTTTAAGTATATTCTTGTTCATGCATATATTTTATAGTGATAAAGGCATTTTATAACTATAAATAATTTTTATTATAATTTGTACAGAAAAAATAAGTGTTTACTTCCTACAACAGGATAAATATAAAATATTTTTCTAATACATAATTTTATTATATTGACCTCTACATCATGTTTTTTATTCCTTTTTATTGAATTTATTGGGTGACACTGGTTAATAAAATTATACAGGTTTCAGGTGCACAATTCCACAACACATCATCTGTACACTGTATTGTGTGTTCACCACCCCAAGTCAAGTTTCCTTCCATCACCATTTATCCTCCACCCCCTCTCTATCTCCCTCCCCCTGGCAATCATCAGTGTTGTTTACCAGTATGTCCATTAGTTCTTTTCTATCTTTTTTCCCTTTTTGCTCAATCACTCCACTCCCCACTACCCAGTACCCCAACCCTACCCAACAGCCACTCAGCCTGCTGTCTATCTATGAGTCTCTCTATTTTGCTTGTTAGTTCATTTTGTTCATTAGATTCCACATATGAGTGAAATCATATGGTATTTTATCTTTCTCTGACTGGCATCTTAGCTTAACATAATGCTTTCCAGGTCCATCCCTGCTGTTGCAGTGGCCAGCATATCATATGTTTATATATACTAATAAAAGGGTAATATGCTAATTAGACCGGACATCTTCCGATGTCCTTCCTGACAAAGCCGGTGGCTTGGCTGGCCTGCAAACTGACCCCAGCCCCTTGCCCAGGACGGCCCCTCCCTCAGCAGAGACCCCCATCTTCATGGGGGCATGGCCGGCCTGCAAACTGCCCTCAGCCTCTCACCCAGGCTGGCCGCGGCCGCCTGCAGGGACCCCCACCCTGACAGGGGACGGGGCCAGCCTGCAAACCCCGCAGCCCCTGCCCCGGTGGCCTTGCCCCACAGCGGGCTCCCCAACCCCAATCCAGGACCCCCTTCAGAGAAGGCCAGGCAGTCCCCACCCACGCACCAGGCCTCTATCCTATATAATAAAAGGGTAATATGCAAACTTACCCTAATAGCAGAATGGCCAGAATGACCACTGGACCAGTCACTATGAGGCACACTGACCACATCTTGGTCCCTTTCCCCTGCTAGCAGGCTCCAATTGCCTGATGGCCACCCGCTGTGGGACTAGGGTCGGCAAGTGGGTAGGAACAGCTGACCTCTCGGTCCCTTCCCCTGGCTGTCAAGCACCGATCACCTGATGGCAAACAGGGAACTGGGGGTGGGTGGTGGCCAGGGGTGGGGTGGTCTGCACACAGCTGGGGAAGATGGCCCTGATCTCAGGCCAGGCCTAGGGACTGTACCTGCACATGAATTTCATGCACCAGGCCTCTAGTTTTAAATAATTTTGTAGCAATTTTACTGCATATTTTCTATTTTGTATCTACTACAGTGACTTAATCTATACTAATAAAAAGGTAATATGCTAATTAGACTGGACGTCTTCTGGACATCCTTCCTGACAAAGCCAGGCACAGGACAAGCCACCTGCCCTGCGGTCCCAGATGCCAGCAGCTGCAGCTGCGGCCCGGGAGAGGGATAAGCCACCCACCCTGCGGTCCCGGGCACCAGTGCCTGCAGCTGAGGCCCAGTAAAGGGCAAAGCTGCCTGCCCCTGGTCCCCTGCGGCTTCAGCTGGCCCGGGGAAGCCGTCCCAGGTCCCGGGTGCTTGCGGCTGGCCAGAGGGAGGAAAGCCTGGGTCCTGGGTGCCTGTGGCCGGCCGGAGGAGGGAATCCTGGGTCCTGGGTGCAGGGCTGAGGCAGAGGCGGTTAGGGGCAGTGAGGCCAGCAGGGAGCAGTTAGCGGTGATCAGGCAGGCAGGCGCAGGTGGTTAGGGGAGATCAGGCAGGCGGAGGTGGTTAGGGATGATCAGGCAGGCAGGCAGGCAGGCAAGCGGTTAGGAGCCAGCGATCCCGGATTGCGAGAGGCATGTCTGACTGCTGGTTTAAGCCCGATCCCACAGGCAGTCAGACATCCTCCAAGGAGTCCCGGATTGGAGAGGGTGCAGGCTGGGCTGAGAGACCCCCACCCCCGTGCACAAATATCAGGCACCGGGCCCTCTAGTATTTAATAAAGGTATATTGAATGAAAGTACATTCCTATGCAAGTTTATATGTGATTTCAGGAGTTCATCTTTACCCACATATACATTTAAACACACTTTACAAATCTTAGTATATTGAATGAGCAAAAGAACCACTGTTTATAACAATGAACTCTAAACCTTTTTGATCAAGGATTTCTTTGCTTGATTTAGCCAAATACTTCAAAAATGACTATATAGTTTTAATATTGATACTTATCTAATTAAGCTGATATATTTTATTGTTGTGTATGTATATTCATTATGGGAATGAATACAATACTCAAAGGTAGAATAACATTTGTCTAGAATAAACAAAATTTCAAAATATCTACTATATTTTGTTTATTAATGTTGTCTTACCTATGTCATCCAAACAATACTTGATGGAAGCAATGCATTGTTATTATTCACCATTTGAATTGTTTTAATTAAAATTATTTAAAATACAGCTATGTAGGTCTAGTAGGGTGTTTTTTAGTGATTTGAGAAAGAGAGGAAGGGAGCTGGAGAGGAAGAGGGAGAGGGAGAGGAAGAGGGGGAGAGAGAGAGAGAGAAGAGAGAAGAGAGACATTGATAGGCTGCCTCCCGCATGCACCTGACCAGGAATGAAACCCACAATCTGGGCATGTGCCCTGACCAAGAATCAAACCCACAATCTTTCAATGCACAAGACAATGCTCAACTAACTGAGCTACACAGCCAGGGAAAAACTCTAGTTTTAGGTTCAATTTATTTTGATATCTGCTTAATGTTTGTCAACAAGTGTCTGGAATAAAAGTGCATTATTGGCCCCCTTATTAAACCAGGATGCTAATTTTTCAATTCCATCTTCAATTATGGAAATATTTTTATTGAACTTTACTTGCATTTGCATGATGAATATGTTCAGCTGAATTTTCTTTGCAGGAATATTATAAAATCCTCTGTCAATTTTGAAGACTAGACTAACGAAAACTAAAAACATAGTCCACAAATCTACTTAAACATGCACTGTACAGAGATACAACAAAAGCAAACAGATGCCTTAATGATTTTTTCATTGGTAGTTCCATGCTGTGAACTCTTCTTTTGTGTTAGGACATAGGTATAACACATGGCCTCCAAATGGACTCTTGACACAGGATAGCATGAGGACAAGGATGTCAATTACATATTAAATATTAGCAAAGTTTAATGTATTTCTTATTTGTAGATGAAATTTAAATATAATTTAAAGTTTTACTATTTTGTTTATACTCCTAAAGGGATTATCTAGCTTTCCTAGGTGTATGCACCCCCTTCCAAAGGCCATGGTCAAACTGGCAAAATTTACCAAGTAAATAAATGTTAATTTCTTTCTGTTAAATTTTGTCAAAACACTAATTTTCTTTATTTTAGTGAAGTTGGATAGGTAAAAAAAAATTCAGTCAAATCTAAAATGTGTACATTTACTAAGTAAGTCCATCTATCATGGCATAAGGCATATTTATGAACTGTTACCTCTTAAATTACACTTGTTCATAATTTGTAAAAAATACAGTTTTAATTGCTCAACCTAGGGTAAATTGAAGTGCTCCTTAATAAAATGATAATTCTTAAATTTGAGGCATTTCAGTATATTTTGTTTAGAAAGAAATATTACATTTGTTTCTAATTGTATCACATTACCTGGCATATATATTACTACTGTAATCATTAATATTATTCTTAATTTAAAAATAGTGAAGTTTATATAATAGCTTTCCAAATCTTTTAGCTAAAAGTTAAATATTTTACTCCCAACCTATTTATCTGCACATTCTTAAAAAACAAACAAAACAAAAAAACTTCCATACATTAAATATTTAATTCCTTTAAGTTATCTTCAATAGCTACTGTGCTCACTGATAGTAATTTCTAATTTTTAAAATGACATTTAATAGCCATTGTCCCAACAAGTACAAAAGAGTGGCCTCTGTAAATTCTTAAATTAAATCCACACTGTAGCCAAAACTCATGTGATGCTTACATTTCCTACTTTGCAGGCAAGATGGTCTCAAAAGGCAGAATATGCTAAAGATGTGTTGGACAACTCTATAAGTACAGTCTCAAGACTCTTGTCATCTTTGCTGTATAAATTACTTCAATAGGAGTCAAGGGAATTTAAAGAGGCAAAATGACATGACAAACAATTATATTCTAACACTCTATTTATAACAATGCCCTTTCAGTTTATTGTTCCTCCAGACTGACCCATCACTGTAATCCCACTGATGAATCAAGGGACTTATGGTTAGATTACACACAGCTTGTAGGCAAAGAGAAAATATAAATAAAGAGCTGACATTCAGAAAATGTAGAGAGACTCAAGGATAAATTCAGCTGGGATGAGCTTAATTTGTCAATGTCAATAACAACGGTTAACACATCGCAAGAATACATGCATATTAATTGAAAATAATTCAGATTAAATCACTGCTGTTTGACATTTTGAGATGGGCACTTTATCTTTTCAAGAAAAAGAGCACTATAAAATCTTTAATCTGCAAACATCTTAATTGCATGTTATCACCTCCTAATTGCTTCTATATTATATTAAACATTTTGCTAATTACCAGCCTGATCATGGTGTGAATAGCTTGAGGCAAGAGCTGAAGACTACAGGGCACAGGAGGGCCAGGAGGAAGTTCAACACTTGGTGGATTCATGGACTTGTACCTTCTTCAGGGGTATCCACCTTTAAGTCAGACCTCTGTTGAGATAAAGAAGCAATTGTGAAGATCAAAGATGTTTATTCATCCTTCAAATTCAAATGTTATTCTGGGGAAAAGGTTTTGTCCTTTCTTATATTCTAGCTATGCTCTTAGATGGTGGTATGTGAGTTTATGATTTTATGATAAATACTAGTGGCCTGGTGCATGAAATTCATGCATGGGGGGTGGTTCCATCAGCCCAGCCTGTACCCTCTCCAATCGGGGACTCCTTGGGGGATGTCCAACTGCTGGTGGTCAGACATCCCTCTCACAATCTGGGACTGCTGGTTTCTAACTGCTCACCTGCCTACCTGTGTGATCGCCCCCAACTGCCTCTGCCTGCCTGATCAACCCTAACTGCCCTCCCCTGCCAGCCTGATCTTGCCCCCAAGTGCCCTCCCCTGCCATCCTAGTTGCCCCCAACTGCCCTCCCTACCAGCCTGATCTCGCCCCCAACGGCCCTCCCCTGCTGGCCTGATCATGCCCCAACAGCCCTCCCATGCCGGCCTGATGTCGCCCCTAACTACCTCTGCCTGCCTCATCGCCCCTAACTGCCCTCCCCTGCCGGCCTGGTCTTGCCCCCAACTGCCCTCCCCTGCCAGTCTGATCGCCCCTAACTGCCTCTGCCTCAGCCTCCACCACCATGGCTTTGTCTGGAAGGAAGTCAGACATCTGTAAGATGACTGGTCAACCTGGTCTAATTAGCATATTACACTTTTAGTAGTATAGATAGATTATATAGGATAGGATTGCTTAAATGGGGGAGAAAAGCCTTTTTCATGTGGAGGAGATGCTCTTGGCAAACAAAAACACATAATCCCTATATCTGGACTGATAGCCAGCCATATGCACTATACTGCCAAACTGGTCATGAAAAAAATTGAACTGCTTTCTTACACCATACACCAAACAGCTGTTGCCCTTAAAACCCCTCCTCAGCCCCCACCTTAGGTTCTGCCTTCGCAGTTCATCCAGATTAGGTTCTGATTGGTCGGTTTCTATGCCAGTCAGCATCAAAAGCTCCGCCTCCTAGGCAGCCATTGGCTCCTTACACTTCACCCAGATTTGGTTCTGATTGGTAGGGTTCTATGCCAGTCAGCATCTCTGGGACTATCTCTGGGCCTGGTCAAAGAGGTGGGGTTGATGAATAGCGCTGCAGAGGCCGGGAGAAAAACAGATGCACAGCCACTGGTAAAACCGGGAGAGAAAGAGAGAGGCAATGGCTGATCAACAGCTGCCATGGAGGCTGGGGATCAGACCCTGCCTCTCTCTCTCTGCAGACCACTCTCTGGGCCTGACCTGCAGCCCCCTCGACAGTCAGTGCTGGGTCACTGTGCCGGGACCAGCTTCCACAGCAACCCAGCACTGACTTCTGGTGTTCCGTGGAGCCTTGTTCGTTGTGGACATTATGGACCCTGGCTGTTTGTATATGTAGACTAGAGGCCCAGTGCAAAAAAATTTGTGCACTCGGGGGGGGGGGCCCTAAGCCCAGCCTGTGCCCTCTCGCAGTCTGAGACCCCTCGGGGGATGACCACCTGCTGGCTTAGGCCCGCTCCCCGGGGAATTGGGCCTAAGCTGGCAATCAGACATCCCTCTGGCAGCCCGAGAGCCCTCGGGGGATGTCCACTTGCCAGCGGGGAGCAGGCCTAAGCTGCAGTCGACATCCTTAGTGCTGCTGAGGAGGTGGGAGAGGCTCCCGCCGACACCTCTGTACTGGCAGCCTTCAGCCTGGCTTGTGGCTGAGCAGAGCTCTCCCATGTGGGAGCGCACTGACCACCAGGGGGCAGCTCCTGCATTGAGCATCTGCCCCCTGGTGGTCAGTGTGTGTCATAGTGACCAGTCATTCCCACTCATTCTACTGTTAGGGTCAGTTTGCATATTACCCTTTTATTATATAGGATAGAGGCCTGGTGCATGGGTGGGGGCCGTCTGGTTTGCCCTGAAGGGTGTCCCGGATCAGTGTGGGGGTTCCGCTGGGGTGTCTGGCCAGCCTGGGTGAGGGGCTGATGGGTATTTGCAGCTGGTCACACCCCCTTCAGGGTGGGTGTCCCCACTGTGGTGCCTGGCCAGTCTGGGTGAGGGGCTGAGGGCTGTTTGCAGGCTGGTCAAGCCTCCCCACAGTGGGGACCCTAACCCCATGGAGGTTTGGCCAGTCTGGGTGAGGGGCTGATGGCTGTTTTCAGGCTGGCCACACCCCCTTTAGGGTGGGTGGGTCCCCACTGGGGTGCCTGGCCAGTCTGGTTGAGGGGCTGAGGGCCGTTTTCAGACTGGTCAAGCCCCCCCTTCCCCCAGTGACAGAAACTCCCAGCCTCTCCTTTTTTTCTTATTTTTTTATTCTGCGATTTATTTACCTGCTATAATTGAAACTTTGTTGCTTTGAGTGGAGCTCAGAGCTGGTCACGGGAAGCTTGGCTTCCTTCCATCATTGGGGCAACCAAACCTCCTGCTTGCTCCAGCTCAGTGGCTGCCTGCTGCCATCTTGGTTGGGTTAATTTGCATATAGTCACTCTGATTGGCTGGCAGGTGTGGCTTAAGGCATAACGAAGGTACAGTCAATTTGCATGTTTGTCTTTTATTAGTGTAGATAGGCTTAAAATTCTTTCTTAAAGTAATGAATAATTTAGAATTGGTAAAATGTGTGTAACTGAATAGCTACTGCTTCACTGAGAAACAAACACCCAAAAAAATCTTACCAA
Organism: Myotis brandtii; assembly: GCF_000412655.1. Taxonomy (NCBI): domain Eukaryota; kingdom Metazoa; phylum Chordata; class Mammalia; order Chiroptera; family Vespertilionidae; genus Myotis; species Myotis brandtii. The sequence goes on from NW_005356635.1 coordinate 8,102,225, forward strand.
AAGAGTGACTACATTTCTTGTATCAGCAAAAATATATGCAAGCAAAAAGATAATAAGCCTTGTTTTAAAAAGAAAGGAAATACATTAAAGGAACTAAACAGTGTTTTTTGACAATATGCTTGTCAAAAGTTTTCTCCTTCAACTTTTTTCTCCTATGCTTTTCTTCTATTCTTAAATAATAATATCTAATATTTGTAAAGATTTAAGGAATTGAGATGATATTATAATATTTTCAGGAGGATAATTTATCAGGAACATAAAATGCTCAAAATGTTCCAAATTCTTTAATACATCCATTCCACTTCTAAGCATTTTTCCTGTGAAATTCATAGTGGAGGAGTATGTTTTGGAAAGTTTTATATAATGATTTTTATCATATCATTATTAATTAGAAGAGTTTTGGAAAATGATGCAGTGAAAAATTATAAATATTGTGATAGTCCTTTGGAGTATTTTTTCTGTGTTTTTTATAACTCTTTATTGTTGAAAGTATTACATATGTCTTATTTTCCCCCATTGACCTTTCCCAGCCCTCTCCCATCCCTCAGAATAGACCCTCACATCCCTACTATCTGTCCATTGGTTATGCTTATATAGTGTGTCCCAAAATTCACCCAAGATTTGCAATTGAATTGCATGGCGAATCTTGTATGAATTCTGGGACACCCTATATGTATGCATACAAGTCCTTTGGTTGATCTCTTACCCTATCACCTCCTACCAGCCTCTGCCTTCCCTCTGAACTTTGACAGTCTGTTCAATGCTTCTATGTCTCTGGATCTATTTTTGTTCGTCCATTTATGCTGTTCATCATATTCTACAAATGGGTAAGATCATGTGATACTTATCTTTCTCCAACTGGTTTATTTCACTTAGCATTATGCTCTCCAAGTTTTTCCATGCTATTGAAAATTGTAAATTTTTTTTTTACAGCAGCATAGTATTCCATTGTATAGATGTACCACTGTTTTTTAATTCACTCATCTGTTGATGGGCACTTAGGCTGTTTCCAAATCTTAGCTATTGTAAACTATGCTGCTATGAACACAGGGATGCATATGTTCTTTCTGATTGGTGTTTGTGGTTTCTTGGGATATATTCCCAGAAGTGGGATTACTGGGTCAAATGCAAGTTCCATTTTTAAATTTTGAGGAATCTTCATACTGTTTTTCACAGTGGCTGCACCAGTCCGCATTCCCATCAGCAGTGCACAAGGGTTCCTTTTTCTCCCCATCCTCTCCAGCACTTTTTGATAGTTGATTTGTTGATGATAGCCATTCTGACAGGTGTGAGATGGTACTTCATTGTCATTTTGATTTGCATTACTCTTACCCTCCCCTCCTGCCCCCCAACCCTCCCCGGCCTTCCTGCTGTAGTGTGACAGTCTGTTCGAGGCTGTTCTGCATCTGTATCTATTTTGGTTCATAAGTTTATAATGGTCTTTATTATCCATAAATGAGTGAGATCATGTGGTATTTTTCCTTCATTGACTGGCTTATTTCACTTAGTATAATGCTCTCCAGTTCCATCCATGCTGTGGCAAATGGTAAGAAACAAACACCCAAAAAAATCTTACCAAAAGAGTGACTACATTTCTTGTATCAGCAAAAATATATGCAAGCAAAAAGATAATAAGCCTTGTTTTAAAAAGAAAGGAAATACATTAAAGGAACTAAACAGTGTTTTTTGACAATATGCTTGTCAAAAGTTTTCTCCTTCAACTTTTTTCTCCTATGCTTTTCTTCTATTCTTAAATAATAATATCTAATATTTGTAAAGATTTAAGGAATTGAGATGATATTATAATATTTTCAGGAGGATAATTTATCAGGAACATAAAATGCTCAAAATGTTCCAAATTCTTTAATACATCCATTCCACTTCTAAGCATTTTTCCTGTGAAATTCATAGTGGAGGAGTATGTTTTGGAAAGTTTTATATAATGATTTTTATCATATCATTATTAATTAGAAGAGTTTTGGAAAATGATGCAGTGAAAAATTATAAATATTGTGATAGTCCTTTGGAGTATTTTTTCTGTGTTTTTTATAACTCTTTATTGTTGAAAGTATTACATATGTCTTATTTTCCCCCATTGACCTTTCCCAGCCCTCTCCCATCCCTCAGAATAGACCCTCACATCCCTACTATCTGTCCATTGGTTATGCTTATATAGTGTGTCCCAAAATTCACCCAAGATTTGCAATTGAATTGCATGGCGAATCTTGTATGAATTCTGGGACACCCTATATGTATGCATACAAGTCCTTTGGTTGATCTCTTACCCTATCACCTCCTACCAGCCTCTGCCTTCCCTCTGAACTTTGACAGTCTGTTCAATGCTTCTATGTCTCTGGATCTATTTTTGTTCGTCCATTTATGCTGTTCATCATATTCTACAAATGGGTAAGATCATGTGATACTTATCTTTCTCCAACTGGTTTATTTCACTTAGCATTATGCTCTCCAAGTTTTTCCATGCTATTGAAAATTGTAAATTTTTTTTTACAGCAGCATAGTATTCCATTGTATAGATGTACCACTGTTTTTTAATTCACTCATCTGTTGATGGGCACTTAGGCTGTTTCCAAATCTTAGCTATTGTAAACTATGCTGCTATGAACACAGGGATGCATATGTTCTTTCTGATTGGTGTTTGTGGTTTCTTGGGATATATTCCCAGAAGTGGGATTACTGGGTCAAATGCAAGTTCCATTTTTAAATTTTGAGGAATCTTCATACTGTTTTTCACAGTGGCTGCACCAGTCCGCATTCCCATCAGCAGTGCACAAGGGTTCCTTTTTCTCCCCATCCTCTCCAGCACTTTTTGATAGTTGATTTGTTGATGATAGCCATTCTGACAGGTGTGAGATGGTACTTCATTGTCATTTTGATTTGCATTACTCTTACCCTCCCCTCCTGCCCCCCAACCCTCCCCGGCCTTCCTGCTGTAGTGTGACAGTCTGTTCGAGGCTGTTCTGCATCTGTATCTATTTTGGTTCATAAGTTTATAATGGTCTTTATTATCCATAAATGAGTGAGATCATGTGGTATTTTTCCTTCATTGACTGGCTTATTTCACTTAGTATAATGCTCTCCAGTTCCATCCATGCTGTGGCAAATGGTAAGAATTCCTTCTTTTTTACAGCAGCATAGTATTCCATCGTGTAGATGTAACAAAGTTTTCTAATCCATTCATCTACTGATGGGCACTTAGGCTGTTTCCAAATCTTAGCTATGGTGAATTGTGCTGCTATGAACATAGGGGTGCATATATCCTTTCTGATTGGTGTTTTTGGTTTCTTGGGATATATTCCTAGAAGTGGGATCACAGGGTCAAATGGGAGTTCCATTTCCAGTTTTTTGAGGAAACTCCATACTGTCTTCCATAGTGGCTGCACCAGTCTGCATTCCCACCAGCAGTGCACAAGTGTTCCTTTTTCTCCACATCCTCTCCAGCACTTGTCATTTGTTGATTTGTTGATGATAGCCAGTCTGACAGGTGTGAGATGGTACCTCATTGTTGTTTTGATTTGCATCTCTCGGATGATTAGTGACTTTGAGCATGTTTTCATATGTCTCTTGGCTTTCTGAATGTCCTCTTTTAAAAGGTGTCTATTTAGGTCCTTTGCCCATTTTTTGATTGGATTGTTTATCTTCCTTTTGTTAAGTTGTATGAGTTCCCTATAAATGTTGGAGATTAGGCCCTTATCAGATATAATGTTGGCAAATATGTTCTCCCATGTAGTGGGCTTTCTTGTTGTTTTGTTGATGGTTTCTTTTGCTGTGCAGAAACTTTTTATTTTGATGTAGTCCCATTTGTTTATTTTCTCTTTAGTTTCCAATGCCCTAGGATCTGTATCGGTGAAGAAATTGCTTCGGCATATGTCTGAGATTTTGTTGCCTTTGGATTCTTCTAGTATTTTTATGGTTTCCCGTCGTATATTTAAGTCCTTTATCCATTTTGAGTTTATTTTTGTGTATGGTGTAAGTTGGTGGTCTAGTTTCATTTTCTTGCATGTATCTGTCCAATTTTCCCAACACCATTTATTGAAGAGACTGTCTTGACTCCATTGTATGTTCTTGCCTCCTTTGTCAAATATTAATTGAGCGTATTGGTTGGGGCTGATTTCTGGGCTCTCTATTCTATTCCATTGATCTATATGTCTGTTCTTGTGCCAGTACCAGGCAGTTTTGAGAACAGTGGCTTTGTAATACAGCTTGATATCTGGTATTGAGATCCCACCTACTTTCTTCTTTCTCAGGATCGCTGCAGCTATTCGGGGTCGTTTTTTGTTCCAGATGAATTTTTGGAGAGTTCGTTCTAGGTCTGTGAAATATGCCGTTGGTATTTTAATGGGAAGTGCGTTGAATTTATAGATTGCTTTGGGCAGTATGGACATTTTAATGATGTTGATTCTACCAATCCAAGAACATGGTATGTTCTTCCATCTCTTTATGTCTTCCTCTATCTCTTTTTTCAACGTCCTGTAGTTTTCTGAGTAGAGGTCTTTTACCTCTTTAGTTAAGTTTATTCCTAGGTAACTTAATTTTTTTGGTGCGGTGGTAATTGGGATTGTTATTTTAGTCTCTCTTTCTGTATGTTCACCATTGGTGTATAGAAATGCTGTATATTTCTTGTTAATTTTGTATCCTGCTACATTGCCAAATTCATTTATTAAGTCTAATAGTTTTTTGATGGTGTCTTTAGGGTTTTTTATGTATAATATCATGTCATCTGCAAATAAGGACAGTTTTACTTCCTCTTTTCCAATTTGGATGCCTTTTATTTCTTCTTCTTGTCTAATTGCAATGGCTAATACTTCCAGTACTATGTCGAACAGGAGTGGTGAGAGTGGGCATCCCTGTCTTGTTCCTGTTTTTAGGGGAAATGGTGTTAGTTTTTGTCCATTGAGTATGATGTTGGCTGTGGGTTTGTCATATATGGCTTTTATTATGTTGAGGTATGATCCTTCTATTCCCACCTTGCTGAGAGTTTTTATCAAAAATGGGTGTTGAATTTTGTCAAATGCTTTTTCTGCATCAATTGATATGACTATGTGGTTTTTTTCCTTCAATTTGTTTATGTGATGTATCACGTTGATTGATTTGCGGATATTGTACCATCCTTGCATCCCTGGGATAAATCCTACTTGGTCATGGTGTATGATCTTTCTGATGTACTGCTGGATCCGATTTGCTAAGATTTTGTTGAGGATTTTGGCATCTATGTTCATGAGGGATATTGGTCTGTAATTCTCTTTCATTGTGTTGTCTTTATCTGGTTTTGGTATTAGGGTGATGTTGGTTTCATCAAATGAGCTGGGAACTGTTCCTTCCTCTTGAATTTGTAGTAGTCTGAGGAGGATAGGTTTTAGTTCTTCCTTGAATGTTTGGTAAAACTCCCCTGTGAAGCCGTCTGGTCCTGGGCTTTTGTTTGCTGGAAGCTTTCTGATGACTGCTTCAATTTCTTCCATAGTTATTGGCCTGTTGAGATTTTTAGATTCTTCCTGATTAAGTTTTGGAATGTTGTATTTTTCTAGAAATATGTCCATTTCCTCCAGGTTGTCTAGTTTGTTGGAGTAGAGTTGTTCATAGTATTTTTTAACAATCATTTGTATTTCTGTGGGGTCTGTTGTTATTTCGCCTCTATCATTTCTGATTTGGTTTATTTGGGTCCTCTCTCTTTGCTTTTTGGTGAGCCTGGCTAGAGGTTTGTCGATCTTGTTTATCCTTTCAAAGAACCAGCTCTTGGTTTCATTGATTTTCTGTATTGTTTTTTTGGTCTCTATGTCATTTATTTCTGCTCTAATCTTTATTATCTCCTTCCTTCTGCTCACTCTGGGCTTTTCTTGTTGCTCTCTTTCTAATTCTTTGAGCTGTAGATTTAGATGATTTACTACCATTTTTTCTTGTTTGTTGAGGTAGGCCTGTAGAGCTATAAACTTCCCTCTCAGGACTGCTTTCATTGTGTCCCAAAGGTTTTGGATTGTTGTGTTTTCATTGTCATTAGTTTCCAGGATGTTTTTAATTTCTTCTTTGATCTCATTGGTAACCCAATCAATATTTAATAACATGCTATTCAGCTTCCAAGTGTTTGAGTATTTTGGGTTGTTTTTATTGTAGTTTATTTCTAATATTATGCCCTTGTGGTCTGAGAAGATGCTTGGTATGATTTCAATCTTCTTGAATTTGGGGAGACTTTGTTTGTGACCCAATATGTGGTCTATTTTTGAAGATGTCCCATGAGCACTTGAGAAGAACGTATATTTTGTTGCTTTGGGGTGAAGTGTTCTGAAGATGTCAATTAAGTCCATCTGATCTAGTGAGTCATTTAGGATTGCTGTTTCTTTGCTGATTTTTTGTCTAGCAGATTTATCCAGTGATGTCAGTGGTGTATTAAAGTCCCCTACTATGATTGTATTGTTGTCGATCTCTCCCCTGATGTCTTCCAGGAGTTTTCTTATGTATGTGGGTGCTCCTGCATTGGGTGCATATATGTTTATCAGGGTTATATCCTCTTGTTGTATTGATCCCTTTAGTATTATGAAGTGGCCTTCCTTATCTCTTGTTATGGCCTTCACTTTGAGGTCTATTTTGTCGGATATAAGTATTGCTACCCCAGCTTTTTTTTCATTTCCATTTGCCTGAAAGATATTTTTCCATCCCTTCACTTTCAGTCTGTGTGAGTCCCTTTTAATGAGGTGGGTCTCTTGTAGACAGCAAATGTATGGGTCATGTTTTTTTATCCATTCAGCCACTCGATGTCTTTTGATTGGACCATTTAGTCCATTTACGTTTAAAGTTATTATTGAAAGGTACTTGTTTGTAGCCATTTCTTTTTTTGTGTGGCTGTTTTCTTTCTGGGCTTTTTATTTCTTCTTTTTACACCAGTCCCTTTAGCATTTCTTGCATTGCTGGCTTGGTGGTGATGAACTCCCTTAGCCTTTTTTTGTCTGTGAAGCTTCTTATTTCCCCTTCAATTTTGAATGATAGCCTTGCTGGATAGAGTATTCTTGGATTCAGTCCTTTGCTTTGCATCACTTTGTAAATTTCTGTCCATTCTTTCCTGGCCTGATGTGTTTCTGTTGAGAAATCATTTGATAATCTAACGGGAGATCCCTTGTATGTAACTTTCCATCTCTCTCTTGTAGCCTTTAAGATTCTCTCTTTGCCAAACCGGTTTGTCTCAGTGAATAAAGCGTCGGCCTGCAGACTGAAAGGTCCCAGGTTCGATTCCGGTCAAGGGCATGTACCTTGGTTGAGGGCACATCCCCAGTGGGAGGTGTGCAGGAGGCGGCTGGTTGATGTTTCTCTCTCATCGATGTTTCTAACTCTCTATCCTTCTCCCTTTCTCTCTGTAAAAAATCAATAAAATATATTTAAAAAAAAGATTCTCTCTTTGTCCTGCACATTTGCCATGGTAATTATGATATGTCTTGGTGTGGGTCTTTTCGGCTTCACCTTGTTTGGGACTCTCTGTGCTTGTGTGACTTTTTTCTTCCCCACCTCAGGGAAGTTTTCTGACATTATTTCTTCAAATAGGTTTTTTAACCCTTGTTCCTCTTTCTGTTGTTCTGGGGGAAGGGGATTCCATGGGCGAGGAATGCATACGTGAGGGGCAGAGACAGCTCCAAGCCATCAGATTGTTTACAAGAATGCTATAAGATAAGAGGAAGAAAAAGAGGGAGGCCCTTTGAAACTTTGAAATTGATACCATGCAGGGAAAATGGGGAAAATGGTCAATTAGAAAAGAGCAAGTGACATAAAATAAGGAAGGGTCCAATTAGGAAGTGGAATGAGCAGACCAAGAAGCTCTGAACATTTATAAACCCAGAGACAATGAGACTCACAGGACTGGTTTTTCCCATTTTAGAGAGAGAACTTTCTCCATTTGGGGGACCCCTTCCTGAGGGGAATTTGTATATGCTTGCAATAAATTTCCACAGTGTTGCTTAAAATCTTTTAGTCCATGAATTTTATTCTTCAAACTTCACAGGACAAGAACCTGTGAGGAGAGTCCCAGCTTGCCATCGGGGAATATTAGAATTGGCACCCAATATGGGGCCTGTGCTGTGTCATCTTTCCATGCCAAGTGGTAAATATGAGGATTCTGTTGCCTTCTCACTATCCTCTTTATAGTTTTGGAGACATTACTGGGCACCTGCCAGCCACTTAATTTGGCTGCTGTCTCAGTGGGCAATTCTCTTTCACTTTCTGTTTCATAGACGCAATCTGCAGGCCATTTAAAAGTGGGCCTAGGTCAGTCACTTAAATGCCACCAGGGTAGCTGCCTCATAAAAAGGCTTTGATAAATTGGTTTTTGGACTGGATTAGAGGGCAGTAGGCCCCTGTACAATTGCAAGACAAAGTTTGACCAATGACAGAATGAGTGCTTGGGCAGCTACCCAGGCTTCGAAGATCAAAGAGGCAAATTCCTCCCTCTGGTTCCAAAACTGGAATGTCTTCTCTTGAGAAAGGACATACAGAGGTATCTGGGGTTAAGCCCTAAGAGGGACTCTAGAACATAACTATAATTAAAATCTGACCCATCCAGGGAGTGCATTTAAGGGCTGGTAACCCAGCATTCTGGGTCCTCCTGGCCATTCTAGACAGTGGGAGAGAGAAACAGACCCAAGCATCACTCTACAACCCACAACACAACGTCCAATCCTGGCCTGGTTCCCATTCAGGTTAACTCAGAGGTTCATCTACTCTTTCTGCTCTTATGGTATTGATTCAGACAGCTCCCACTGGGGTCCCACTATTCTTAGCCCCTCCCGTCACAGACCACAATTTCCTCAATCCGGACACTACTCTTCTCTGTACCTCTTGGATTAGAAGGAACCCAGATCCTATGTAGATTCATAGGCAAACCCCCGCCTAATGTATCGTTGGTGCCCCCTGGGCAATAATTAGGTGTTCCCCAGATCTTAACGGACAGGGCCAGAGGCTGAGCCACGGCAGTGAGAGGCACAGAGCAGTTCCCATCTTGCATGGAAGGCTTAGCTCTGCCCTGCACACCCTCGCTTGGACATAGAATTTAGCTAGTGCAGTGTGGGGCCAGGAACAATGCTCCAGGTAGCGGAGTCAGCCCCTCCCAGTGGCCTGCGCCCCTGATGTCACAATCACATTGCTCCAGCCCAGGCAGCAAGGAGGCATGCATGAAGGGCTGGGGTTCCCCAGTCATGGCCTGATCCTGCCCCTCCCCACCTATACTACCCCCTCAGAAACCCCCTTCCTCCTTTGCTGGGGCTAGTGTGCATAGGCAGCCTGGCAGAGCAAGTGGTGGTTGGGCAGTGTACCAGGGACAGGGAAGCTAGTGGGCTGCGGGACAGTGTCCTTAGGCACAGTTCCCTGCTCATGACTTTTCAGTTCTTTTACCTGTCTAGTTCAAAATAATTATGATAATTGGCTTTATGAAACCAAATTTCCAGGATCTTGGAAATACAAGTACTAGTAAAAAACTCGTGTTTGGATCATCTTTAAAAGAGCAAGTTTCTGGGAAAGACTGCCATGTGCTGAAATCAGCTTAATTCATTTCAGCTGTCAAACCATTGATGACTAGATCACCTATATTTTGATGACTAGAGCATGTTTTTGTCTTTATTACAAAAATACCTCTAAAATAGATTTAGAGCTATAAATATGTCTTGTACTTTAATGAAAGTATGTCTTGAAATTAAGTGCCTTTAAAATATTTAAAAGGGTCAATCTAAGGAATGCTAGTAGTTTGCTTTTTTGGTTATTGGAAATGGAGGCTTCTAAGAGTTATTAGTTGCAAATGGTAGTAGGATTATAGAAAGCATGAGGCATGGAGATGCATTTTGAAGGAAATAGAGAATGGATTCTGGGGCTGGTAATTTCCAAAGGCTGTAAGATTTATGAAGGTTAGTGAAAGTGATAGAATGAGAAGAGGACTGTTGAAAGGAAGTTATATAAAGGGCACAGGTAGTAAGCCAAGATAAGTGGAATAGGGAAACTTGGGCAAGGAAGTTAAACTAAAGGACAAACCATGTAGACAATTTATAGCCAGCCTATAACTACCGAGCCATTTCTTCTTCAGCCAAGGACACAGAGTAAATAATAAAGCCTCCCTAATAAAAGAATGCAGAAAGGGAGGAGAAAAAGGAAAAGAAAAAAAGGGGGGCCATTTTATTCCCTAAGCAGAGGAGCCAACTTAAAGCTTAGCAAGATGAAATTGCCAGTTAATTCTCACACTTTCTGGGAAGGCCACAACAAAGTAAAAGAAAATCTTGAGTTGTACCAGAATATTCAGCAGAGGAATTTTAAAACCTATAGACAGGAGGGTGTATGATGCCTCAGACACCCTCTTCCCAGCCTGCTCTTCAGATTGTCTGGAGGCTCCTCTTATCCAGAATAAAATTTGCATTTATGTAAATGAATGCCAGACAAAAGAATAATATTCAAAAGTAAATCCATAGGCAGCCTGGCAGAGCAAGTGGTGGTTGGGCAGTGTACCAGGGACAGGGAAGCTTAAAAAGAAAAAAAGAAAAGTTTAAAAAGAAAGTTTAAAAAGAAAAAAGTTTAAAAAGAAGAAAAAAAATTAACAATTCCTTCCACTACTATTTACATAGAGGAACCTGGTATTTACAGAGTAAATTTTCATTCAAGCACAAATCTTAGCATTAACTAGCCACCATGAGTGTAATAGGAGTTACTTTTACCTGAGGTATGCATTACAACATCAATTAGAATCTCTCTCCCAATTGTTTTTGGGAGGTAACCAAGATTTTTGATGTCCTTGTTTCAATGAAGCTTAGTGTTTAAAAAAAAGAAACTAAGACTCAACATTTCAGTGTTTTTAATCACTTGAGTAAAGAGATTAAGATCGCCAGTGAGCAAGAGAACCAGAAGGCTCATTGTACATCCAAGAATGTTTCCTAGATAGAAGTATACAGGAAAAATCAGGAGAAATAAAATTGCATTATGTGACTGAATTAACTCTTAAAGTATTGCTGATTTTTAATCTTCATTTTTTCAGATACAAGGAAACATTTTTAAAGCAATTGAGTAAATCTACACTAATAAAAGACAAACATGCAAATTGACCATACCTTCGCTATGCCTTAAGCCACGCCCACCAGCCAATCAGAGCAATTATATGCAAATTAACCCAACCAAGATGGCGGCCGGCAGCCACGGAGCTGGAGCAAGCAGGAGGCTTGGTTGCGCCGGCAATGGAGGAAGCCAAGCTTCCTGCCCGCAATGACTGGCTCTGAGCTCCACTAAAGGCTACAAAGTTTCAATTATAGAAGGTAAATAAATCCCAGAATAAAAAATTTAAAAAAAGGAGAGGCTGGGAGCTTCCGTGGCTTGACCAGCCTGAAAACAGCCCTCAGCCCCTCACCCAGACTGGCCAGGCACCCCAGTGGGGACCCCCCACCCTAAAGGGGGTGTGGTCAGCCTGAAAACAGCCATCAGCCCCTCACCCAGGCTGGCCAGGCACCCTAGCGGGACCTCCACCCTGATCCGGGACACCCTTCAGGGCAAACCAGCCGGCCCCCACCCATGCACCAGGCCTCTATCCTATATAATAAAAGGGTAATATGCAAATTGACCCTAACAGCAGAACGACTGGGAATGACTGGTCACTATGACACACACTGACCACCAGGGGGCAGATGCTCAATGCAGAAACTGCCCCCTGGTGGTCAGTGCACTTCCACAGGGTGAGCTCTGCTCAGCCACAAGCCAGGCTGATGGCTGCCAATACAGCGGTGGTGGTGGGAGCCTCTCCTGCCTCCTCAGCAGCACTAAGGATGTCCGACTGCAGCTTAGGTCTGCTCCCTGCTGGTAAGTGGACATCCCCCAAGGGCTGCCGGGCTGCCAGAGGGATGTCTGACTGCCAGCTTGGGCCCGATCCCCCAGGGAGCAGGCCTAAGCCAACAGGTGGACATCCTCTAAGGGGTCCCAGACTGCAAGAGGGCATAGGCCGGGCTGAGGGACCACCCCGAGTGCACAAATTTTTGTGCACCAGGCCTCTAGTTATATATATTTTTCTCCCTACCTCATACCTCCAGAATTTGGAAATTCTTAATAAGTAAGTCATGGCAATATATTTATTTGCATGAATTCAATAAGACCAGTTTCCAATGGTAGTCTTGTTAACCAAGACTTTGACTGGAGTGTCATGTCTGAGAGAGATGTGCCTACACTCTGGATGTCACCAGAAGACTTAAAGCCAATGTGAACACCTTGGAAAAAAGCCTGGTACCTTTCTTTGTCACGTGGTTCATGGCAGTCTTTCCAGGTAAGGAACAAAGGTTGCTTTCCTGAGGGATGGCATGGTACCTCAAGACATCATTGGGGACCTCAAAAACTTGAGAAATTCATCCCAAGTCTACAGGTATTGCAGGCAAGTCTAATGGCAGCTAGGTGGCTCTACTTCTTTTCCTTGAGAGGCTCATTAAATCTCAATCATGAGATTCCAGCAAAACAGATTTTAAAAGAGCCTATACAATAAATTGCTGTTCTTATTATGTTCATGCAAACACTCAGGCCAAATTTAAACTAGACTTAATACCATAAAATAGATTGGTCCATAATAAAAATAAGGGCTATTTTAGGAAGAAAAATCATGTTTCAACAGACTCTATAATATACAATTGTGAGTAGACTCCAATTAATTCTTTTGAAGTTTTATTTTTCACCTATGAATGGCACTAAATCCTAAATTTTTCTAGTTTTCTTGGATGTTTAGCTACAACTCTCCAGACTAATGCTTACTTTTTTCTGCCCTTAGCTTTAGAATTATTGAACACAAAAACACTTTTTCTTCCACAGTACCATCCTCTATAATAAAACCCTAATATGCAAATTTACCGAATGGGGGAATGACCAGTTGCTATGATGTGCACTGATCACCAGGGGGCAGATGCTCAGTGCAGGAGCTGTTCCCTGGTGGTCAGTGCACTCCCACAGGGAGAGCGCTGCTCAGCCAGAAGCCGAGCTCATGGTTGGTGGTAGCAGGAGCCTCTCCCACCTCTGGAGCGAGCCTAAGCTGGCAGTTGAACTCCCCTGAGGGGTCCCAGACTGCAAGAGGGTGCAGGCTGGGGTGAGGGATGCTCCCCTCCCCAGTACAATGTCGTGCACCGGGCCTCTAGTTTGTTATAATTGTTCAGTTTGTCTCCACCAGGTTACAAGCCCTACTTGCACAGATGAAATACCCCCTCTAGACACCATCGCCACCTCCTTCCATACCCAGGCCTCATTGAGAACAAGAATTTATTGACCCTAAAGAAAAATGTCACCCTCTTTAATATAGGATTTGTTTAGTCCTTTTCCAGTCTGTTACATCTTTCCATGGTTAGAATTTTAAGAAACTAGCCTTAGACTTGTGGGGATTGGAGGGAGTCTTAGTTCTTACTAGAATTGTAAAAAAGCCTAGGAGGGAGTGCCCCTGCTCGGGAAACACAGCATGCTTCTGGTGCCTGCATCTCCCCGTGTATAGGAGGGCATATGGGCCCTAGCATTGATGACTTTTTCCTTTCATATGAAAAACAAATAAAACAGAGGATTAGAAAGAGGAGGGCTGAAAGGGACTAGAGCAAGCCCTCCAGCATTATTTGCAGTGTCCCTCTGTGTTCCCAGGAAGATCATATTATCAAGATGATTAACAGTAGATTTAAAGCCCTAGACTTGGCTAAAGTAGGATTCCACCCATTCTACATAAGTCCCTCATTACTGACAAACTAAGGAGACCAGAATGAAGATGATAGATCTTTTAATAGGGAGGGCGAACATAGGAATAAAGAGAGTGCCGTTTGTGCTCTCCCCAGAATTCCGGGTACTGGCCAAACTCTCTGATTCCTAGGCCTAGAGTCACTCTTTTTAAACTCCTTTGGGAAACTCAATGGCTACTTCAAAAACATTGGAACCATCTCAGGCACTTTTAATCAGGGACACAGGTTATTTCAGGCTTCCCCAAATCTGAAAGGGGGCGGGTACCTGGTAGGCTGGTACATGTACACAATCCAGAGGTCCATTCTGTTAGTGGGTGCACACTAGCAGGCATTCTTCAGAGGACCCAGATATAGGCACCTGGATCTTGCTGGTAAGGTGGCTAGCCCAGCAGATTCTCACTCGTCTGCCACATGCTACGAAGCACTAAGGATTGACACTTTTTGCCTGGGAGGAGGATGCCCTTGCTGGGAAAGGCCCACAGAAGATGCTAGACATCTTTCTGTGGGTTTTCTTTTAGATGGGTAACTGATCATCTACACCCTGAGAGGGCAGCCCATTTTTGAGCTGCATTCTTAAACATTGGAATTCCTATAATCCACAAACATTGAAGAAAAAGCGCCTAATTTTATTTTATACCAGGTTTGCCCCAGTACCATCTAGCAGATGGGAAAGCTGGCTCCCAGAAGGGGTCTTAATTATAACACCATTTTACAATTAGATCTTTTTTATAGAAGGAAAGGGAAATGGTTGAAAGTTCCCTATATCCAGGTTTCCTTTACTCTAAAGGACAAACCAGATTTATATAGAGACATCCAGACATCTACAGATTCTTTAGCACACATGGTTCTTACTCACAGAGAAGCCCTCAATTATTTACTAGCTGAATAGGGCAAAGTCTGTGCCATGATTAACACTTTCTTGCTGCATCTACATAAACATCTCCAAAGAGGTAGAGGAACGAACTACTCAAATCCTCCAACAAGCAACGTGGCTAAAAGAAAGGGCCTCACAATCTCTTTCCCCAGAAGTCTAGGCACAAATTAAGGATATGATGCCATCCCTGAGAAGTTGGCTAGCCCCCCTTCTTAGACTTTTATCTATACTGTTTTCTTCTCATGTTGAAGTCCTAAAGCTACAAATGGTCCTCCAGATGGAACCACAAACAGAAGCCACATCCTTCTTCCATAGACCCCTAGATCACCCACTTCCAATAGGACCCTGACTGCTGCTCTAATCAACGTCCCTGTCTAGCAGGAAACAGAACGATCAATGCTCCTGCCCCAACAGCAGTTGGGGGTTCATAATTGGAGGGGAGACTGAAAGGATTTTAGAGACAGGAAAGACAGTTTTAGGGAAAGGGGTATCCATGGGAGAGGAATGCATACGTGACAGGCAGAGACAGTTCCAAGTCACAAGAAGTTACAAGATAAGGAGAAGAAGAAGAGGGGAGTGAGCTTTGAAACTGATACCATGCAGGGAAAAGGGGGAAAGTGGCCAATTAGGAAAGAACAAGGAAAATAAAATAAGGAAGGGTCCAATTAGAAAGTGGAATGAACAGACAAAGAAGCTACAAGCATTTCTAAACCTGGAAACAGAGACTCATAGGACTGTTTTTTCCCATTTTAGAGAGAGAACTTTCTCCATTTTGGGGACCACTACCCAGGGGGAGTTTGTATACATTTGCAATAAACTTCCACACTGTTGCTTAAAATCGTTTAGCTTGCAAATTTTATTCTTCAAACTTGGTAAGACAAGAACATGGAAGGAGAGTCCCAGCTTGCCATTCAGTGTATCAAAACCTATTGATTTTACCAGCTTGGTTTAGTAATTCAGTCAAGATGATATTGCTCTCCTGAATTCTGCTTCATTGCAAGGGGTAGCTAAAATTATTGTAATTAAGTACAAAGCTTACCAAACACAGGGTAAAACACATACTCAAATACTTGAAAAAGAATATAAACAAGAAGCCAAGCCAGCTGGTAAAGTAAAATAGAAATTTAACTGACACAGATTTCTAGGTTTCTATCCAAACGTTGTTCTACTTTGCTGCCTTAGATTGTGGTTCTTGAATGCCCTCCAGCTGCCAATCTAATATGGAGATGGGAAATCCAGTAAACTCACTTCCAAATCATCCTAAACACATGCCAAATTAGAACCACTTTTTCTTAGAGACTCAGAGAAAAAGTGAAGAATGATATTAAAATATGTAGTTTTCTTTACATCAAACTCTGTTTTCCAGATTCCCACTGAGGTATATGTGTTGAAATTCTGAAAGAAAGTGTTCATATGACACATTAGCCACAGAACTCAGCAAACCAAATACAGCTTTGTAAGATGCCAAAAGTATGAGCTCTGAAAAGACTTCCAGTCTCTATTATTTTATGGCAAAATGAAACTTTAAGTACAGCTCATTGTTATTTACAATTTCACAATGTTTTGGAAGTTAAATATTTCTATTTTAAGTTTACTAAAGTGTAAGAGGCATAGTCTTTCAAAATAAATATTGGAAAATCATAGGTATCTATGTTCTTGTTTTTCTGTGTGGTTTCTATGCAATATTTTTGCCTCCCCTAATCCATTATTATATTCAGTAAAACAAGATAAAATAAAATTAAACAGTGCATCTAAAATATAAAGACTTTAAAAATACTCTAGGAGAGAAAGTTTAGAGTTGGAAGAAGCCTTATTAACTAAGTCAATTTATTCATTTTACAAATGAGAAAACTGAAGTCTCAAAAGGTTAAAAGTTAGTCAACATCTACTAAACTGTCAATGGCATAATCAGGTAAGAAGTGGATTTCCAGTCTTCCAGATCAGGGATATTTCTATTACCTTTAATTGGTATTACTAATTTTTATTTCATGCCTTATGCAATCTAGAACATTTCTAATTAATAACTTATTCTGCTGTCCTCTTTTTGTCCATAGATTATTTTAATGGTAATCCATAAATTCCATTAACAAAGCTGATTTCAACATTCAGCTAAATTAATTTAAATAATAATGGTATTTAAATCTGCAATTTAATTTAGGACTAGCGTTTTTTTAATTTATCTTTTTATTTAAAAGCACACATTTATTTATTAACATTTAGTGTGATTTAACAATGATATATAGTAATCTCCCCTTATCTGCAGTTTCACTTTCTGCCATTTTAGTTATTTTAGTTATTCAAGGTTAACCATGGTCAGAAAATATTAAATTCCAGAAACAATACATAAGTTTTAAACTGCATGCCATTTTGAGTCATATGATGAAAACTCTCACCATTCTGCTACATTCTGCCTAGGAAATGAATCATCCCTTTGTCCAGCACAGGGACCCTGCATAAGCCAATAGCCTGTTCGTCACTTTGTAGCCATCTTGGTTATCAAACTGACTGTGGAGTCTACATCTCATCCATCTCATCATGAAGGCATTGTATCAGCTCACATCATGATGAGAAGGGTGAATACAGTACAAAAATATATTTTGAGAGAGAGACCACACTCACACCACTTTTATGCAGTATATTGTTATAATTTTTCTATCTTATTAGTTACTAGTGTCCATTTGGTTACAATGTAAAATGTTTCCACCTGGCTATAAAGCAAGTTGTGTTCCTGGGCTAAAGAAACTCCAAGGAGGCTAGTCACTAGAGAGAGGAAGCTGGGCGTTGCTATGTGATGTCATTACTAGGTGCCCACAGCCACCGTTTCTGGGCTGGGCTAGGCTGTGGGCCGCATTTTCTGTCATGGGGTCTTGGCAGTGTTGGCTGCAATTTGGTGAGTTGTTGCTCCAGGGTAGTGGCGGGGCCTGTGTCCCACTTTGGGGAAGCCGAGTGTTGTTTTGTGGGAGCCAGGTCTGTGGTGCTGTTTCTCTGTAAATGGCCAGTGTATGTCACGGCAGCTCCTGCATTGAGCATCTGCCCCCCTGGTGGTCAGTGCATGTCATAGCGACTGGTCAGATGGTCAGGCACTTAGCATATTTGCCTTTTATATATATACTAAAGGCCCGGTGCATGAAATTCATGCACTGTGGGGGGGGGTGGTCCCTCAGCCTGGCTTGTGCCCTCTCACAGTCCGGGAGGCCTGCAATTGATCACCCCAAAGAGGTAGACCCCGCCCACCAGGTCAGGGCTCCACAATGAATCACCCCCACAAAGGGAGGCCCTACCCACCCGTTGCAGTGCTGCCATGGGGTAGCGTAGCCCTCCCTCGTTAGGGCAATTGATTGCGCCCCACAGTGGGAGGCCCAGGCCACCCACAGGTGGGCTATGGCAGGTGGGTGGGACCTCCCTCTTTGGTGCGATCGTGGAGCCCACTGATTGATTGATTGCCCCACCAGCAGGTGGCCTGGGCCTCCCTCGGCAGAGCAATCATGGGGCGATGGCGAGGCCCCCAACTGATCGCATTGCACCTGTCTTGGCTGGCCTGGCACCAGTGGGTGGCATAGCGTGGTCGTCTGGAAGGTCGCTCAGGAGGACGTCCACAAGGATGTCTAGAAGGTCTTTCGGCTGTCTAGTTTAATTAGCATATTACACTTTTATTATTATAGATAGATTGCTAATCTCTTACTGTGCCAAATTTATCAATTAAACTTTATCATGGGTATGTATGTAAAGGGGAGACAAATTTTCAAAATTATAATATGCCTCTGGGATATTGATTATTTTAAGATGGTTATTTTTAAGGCCCAAAAGGCTCAGGAAAAAAACTGATCTTCCCTCTAACCACCTAAAAATATTTAAGATAAAAGGCAGGAAAGAGTTATAATCATAGTTCAGGAAAGAGTTATAATCATAGTTCATAGTTGAGTCTGAATTCTGTGTGATGGACAGGGAGGAACCCAGAAAGGACTCTTCAATCAATGTCCTCTTTGTGTACCATCCTTTCTAGATGGCCCAGCAAACATTTCTCTACTAAACATTAACTTTTTTTGTATCCCTGTGAATTGCCTTCCTTCCCTTTGAAGAACCAGACCCTAACCTCCTTCTCCTTAGTCCAGAATAACATAATATCTCAAATATACCTCATTTTGCCTTAGCATTTTTATCATGCTGTGTAAATTCCCCATTTGTACATATTTTCTAAATATATTTTATTGATTTTTTACAGAGAGGAAGGGAGAGGGAAAGAGAGTTAGAAACATCAATGAGAGAGAAACATCGACCAGCTGCCTCCTGCACACCCTCCACTGGGGATGTTCCCGCAACAAAGGTACATGCCCTTGACTGGAATCGAACCCGGGACCCTTGAGTTCGCAGGCTGACGCTCTATCCACTGAGCCAAACCGGTTAGGGCCCCATTTGTACATATTAATTTGATTTTTCTCCTGTTAATCTGCCTTGTGGCATTTTAATTATTTGACCAACTATAGAAGCTATATGTGTAGAAAAAAAAACATAGAGTTCATTACTATTTGTGGTTCCAGGTATCCACTGGAGATCTTGGAATATATCTGCACTTATAAAGGGAGACTAATGTAATTCATTATGTATCATTTATGCTTTGCCTGCTTCCAAACGGATATAAAAAAATCATGGCATTAAAGAAGTTATCATAGAATGGTAAACTGATAAAGTGTGAGAGGGAATAGAAAAGCCAAGTAGTAAAGAGAGAATAGATAATTATGCCAGAAAAAAACTAATCTCTTGGAGACTCTTCAAAAAATTTCAATTTGTGCTTCCTGAGAACCAAGGGAAAACAAGAAACATAAAGAGCTCTCATTTAACAAACTCAGATCTAAAACATACATTTCGCTTTTTTAATGATTTTACTTTTATCTTTTATCTATTTTCTTGGCATGAACCTCCTAAGAAGAATTGATTATGAACTTTAAGTACAAGCTAATTGTCATTTTATTGTTTGTCTTTATGTTAATTCTAGAGGCCCGATGCATGAAATTCTTGCAAGAGTAGGCCTTCCTTCCCCCGGCTGCTGCACCAGCTTCCCTCTGGCACCCTGGATCTGGGCTTCCCTCTGGCGCCGGGGACCCAGGCTTCTCTCCGGCTGCCAGCAGGCACCCGGGACCCGGGCTTCCCTTGCAGCCCGGCTTCATCCGGAAGGTCATCAGGAAGGACGTCCAGTCTAATTAGCATAATATGCTTTTATTATTATAGATTTAATGTAGATATATTTTGTTCATGACTATTTCCTACATAGATCCTAGATGGAAGTAGTAGCATTATTTTAAAATCAAATTTTGTATATAACCCTGGAATGACAATTCTGTGTGGAGCCATGTTAATGAGATGTGGTTTGGCAGCTTTCTGATGCCACACAGTAATAATTAGCAAGTAGACTCAAAGAATAATATTTCATAAAATTTGATACAAAAAGATAACTGTATAAATATATTAAAGTTTTTCTATGAACAAAAAACATTTTTTCTGTCTAAACATATTGTAAAAAACTTTTGTTTCATATTTAAAAGTGGGAAACATCTGAATGCATTAAGACACAGAAAGTTACAAGTAATCAATGCTTTAGTTATAAAAGTGTAAACTTTCATGCCCCAAATGAGTGCATTTTCAGTGCTTTTTTCTTTACGTGTAATATTGTATATCATTCTATATCTGTTGGGAATGCTTGTGGTAATAGGTGACAGATGACCCAACTTGGGAGCCTTAAACAAATATGGGTATGTTTTGTTATTCTCATCAGTTTATTTAGTCCTGTGGAATTAAATTTGCTCTGCTAATCACCAGTTTTTTCATTAGTTCTCTCAATCTTGCCTGATAATCAAGAGTAATAGGGTCAGTCATAATTTTAAGAAATTTACAGCCATTGTTTACCCATCTTAATTTTCCTGATTCAAGAGTAAACTATTGTCATGGAAGGACATCAGGATGGCAAATATCTGGCAATGAGGGGTCATTTTTGTAGAAACAGAATGGATTTCATCCCCATGTGCCTCAGTCTGATAATACTCAGGTTCAGTCATTTTAGTGTGTCCCTCAATTTGATGACAGACATCTTATGTCAGGACATCTTAGATTTCCAGGAATTTCACATAATGTCTGGAACACTTATAACACATGCAAATACAACATAAAGAAGGCTATGGATATGGTGTGGGTTTTTTTTTTTTATTGATTTCAGAGAGAAAGAAATATCAATGATGACAGAGAATCATCGATTGGCTGCCTCCCTGACACCCCCTACTGGGGACTGAGACAGCAATCTGGGCATGTGCCCTGACCGGGAATCAAACCATGACCTGCTGGTTCATATCGACACTTAACCACTGAGATACACTGGCCGGACATGGGTATGTTTTTGCTATAAAACAAGAAGCCACAATTGAGCAGTTGCTGGTGCCAGCTGAGCAGTTCAAGAAAGTGATATTTACATCTTGGATGCTCTCTTAGAGGCTGTAGTTATCACATTGACAGTCCAACAAGAAGCACAAAAGAAAAGGGGTATGAGGAGGATGACAGACTTCCCAGGAATTGCACAGCTAATTTTCTCTTTAGTGTAATCTTTCAAAACTCTAACATGAAGTTTCTCCAACTGAAAGGTTGGTGGACATGGGGATTAAGTTAACCAATCATATCCACATGCTTCCTTCTGTCTACCTTTTTAAGTTTACCTAAAATTTCCTCCATGAAAATTTCTTCAACTACATACATCCCTAATTCTTGGGGAGTCCCATACAGTACACCACTAATATTCCCATGCCCTATTATGTTCCCTTTAATGCTTTGTTATCTCAAAATGTAAATGTGCGCTGAGGGCAGAGGCTATGTTGTCATCCTCCTTTCTGTCCACACTGAGCAGAGCACCATGCTAGGTACAAGCACAATGCTACCTCATATCATTTGGGAATTTCCATTCAGGCAAGCTTAAATCTAAATTTGGGAACCATTAATTTTAATTGTGTGATCCTAGCCAGAGAATTTACATCTCAAGTTTTGTTTTCTTCCTCTATAGTTGTTAAAAATACAACAGGCAATCATCAAAATCCCAATAGCAAGAAGAGGAAAAAATGGAGACCTGCAGGAAGGTAGGGAGGGAGAGAGTGTGAGAGCGCAAGGAAGTGATAGAGGAGTGTGGACGTGTGTGGTTTGTGTGTGTATGAGCTAAGGACAGTTAGATTCTGCAGGTCTTCTAAGGGGCTGCTAACCCAGGCAGTCTTAGGCAGCGGAGCCCCGATCCCAGCGTGGACACACCTGGGCTGCCAGCACGGACACAGCGACCACGCCATCTTGGGAAACAGAGATGCTTGAGACTAGGATCCTGGCCTCAGCACCACCCAGTCTGATCTCAGATGCATACCAGGACCCTACAGCCAATGGGGACAGAGACCTGTGACCACAGCTACAGACCTGCGGACACCAAAAGTTCAGAAATCCCTGCTGCAGATCCATGAGTAACAGAGCCCATCCCCCTCCCTGCAGGCTCGCGGGCAGCGCCATAGTCACTGATAGACCCACCCCTTGCCCAGGCCTCAGTGCTGCCACAGGAACTTTAGCCTGGAAGTGCGCTAGCACCTTGGAGATGGTCCCGCTTCAGGAGCCCTGGGATGGAAGCAATCGCACAAACACCGGGAATTTGTCCTGCGTAGCGCTGGCCCAGGGACCCCGATTCTCTGGGCAGGAGGCAGCACCAAGCACCAGTTACTTGACTGAGTTTCTTATCACCTGCGCCTGAGATCCCTGATTCCCTGTGCATTCATACTAAGAGCCAGTGACTCCAATTCTTGGTGCAAGGGCACACAGGGACCCTGATTCTCAATGCCAGGTCACACCAAGCAACAGAGACTCTGATACTGGATTCTTGGGGAACTCTGACTCCTGGCGCATGCTAGGGGGCTCTGGTTTTCAACACGCTCCAGGGGGGTCTCTATTTCAGCACGGTGCAGGCAGGGTCCCTAATTCTAAGGGCACATACGAGGCCACATTGAGCGCTGGCAACACTGACTCAGAGCGAGCCTGGTTCCCACCAACCAACAACAACCACACATCTTAGTGTCAGAGCTCTTCAGTGACACTAAGGTGGTGGGAGGCTCCCACTGCACACGGCCCAGGCCCACGCAACCCGACCTTTGATCCATCGGGAGATAAGCAGAATGAAGAAACGACACAACACCCAGAGGAAAGACAATGAGGAATCACCAAGAAAGGAAATTAATGAAGTTGAAGCGTGCAACATGACAGAAAAAGAATTCAGAATAATGGTTGTACAATTCATTCACCGGATGGATGAGAAAATCAACAACCTATGCAAGAATCAGGAAGAAATGAAAAGTGATATAGCTACAATCAAAAACACCATGGAAAGTTTCAACAGCAGGCTGAAAGAAGCAGAGGACCGAATTAGTGAGTTAGAAGATAAGGCAGAGAAACAAGCTCAATCTGAACAGCAACTGGAGAAAAAAATTAAAAAACAGGAGGAGAGCCTAAGGGAGCTTCGGGACAACATGAAACGAAGTAACATACGCATAATAGGGCTGCAAGAGGGACAAGAAGAGCAGCAAGGATTAGAAAATCTATTTGAAGAAATAATGACAGAAAACTTCCCAGATATGGGGAAGAAAAAAGTTACACAAGTACAGAGAGTCCCAGGCAAGATGAACCCCAAAAGACCCACACCAAGACACGTCATAATAACGATGGCAAATGTACAAGACAAAGAGAGAATCTTAAAGGCTGCAAGAGAGAAACAGAGAGTTACCTACAAAGGATCCCCCATCAGATTATCAAACGATTTCTCAACAGAAACACATCAGGCCAGGAAAGAATGGACAGAAATTTACAAAGTGATGCAAAGCAAAGGACTGAATCCAAGAATACTCTATCCAGCAAGGCTATCATTCAAAATTGAAGGGGAAATAAGAAGCTTCACAGACAAAAAAAGGCTAAGGGAGTTCATCACCACCAAGCCAGCAATGCAAGAAATGCTAAAGGGACTGGTGTAAAAAGAAGAAATAAAAAGCCCAGAAAGAAAACAGCCACACAAAAAAAGAAATGGCTACAAACAAGTACCTTTCAATAATAACTTTAAACGTAAATGGACTAAATGGTCCAATCAAAAGACATCGAGTGGCTGAATGGATAAAAAAACATGACCCATACATTTGCTGTCTACAAGAGACCCACCTCATTAAAAGGGACTCACACAGACTGAAAGTGAAGGGATGGAAAAATATCTTTCAGGCAAATGGAAATGAAAAAAAAGCTGGGGTAGCAATACTTATATCCGACAAAATAGACCTCAAAGTGAAGGCCATAACAAGAGATAAGGAAGGCCACTTCATAATACTAAAGGGATCAATACAACAAGAGGATATAACCCTGATAAACATATATGCACCCAATGCAGGAGCACCCACATACATAAGAAAACTCCTGGAAGACATCAGGGGAGAGATCGACAACAATACAATCATAGTAGGGGACTTTAATACACCACTGACATCACTGGATAAATCTGCTAGACAAAAAATCAGCAAAGAAACAGCAATCCTAAATGACTCACTAGATCAGATGGACTTAATTGACATCTTCAGAACACTTCACCCCAAAGCAACAAAATATACGTTCTTCTCAAGTGCTCATGGGACATCTTCAAAAATAGACCACATATTGGGTCACAAACAAAGTCTCCCCAAATTCAAGAAGATTGAAATCATACCAAGCATCTTCTCAGACCACAAGGGCATAATATTAGAAATAAACTACAATAAAAACAACCCAAAATACTCAAACACTTGGAAGCTGAATAGCATGTTATTAAATATTGATTGGGTTACCAATGAGATCAAAGAAGAAATTAAAAACATCCTGGAAACTAATGACAATGAAAACACAACAATCCAAAACCTTTGGGACACAATGAAAGCAGTCCTGAGAGGGAAGTTTATAGCTCTACAGGCCTACCTCAACAAACAAGAAAAAATGGTAGTAAATCATCTAAATCTACAGCTCAAAGAATTAGAAAGAGAGCAACAAGAAAAGCCCAGAGTGAGCAGAAGGAAGGAGATAATAAAGATTAGAGCAGAAATAAATGACATAGAGACCAAAAAAACAATACAGAAAATCAATGAAACCAAGAGCTGGTTCTTTGAAAGGATAAACAAGATCGACAAACCTCTAGCCAGGCTCACCAAAAAGCAAAGAGAGAGGACCCAAATAAACCAAATCAGAAATGATAGAGGCGAAATAACAACAGACCCCACAGAAATACAAATGATTGTTAAAAAATACTATGAACAACTCTACTCCAACAAACTAGACAACCTGGAGGAAATGGACATATTTCTAGAAAAATACAACATTCCAAAACTTAATCAGGAAGAATCTAAAAATCTCAACAGGCCAATAACTATGGAAGAAATTGAAGCAGTCATCAGAAAGCTTCCAGCAAACAAAAGCCCAGGACCAGACGGCTTCACAGGGGAGTTTTACCAAACATTCAAGGAAGAACT
Organism: Myotis brandtii; assembly: GCF_000412655.1. Lineage (NCBI taxonomy): Eukaryota > Metazoa > Chordata > Mammalia > Chiroptera > Vespertilionidae > Myotis > Myotis brandtii. The sequence continues at coordinate 8,127,340 of NW_005356635.1, forward strand.
AAAACCTATCCTCCTCAGACTACTACAAAAAATCCAAGAGGAAGGAACACTTCCAAGCTCATTCTATGAAGCCAGCATCACCCTAATACCAAAACCAGGTAAAGACAACACAATGAAAGAGAATTACAGGCCAATATCCCTCATGAACATAGATGCCAAAATCCTCAACAAAATCTTAGCAAATCGGATCCAGCAGTACATCAGAAAGATCATACACCATGACCAAGTAGGATTTATCCCAGGGATGCAAGGATGGTACAATATCCGCAAATCAATAAACGTGATACATCACATAAACAAATTGAAGGAAAAAAACCACATAGTCATATCAATTGATGCAGAAAAAGCATTTGACAAAATTCAACACCCATTTTTGATAAAAACTCTCAGCAAGGTGGGAATAGAAGGATCATACCTCAACATAATAAAAGCCATATATGACAAACCCACAGCCAACATCATACTCAATGGACAAAAACTAACACCATTTCCCCTAAAAACAGGAACAAGACAGGGATGCCCACTCTCACCACTCCTGTTCGACATAGTACTGGAAGTATTAGCCATTGCAATTAGACAAGAAGAAGAAATAAAAGGCATCCAAATTGGAAAAGAGGAAGTAAAACTGTCCTTATTTGCAGATGACATGATATTATACTTAAAAAACCCTAAAGACTCCATCAAAAAACTATTAGACTTAATAAAAGAATTCGGCAATGTAGCAGGATACAGAATTAACGCCAAGAAATCTATGGCATTTCTATACACCAATAGTGAACTTGCAGAAAGAGAGACTAAAAAAGCAATCCCATTTACCATCTCACCAAAAAAATTAAGCTACCTAGGAATAAACTTAACTAAAGAGGTAAAAGACCTCTACTCAGAAAACTACAGGACGTTGAAAAAAGAGATAGAGGAAGACATAAAGAGATGGAAGAACATACCATGTTCTTGGATTGGTAGAATCAACATCATTAAAATGTCCATACTGCCCAAAGCAATCTATAAATTCAACGCACTTCCCATTAAAATACCAACGGCATATTTCACAGACCTAGAACGAACTCTCCAAAAATTCATCTGGAACAAAAAACGACCCCGAATAGCTGCAGCGATCCTGAGAAAGAAGAAAGTAGGTGGGATCTCAATACCAGATATCAAGCTGTATTACAAAGCCACTGTTCTCAAAACTGCCTGGTACTGGCACAAGAACAGACATATAGATCAATGGAATAGAATAGAGAGCCCAGAAATCAGCCCCAACCAATACGCTCAATTAATATTTGACAAAGGAGGCAAGAACATACAATGGAGTCAAGACAGTCTCTTCAATAAATGGTGCTGGGAAAATTGGACAGATACATGCAAGAAAATGAAACTAGACCACCAACTTACACCATACACAAAAATAAACTCAAAATGGATAAAGGACTTAAATATACGACCGGAAACCATAAAAATACTAGAAGAATCCAAAGGCAACAAAATCTCAGACCTATGCCGAAGCAATTTCTTCACCGATACAGATCCTAGGGCATTGGAAACTAAAGAGAAAATAAACAAATGGGACTACATCAAAATAAAAAGTTTCTGCACAGCAAAAGAAACCATCAACAAAACAACAAGAAAGCCCACTACATGGGAGAACATATTTGCCAACATTATATCTGATAAGGGCCTAATCTCCAACATTTATAGGGAACTCATACAACTTAACAAAAGGAAGATAAACAATCCAATCAAAAAATGGGCAAAGGACCTAAATAGACACCTTTCAAAAGAGGACATTCAGAAAGCCAAGAGACATATGAAAACATGCTCAAAGTCACTAATCATCCGAGAGATGCAAATCAAAACAACAATGAGGTACCATCTCACACCTGTCAGAATGGCTATCATCAACAAATCAACAAACGACAAGTGCTGGAGAGGATGTGGAGAAAAAGGAACACTTGTGCACTGCTGGTGGGAATGCAGACTGGTGCAGCCACTATGGAAGACAGTATGGAGTTTCCTCAAAAAACTGGAAATGGAACTCCCATTTGACCCTGTGATCCCACTTCTAGGAATATATCCCAAGAAACCAAAAACACCAATCAGAAAGGATATATGCACCCCTATGTTCATAGCAGCACAATTCACCATAGCTAAGATTTGGAAACAGCCTAAGTGCCCATCAGTAGATGAATGGATTAGAAAACTGTGGTACATCTACACGATGGAATACTATGCTGCTGTAAAAAAGAAGGAACTCTTACCATTTGCAACAGCATGGATGGAACTGGAGAGCATTATGCTAAGTGAAATAAGCCAGTCAATGAAGGAAAAATACCACATGATCTCACTCATTCATGGATAATAGAGACCATTACAAACTTTTGAACAATAATAGATACAGAGGCAGAGCTGCCTCAAACTGATTGGCAAACTGCAGTGGACAACAGGGGGATGAGATTATGAGTGGGGGGGTGGGATGGGGTTTAATGGGAGGGGGAATGAGGACACATTTGTAATTCTTTAACTAATAAAGAATTTAAAGATTAAAAAAAATGCAACAACAACCTCACAGGGAACATGAGCAATCAATATAATAAAATGTATCAAACATGATATGTTTCTAATATGCATATTTTCCTTTATGAATGTATAAATACAATTGATAATAAAGCACATATGCTTTCTACTTTAGATCTGCAGGACTTACATTTGTGAAAGCCAAGGACTTAAACTTTGGAAATTAATCTTTTTAGAATTCACTTTATGAAAAAAATCTTTATTTTCCTTAAGTTCAAATGAATTTCAATTTCATTAGCACTTAGTTCAAGGCTATAAAATACATATTCACTGATTATATTCATTTTAAGTAGAGATTTAAAAAATCATATCACAGCAATCTTTAAAGATAATATCTTTTCATATTTATAGCCTTATTTGCTACAGTCAGAGCCCAAAGGGTCTTATCTGGAAACTGTGTTTGCCAAGAAAACATACTGTTTTACTCACAGAGTGTGCTTACTTGTGGAAAAGTGATAAAGATTATGATGGGAGGAGGTGCCTAAATGGCTCTTCCAAGTTTCTTCTTAGTGTTGTTACTATCTTATAGCCCTACGTGTTTTTGTTAGTTTTTTTTCCCCATTAAATTGTATCTTTTTGGAAATTGCTAGAAAATGATGAGGTTAATCCAAATATGTCTAAAAATTTTTGGAGAAAAGCTAACAAAGGGATTTAAAGGGCTCTTTTTAAAGAAAACTGAAAGTTCCTACATTTTAACTAAAATGTCAATAGTTTCTATTTAAACTACATCTTTAAAAATAAAAGAAAATAAAATCAGTTTTAAAATATTATATTATAGTTATTAAAATATGCATGAAGGTAGACATGATATTATAATAATTGCTCATGTTTTTATTTTTCAGCATTAAAAACTCAACAGATAGAGAATATGGTTTTACAAATAGTGTTGGTTATCTATTGCTGCAAAATAATGAAACAACAAAACAAAATTAAACCAAAACACCTTAGTAACTTACAACAATACACATTTATTTTTTTATTATATAGTTTTATTGATTTCAGAGAGAGGAAGGGAGAGAGATAGAAAGAGAAAACATTAATGAGAGAGAAACATCAATTGGCTGCCTCTTGCATGCCCCCTACTGGGGATTGAGCCCCAAATCCAGGCATGTGCATTCACTAGGAATCAAACCATGACCTCCTGGTTGATGGGCTGAAGCTCAACCACTGAGCCACACCAGCTAGACAATAAATATTTATTATCATAGTCTCTGTGGGTTAGAAATTTAGGAGCAGCTTAGTTGGGTGGTTCTGAGAGTCACTCATGAAGTTGCAGTTAGCTTGTTGGATTGGACTGTAGTCATGTGAAATGTGACCAGGGCCAGAGGATCCACTTCCAAGGTGGTTCACTTATATGCTATTGGCAGGAGTCCTCAGTTCCTCAGGAAGACTCCTATTCTTACCACATAGGGCTGCTGGAATGTCCTTCTCACATGGCCACTGTTTCCCCACAGAGCAAGAAATGTTTGAGAGAGGATCAAAAAAGCCACAATGACTCTTTGACTCTTCTTGCATCAGTGGGGTCCCTCAGCCTTGCCTGTGGGGATCAGGCCGAAACTGGTTCTCTGACATCCCCTGAGGGGTCCTGGATTGCAAGAGGGTGCAGGCCAGGAGGAGGGATCCCACCAGTGCATGATTGGGGTCGGGGAGAGATGGCTTGAGGGCTGCAGGGCATGTCTGGCCCGTCTTGCCTAGTCCCGATTTGCTGGACCCCAGCAGCAAGCTAACCTACCAGTTGGAGCGTCTGCCCTCTGTGGTCAGTGTGTGTCATAGTGACTGGTTGAAGGGTCGAACGGTCAGACACTTAGCATATTAGGCTTTTATTATATAGGACTAGAGGCCCGGTGCACAAAATTCATGCACTGAGGGTGAGAGGAGCCCTCAGCCTGGCCTGTGCCCTCTTGCAGTCTGGGACCCCTCTTTCCTTACCGCCCACCTGCTTGCTGCTCCCTACCGCTAAGCTTGCTGCTCCTTAGAACTGCTGTGAAGGCTCCCACCACCGCCACTGCACTCACCAGCCATGAGCCCGGCTTCTGGCTGAGCGGCACTCCCCCAGTAGGAGCACACTGACCACCAGGGGGCAGCTCCTATGCTGAGCGTCTGCCCCCTGGTGGTCAGTTCATAGCGACCAGTCATTCCACTGTTCAGTCGATTTGCGTATTAGGGTTTTATTATATAAGGTAGGATATTGCATGTGAACTGTAAATGAAAAATAAAATTGAAGAAAGAACCAAATAAAATTTCATATCTGAAAAATTTTTAATATATATATTTTTAATTCTCACCTGAGGATGTTTTTAAAATTGATTTTTAGAGAGAGAAACATCCATGTGACAGAGAAATACCAGTAGGCTGCCTCTGCACCTGCTGACCC
>NW_005356635.1:8132668-8136006 GCF_000412655.1 Myotis brandtii
TTAAAAAGAAAAAAAAATGCTGGTTTGGTTCAGTGGATAGTGATTCTGCAGGGACTGAAGGGTACTGGGTTGGATTCCGATCAAGGGCACATACCTGGGTTGCAGGCTCAATCCCAGTCCCTGGTTGGGGATTCAGCAAGAGGCAACCAATTGATGTCTCTCACATTAGTTTCTGTCTTTCTCCCTCCCTTCCACTCTCCGTAAAAAAAAAAAAAAATTAAATGCAAAAATGTCCTCAGGTGAGGATTAACCAAAAGAAACAAACAAACAAACAAACGCTCAGTGTGATTATTGAAGGAGCATATGAAATATTTGTTGAATGAATAGGAAGGGATGGGACTTTGCTTTCTAACTGTTATAGCAACTCTGCAAGCCAGAGGGTTTATTTTTTATTTTAATTTTTATTGGTTATTTTAGAGAGAGGAAGGGAGCGAGAGAAACACCAGTGTGTTGTTCCACTTATTATGCTCTTTTTGGTTGCTTCCTTTCTGTGCCCTGACCAGGGATCCAACCCACAACCTTTCTGTATCAGGAGGAGGTTCTAACCCACTGTGCTGTGGGCTGCCTGTCAGGGCTCCTCAACAAAACTCCTCTGGGTGCCCTGGCCCCTGCTGTGGGTCGAAGCTCCTCTGCCACAGCAAAGGTTTGGGTTCCATTCTTTCAGGGCACCTACTTAGGTTTCGGGTTTGATCCCTGGTCGGGGATGACTGCTGCTCAGGAAGTGACCGGGACTGTTGAGGTCCATGTGCTCTAGTCATTCAGTGGGGAGCTGGGGTTCCATTGCTGACATGACCAACTCCAATCCCCACTACCCCTGGTCCTCCATGAGGACGACTTCAACTATGGCAGCTGTGTGACCTACACCAGCATACACATCCGCATGGGTAGGTCACCCTCCCACAGATCGCCAGGCCTGGCTGCTGCACAGTCGCCTGGGGAGGTGGATTTCTGGGTTCCCAGGGAGAACGTCCTCCACACCAGACTCCCAGGAAGAACGGAGTCCCAGAGACAAAGCACTTCGCCTCACCTCCCTTCAGAGATCCCGGACCAGAGCAACCGTCCTGCACAGGGCTCAGAGGGGAGAGCCACTCCAGGAGGCCTCCTAGCTGGGTGCTGAGAAAACAAAACTGGAGCCCTTCTTTCTTGAACCCTGTCATCTTTGGTGTAGGAAGGGACAGATGAAAGCCTCAGCAGCCTTATTGGGGCATCTTTAAATTAAGATGATATTATTTTTTTTTTTTGGTGAAAATAAGTTTATTGTGTAATCAATATTGTGTAATAATTGTGATTACACAAAAACCTGCATTGAGTTATCTGCTGGGATGTTTGTGCTTTAGGGCATGTGAATGCATTTTATTTTATTTGATGCAGCCTCACATCCCCCGACCTCGTGCAGCATGCAACCACACCCACCTGCTCCAGCTGGTCATTACCGTGAGGGCATCCCAGACAAATTTGCATATTCCTCCATTATATATAGAGATATATTGAAGTAGTTGTTTTATATTATTGTGGCTTTGTGAATATATAGTTTTCCTCAAATTTGAAAAGAATTTAGTCATTATTTATTTAAATACTTACTTTTCCCTTACCCCTTCTCTTCATCATGAATTACAATTATAAGCACATTAGTTCACTTGAAATTGTCCTACAGCTCACTCATGATCTGTTCATTATTTTTTAGTCTTTTTTCCTTTCATTATTTTAGCATTTTGATTGCCAACATGTATTAGACTTTTCTGAATACTAAGTATATCCAAAGATTCATATTTAAATTTAAGTTAGAAAATATTATTTGGGGGCCTTAACAATTCTCATTAAGAATTTATTATATTTATTTTTCATATTTTATGAGAAATTGTTATATTTTATGTTTAATTTGTGAGAACTTTTCCACTGTTGTGAATTTGATATCTGTTGGAAGTTGTGGGCTTAAACAGGAAATAACCACCTAATACTTTAATAGGTCTCCTATATTAAGCACATCTGAAATTTTCAATAATCTAATTGTTTAATTTTTCTCTACTTTCTTGAATAAAATAATCTGGTACTATGTGGTAGTTCAAGAATACTTTAAAACATGTAGTCAGTAGTGCCATAATATTTGTTTTGAAATGCAAATTTAACCACAGTTGAACAATTTGAGCATAATGTGAATTTTACATTTGCTTTATGCTCATTTTATCTCCAAAAAGTATAGATAAAGGCAGAAAAGAGTATCTATAAGCTACCTTAGTTCACCGTGTATATAGTGTACCACTTTCGGGCAAGTCTCTGGGGACCCAGACTCATAACAGAGAAACAGGACTGTCTGGCATCAGTCGGAACTCGAGGGCAGCTTTCTCTCTGAGGTGCTCGCAGCAATTGCCTGGACACTGAGAAGCAGGACATCTGAGGGCAGGACTGAGAGCATCCATAACTGCTCGCTCCGCCCTGTTGATCCCCTGGGACGCTGCCCCGCCCAAGCCATGCACGGAGGTTTTTGCATATGAAAGGCCCGGCCCTTTGCAATCTGAAAATTACTCAACAAACTTCAGCTGGCCCAAGGCCCGATGGCAACTTGCATTGCTTCACAGCAGGCAGAAACAGCGTATTCTCACAGTCAATTGGCCTGGAGGTCAATCCCTCCCAGTGTTACCTACAACAATCAAGGCTTAACTACAACAAGACTGTGCACAAAGTCCACAAGGGGGTGCACCAAGAGTGTCTACCTCAGGTAATTGGGGAGGCTGAGCCACTGGGCCCTATAGGACACCTAGCACAGAAAGCCACTCTATCGACACAGCGACGCAGCCATAATGCGGAGACAAAGAAACGTCACAAATGACAGAAATGGAGGAAAGCAAACGACTGGATATAGAGTTCAAAACCACACTTTTAAGGTTTTTCAAGAATTTTCTAGAAACTGTCAATAAATTTAGTGAGACCCTCAAGAAATCTAGTAAGACCCTCGAGGATATGAACAAGGACCAACTAGAAATTAAGCATACACTGACTGAAATAAAGAATATTATACAGACTCCCAACAGCAGACCAGAGGATCGCAAGAATCAAGTCAAAGATTTGAAGGTGCCAGAAGAGAGAGAACAAGATATTGAAAAACCTATTTGAAGAAATAATGACAGAAAACTTCTTCTACCTGGTGAAAGAAATAGACTACTTAGTCCAGGAAGCGCAGAGAACCCCAAACAAAAGGAATCCAAAGAGGACCACACCAAGACACATCATAATTAAAATGCCAAGAGCAAAAGACAAAGAGAGAATCTTAAAAGCAGCAAGAGAAAAAAAGTCAGTTACCTACAAGGGAGTACCCATAAGATTGTCAGCTGATTTCTCAA